>NW_028327175.1:20243903-20562807 GCF_987537825.1 Furipterus horrens
TTAAATGTATTATACATTAAAATTACAAATCTCAAATGCACAACACAAAATGAGCGCCCTGGTGACTACTACTATTCAGTCAAGAAATAGAATAACACCAACATTCCAATAACTTCTCATCTTCCTTCCTGATTACTAATCCCTCTTTTCCCTAAAAAGAAAATAACTCTCAATTCCTAAAGCCATAACTAATGTCATGTATACAACATATATTCTTTTATACCTTGCATACTTTCTCAGAATTATCTTTGTAAGATTCAGTGATGTACAATATGCACCTATATAGTTGATCCAGTTTCAAAACTGTATAGTGAATCATTATAGAAATTATACCACAAAAATCTTCTTTGTACTAATAATAGATTATGTATAATATTTAGATATTAGAGCTAATGTGCTTATAAATATTTTAATAAATATTTTTGTGCAATAATCATTCATTTTTATTTTAATCAAGGAGTGAAATTGTTGACTGATAAGAAATGTTTATATTCTAGTTGTATAGAAAACGCCAAACTTTTCCAATGTAGTTATAGCAGTTCTTAGTCTAATTACAAATAATATATTTAAAGAAATGTGAAATATAGTTCAAAATGCATACTGATCTTCATTGCAGCATTATTTACACTAGCTGAGACTTGGAAACAGCTTAAGTGCCCATCAGTAGATGAGTGGATTGAAAAAGCCATGATACATTTACACAATAAAATACTACTCAATCATATAAAAAAGAAAGAAATTTTAACATTTGTGACAGCATGCATAGACTTGGAGAGCATTATGCTAAGTGAAATAAGCCAGTCAGAGAAAGACAAGTACCGTCCAATTTCACTTATAGGAGGAGACCAAAAAACCTGGAATTATCTTCTGGATGCTGGCTCCCATGTAGTATAGTCTTGCCCCACTAGATGAGTGTTCTAGGAACCCATTTGTACCAGTGTAACAACTGGCATTGTTGTGAGAGGCTGTATTTGACTTGTGATTTTAAAAAATATATCCTTTCAATGTGTTTGCCCATTTCACAATGGATGATTTATGAACACACCTGCCCACATCATACTGAGTGTTCAGCAGTTTTTGATCAAAAATGGCTTGATCACCATGTACCATCCTCCCTGTTCACCCAACCTCTCCGGAAGTGACTCTCTTCTTGTTTCCCCAGATGAAAAAAAATTCTCGAAGGGAAATGTTTTGCCTACGTGGAAGAGATGAAATAAAATATGGCAGAAGCAATAAAACTCATCAAAATTGACAAGTTCAAAAACTGTTTTGAGCAGTGGAGAAAAAGTCTCGATAAATGTATTGCATCAAATTGAGAGTAATTTGAAGGTGACTGAAGTTTAAATATGTAAAAATAAAAACACAAGTCTTTATAAATAAGCTTCATGTTTTGTTCCCCTTCATATATTTGGAAACAAATTACCAAAATAAACTAATAAAGTAGAGACAGTCTCACGGATATAGAGAACACACTGGCAGCTGGTACAGAGGACTGGCTGGGGGTTAGGTGAGAACAGTAGAAGGAGTAAGTAAAGAAAAAAAGAAAGACTCACGGAAATAGCCAACAGTATGATAATTGCCAGAGGGAAGGGGAGTGGGGGTAGATAGAAGAGGGTAAAGGGCCATGGAAGAAGATAAATGAGGTTTGAACCAAACAAGCTTACTTAAAAAAAACTGGGTTAGTGCTAGAGCTGATGATGATTTTCTTTTTTTTTCTCCAACATTGTGTTTATAACCAGTGGGCTCATGACTGAGTCTCTTAGAAAGAAAACTACAGATCTTAATTGACAAAATTAACAGGACAGACTTGCTAAGGTTTATCTGTAAGGGACTTGTTTAATAGAATATGCAACAGGCTGTGGCATAAGCAAGAAATGAAAATACTTCCAGCCCTGGCTGCTGTGGCTCAGTGGATTGAGCATCGGCCTGAGAGCCAAGTGTCACTGGTTCAATTCCCAGTCAGGGCACATTACTAGGTTGCACATCAGGTCCCCAGTTGGGGGTGTGAGTGAAAGGCAACCGCACAGTGATGCTTCTCTCTCTCTCTTTCTCCTTTCCCCTCCCTCTAAAAATAAATAAATAAACAAATAAATAAATTATAAAAATAAATTAAAAAAAAATACTTCCTACCCTTGACTGTTTTGGAGCACACCTAAACATGGTAATAACCTGGTTATCTAAGAATATAGTTGTTGGCCCTCTATAGCTTGTTAACATGCTCAATTGAACAGATTATTTCTTTGGGTTAAAAAAAATCATTTGTTAATTATTTGAAGGGTAAAATTTCCCCATAATCAGGTTAAACCACCGTCAAGGAATTTGCTTTCTTTATATTAATTTGAACGTGAATATCCCAGGCTTTCACGAAAAAATTGGTAACGAGTGGGAATAGTTGACACAGTTATTTATAACAATGATTAGTGGTATGGGAATCCAAAACGAACCTAAGTAAGGTAAAGTTAATATTTTTACTTCTAATTATGACAATCTTAAAGACAAAAATGTGTCTACTGACCTTATGTTCTTTTTATAATCATGCGAAGAGTCCCAGCGCACCAGCATTTCAAAGAATTCATTTTATGTTAACATTAATTTGCATAGTGAGAGTGTTTGCAGGTATATATTTACTGAAAAGTGTGTTAAAGAAAATCTCTGCAGGGTTCCAGTCTCTCCATATCCACTATTTCCATTAATGACAATTTGTACTCAATTCATAAAATCAGTTTATTGCACACGATTCACAATGCAAGTTTTATCTTCATCAGTGAATGAATATATATAGCTTGATTTTCCTTCTACTTTGGTGCAAAATCAGAGCAGATTTCTTAGCTTAGCTATAATAGCATGTTCAAAATGGTGTTTCCAAATATTGAGATAAGGAAATTGCAATTGAAATCTTATGGTTTATGAATCTCTGTTAACTAAATCCGTCAACTTACTCTTAAGATTTACACTGGTATCTATAAAAACCTTTTTTTCCCTCACATTCTAATGTTTAGAAAGTATCTTTAAACAGTGAGGAGATATAGTAACATAGATGTCATAGTATCAGCACAGCATAAATCAGTCTATGTGACATAGTGTGGAAATAAGTACTATTTTGAAACCCACTTTGCTAGATTGAAATTAAATAACAATAAGTTGGAGACATCCCTGTCTTATTTTCCTAAATTAATTCACATTGAATTTTTGTGATTACTTTATACAAAGAGTATAAATCTTAATAGTATTTTTAATGAGTTTTTTAAAAAAGCATTTTTTTCCCTAGGAGAATCTTCCAGGAACTCAAACAAATGTAGAATTATTAAAATGTTTACTACCATATTTTTCACCCTATAAGACACACCTAGCCATAAGATGCACCTAGGTTTAGAGGTGGAAAACAAGAAAAAAATATATTCTGAACCAAATGATATACTAAAATATTTAATAAAATACAACAGAATAATATTTCAACCATGTAAAGTGAACAGCAGTCAATAGCAGTGTTAAGAAACATCATCACTGTCATTAACAAATGAACAGAGACTTCAAGGTTCAAGTACTCTTCTAGTTTTCTGGGAACCCCAAGAACTCATCACCGCTAGTGTCAGAATTTATCAATCTCAGTTGCTCACAATCACTGATATCACTTTCTTTGCTATCCTCATACTGATGAGTCTCCCTGAGATTCAGCTGTAGTGTGGGCCCACGGCTTTCTCTTCTAACAGCTGTCACCATTACTGACAGGTCAGGTAATACACATCACGGTCTGTGACACACTATCCACTCCATAAGATGCACAGACATTTCCCCCCACTTTTGGAGAAAAAAAAGTGTGTCTTATGGAGCAAAAAATATGGTAATTTTTAATTAGAATTATATTTTGCATTCATTTATTATTAAGGAAAATTCATGTGACTGAAAAATAGCTATGAGAACAGATATATTACATCTTAAAAAGCAATTACGTTTTCTCTCACTAATAACTAATATATCTTGGTATATTAATAAATCTACATTCTAGATATTAATAGAAAAAATCAAAGAGAGGTGCTAAAATATTAATGACAACCACTTAAGTAAATTTTTCTTAAGATTTTAGGATGTTAGTTTTCAAGAAAGTTGAATTTCATATTTCACTTGGGTCCACTCTTGATTTGTATCTTTCTTTGATTTACAAATATATTTTTAAGTGCTGTCACTGTGTAATAATGATGGCCAAATAAAACAACAATAATTATAAGCAACTATTGTTGCAATGTGCTAAGTATTCATAGTTGGGTAAAAGTAAGTGTATGTCTTCTAATAACACTTTGTGTTTATTCACAATTTCAGTTCCACCATAAAAGAATAATATAATTAGTAGATAGTATAAATATTTATCCTTTCCCTATAACCCATAGCCTATTAATGGAGGGCTCTGAATCAGGCAGCCAAACACCAAAATTTCACTTTTAAATAAAATATGCATTACTTTATTATCATAGAAGGCAGAATTGAGATGAACATACACAAATTTGTAACAGCTAATCCCTAGGATAGAATGTCAAACGTTTTGTGCAGAATAATATAAATTATCCCTTCTAAACTTTTTTTTAAATAGCAGTTGACCCAGCTTTATGCCCTTGTCATAGAAACCGTTTCTCCCCATCACCTCCGTGAGTAGGGAGTTCTTTCCACCTCACTGGACACTTGCACCTCTCCATACTTTCCCCCAAGAATTTAGTGTGGACAATAGGAATCCTAGTCTATCAAATGCCCTTAGTGTAGCAATTCAGTCTCTCTCTTTTTCTCTTGTAGCAATTGTAGTTTTCAGCCTAGATTATTGAGTTTGTAGAAACAGAAACACATGAACTGTTGGAGTGTCTAGACTAGCAAATAGAGAGATTAGGAATTAGAAAGGCCATTTCGCTCACAGACCACATTAAGTCTTTCGAATTTGCATTAGAGAAGAGCACTTTCCTTGGAGCTCTTTTAGACTTGGGATGACAGAGTTATTTTGGATATTTTTCCAGCTTCCCAGCTCAGTGTGTTGGAAATTGTTCCAGGCAGGAAATATGTAAAAAATGTTCCAGATTCCTTTCCTCTTTTCCTTTCTGAATTGCCTTCAAAATCACGAGGTTACTATTGAAATTTTGCCCTAATCACTACCACATTTCTCATTTACAATCTAAAGTGAGTTTGTTTGTTTGTTCACTTGTTACTTCCCTTCCATTAATTTTGCTCTCACTTTATTTATCAGAGACTGGATATTATTTTTCTTCTCTACATTTTTGTTGCTTTGTATTTTTGCTACAAATCGGTGGTGATGGTTGTGGCTTTTCTTCTTTTTCTATTTCTAGCACTGGCTACATGGTGTGATGATGAATTTGTCCTGCTCCACCTCCTTTTTATCCCAGGAGAATTTTCAGGATTTTCATTCCCAGCTTGAAACTGGACATGTGCATCCCCACATCCTGCATCGTCCTCCCTATGTAAAATGCACACTCTCACTTGGCTACCACTAGGTAAGGACTGTTGATGTTTTCCTCCCAATATCTCCTATCTATAATGTCCTCTCCAGGCCTGGACACAAACTTACATTTTTTTGTTTTTTATTTTTTTGTTTGTTTTTGATAAGCTAATGTTGAGAAAATCTAGAACTATACTTCCCAGCTGATTCTTTTTTGTCTCTAAAATGGAATCTTTTGTCCATGTCTGATAACATGCATGCTCCAGAGAGACCTGGCTTCATGAAAGAAACACAATCTCAGAAGGAACAGAACTATTTGGCAAAACAAAACATGATTGATTGTGATCAGGTATTATTTATGTAAGTACTAGGAAATTTTAGATTATCCTAAGCACCTCCCCAAACTTTGCCATGTACAGAATGGAATTGCCAATTTTTTTCAAGAATCCTTTCTCTATTGAGCTCTTCAAATGCATACAAAACTGCATTATTTTTAGGATGAAGCTCCTCCTCCATCACTTGCATCGCTAGATCATTCTACTTCAATCCAAAGAATGCACTCACCTGGCTCTTCTTCCTCACCTGACCCTTTCCCTGTCTACAGACTTCTGTACTCATGTCTCGGAGTTTCCTCTATCTTTTGCTCCATCATCACACAGAAAGTTTTGCTCTGTGTTCAATTTTAAGACTGCATATACTTATTCTCAAAGAGTATACTTAGGGAGAGCCACCAAATAATTACAAGAAGAGGTCTATGATATTATAATATTATCAAAATTAGGTTACCTTATCTGGGAAATGAGAAATGCCATTGAACTGGTAATGTTATTTGTTAGTTTTTATAGCAGTGCCACTCTATGGGGGTTGTCAGGTCTGGGACAAATGTAATTTATGTGAAGTTCTGTTCATTTTACAGCAGACACTGGAGGTTGTTCTCTAACTATTAGCTCAGTAGCTCATGTTCTTTTGAGGAGAAAGTTTAGACTTTGAATCCCATTGCTGCAGAACTGATTTGTAGAAGTATCCTGGGGCTGCACAATAGAGACAAAGGGACAAAGGGGATGCAAGATACAACATCTACTCTGTGTTTCTATATTTCTTTTTTATTCCCCTTAGAATTGCTTTTGCAGAATTTCTAGGCTAGATGCCAACCCTATCCTAAGGAACTCTAACGTACTCTTAACAAATGCAGTCCATTCATTATAGGAATACAAAAACAGTGAGCAAAAGAAGTCTGAAACTTAGCTTACTGCTAACTGCTTCTTTATTTTCCTAAATGTTTCTTTGCAAGCATAGCCAAATTTAACATCCTAGTTTCTCTTTAATTAGTTAGTCTGTGTGTTCCCTGAACTGTATCTTTCATGCTGGATATAAGAAATGTTGACTCGGCCACTTGGACCCTATCCTTTTCAGCCTGGATATAAGAAATGTTGACTCGGCCACTTGGACCCTATCCTTTTCAGCCAGATTGTTTAATGTTAGGACAATTTTTGACAAGTGGAAAAGGGAAACTCAGACAGATGGTTAGACAAGTAGGGACAAACAATTCAAGCAATTTACAGCCAGCTAGTAAATCACAAGACCTTATCTTTCCTAACCAAGGCCACATGACAGAAAATAGTTTGCGCCTCTCCTCCCTAACCAGAGAGCAAATAGCTTAAATCACCCTGGTAAGGCAGATAGATAACAGAGACCAAATTAATGCCATTAGTGTCAGCCAAACCCAAGAACAGTGACATCAGGTGAGTAAATAACAACAATAATACTTGAAACCAACAAATCCTAGACAGAGGCAAAGCTGATGAGAAGATGACCCTGGTTCCTCTAGGCACTCATTTTAGTGCATCAACATATTATTTAAATAAACAACAGTCTGAAAAACTGATGGATATTTTGTTGAAAGCCCCCCCTGAGACCTCCCCTAAGATTCCCACCTGCAAAGGAGAAATAAAAAGCCTCAAGAAAAAAAGACTCAATGGGGGCTCTCTGCCACACCTGTTCTGTCTTGGGTGTGAATTTTCTCCTAAACTCTAAGAATCCCCACAAGACTTGCAACTAGTGGAGCAGCAGGCAGTGGCAACTCATCCTGTGCTAACCCTTTGAATCTGTCTCCAAGGCTCCCTTTTCTCTGACTTCCCAGGGAGCTAACCACAGCCCCACCTTGGCTCATTCCTATCCCTGTGACTTTTACTTCTCAGTGAGCAAAGAGCAGGCCACCCACACCCCTTAGCTTACTTCTTTTCTATGAGGTTTCTAGAGGGTAAAAGCAGCCCAGTTTAGTCTCTCTCTCTTGTTGCTTCTTTTTTCCTAAGCCCTTTCTTATTTCACTGCCTCCAGCTTTAATAAATGTACTCTCAAAATCACCTTTCCTGCACAACGTTAAAACCCACACACTCAGACCAATCCCCAGGCAGACCCGCGTTGGCCTGGTCCCTTTCCAGTGAAACTTTAAGTACTGTCATATATGGATATCTTCATCACGTTTCTGTCATTGGCAATTTTGACTCTCAGTTTGTGAAATCAAATATTTCTATCATTTTCTATAGACTTAAGGAATCTTCATGCAAAATGTATTTTCTGGAGTAAACTCAGTTTAAAACTTTTATCAATTTTTGGTATATTGTATTTTAAAGTTTTATTTATTTTTCCTATTTCATTTACATTGTGCATGTAATTATTTTCATCAAGATATTGAGAATTTTACAATTAGCATTGATTTATTTATTTGTTTTATTCCATATTATATTTTGATGATTATACTTTAGTTATTACAACTTTGCTGTTCTGGATGTTACTTCTACCAAGATTTATGGTCATAGGTAAGAAAACATTTTCAGATTTATATTTTTGCCAAAATATTTTATTCTATCATCAGCCGTATGTTTTTAAAAATGCCATTTAAATATTTTCATTTGTACTTATTCTCTTGCTGTATCATGAAGGTTTTCCAGATAACTGTCACACCCTTAATTTCTCTAAGTTTAAATTTTCATTTAAAAACTTTCAAAAAATATAAATTAACATGGTTTGAGCATTTTCAGGATCTCAGAGAAATATCAGGAGATAATTCTTCTTTGTCCCAGGAAAAACAGCATGGAACTTGTCACTATTTGCCCTTAAACAATGTACTACAAAGTTGTGTAGACATTTAAACCATGGGGGTAATTTGTAAAGTTTTTAATAAGGTGCAATAAATAAAATCTATATTGCTTGGTGTCATTCTTATAGTATCTTTATTCCAATCAGAAATAGTCAAACTTTTTATTCTTTAAATTTCCTCCAGCTTGATTGACATATAGCTGACAAATAATGCTGTGTATGTTTAAGGTATATGTACAACATACTGATCTGACATACTTACATATTGCAAAATGATTACCAATATCGTGTTAACTAGCATGTCCATCATTTCACATAACTGCATTTATTATTTGTGATGAAACACTTAAGACCTACTCTCTAAGCAACTTTCACGTATATAATATAGTATCATTAACTATAATCACCATACTGTACATTAGATCACCAGAACATATCCATCTCATTTACTATTTTCATATTTTTAGTTTTTAATATAAAAAAAATTCTCAGTGACTTGAACAAGAAAAATATGTTATAATTACATACCATCACTGTCCATAATTTATGCCCCAGAAGAAGTGAGTAAAAAAAGAATATCTCTTTCTTTGAAGACTGCTATCATTCTTTCTTCCCTGGGTGGGAGATGACTTACTTGGGTACCTTAATTAAGATCTAAGGGTTTACAGTCTTTCTTATGTCTGCTAGTTTAATTTTTTAGAGGTTTCTTGTTACTAGTCAGTTCCTCATTATTTCAGTATGCTGTTACAGTACAACTTTTTTATTTAAAAATCTCCCTGTTCAAATTATCTTATGGGTTTATTCTCCTGACTGGACATTTTTCACTAAAGTAGGATTTCACCATTTATTAACATTAAAAAGTAGAATCAGTAATAGTATTGAATTGCAGGTATTTGATATTGAGGTAAGTTGCCTCCAACTATGACAGCTAACAATTATTCTCAATATGTATGCACATACCACTCCCCACATAAGGGCCAATTCTGTTTATATTCCCCTTGATTCTAGACCAGCCAGTGTCTTCCTTTGATAGATGAAACATGACAGCAGAGAAGTGCAATTGTGGAATCTAGTAGTCATGCAATACGTAAGGCAGACTAGACTATTGAAGGATTAAAGACCATGTGGAGAGTGTTTTAGAGAATGAAAGACCATTTTTTAAACAATCTTTCAGCAGAAGGAAGCTTCGTGGGGAACTCTAAGTGGGACCAGAAGTGCCTGAGAAAACTCACAGAGTCATGATAAATAAATAGTTATTATTTTGTATTGTTTTATTAAGTAGAAACAAATGACCAAAACAGTAGCTTAGAAATTATGGTTAAAGTTGGATATTCTTATTCCCAGAGGCAAGAAAAAACAGGCAGACTTCTCATAGCTCAGACACTTGTTTTTCTCTCTTCTTCAATAATTTATTTTTTCTGAAGCTGAAAGTTTAAGCATCTTAGATAAAACATTTATTATGCTACAATCATTTCTATTTACTTACCTGGTAATAGCAGTGATTAGTTAAAATTCATGGCAGGTACATTGCTTATCCAGTGATTGTAAAATTAAACAAAATACAGAGACAAGATGAACAGGGCTAAATCAGGGTGTTTAGAGGACTTCAATAAAGATGCTCTCATTACAGAAATATACTCCTTTAAGAGTTTAGATCCCATGGTACTTCTGGCCAAGATGGAGGCATGGACAGACACGCTGTGTCTCCCTCCACAAATAAGAAGGAATATAACTACCTCAAAACTGGAAACAACCAGAAGTTCCAGAAAATCAAACTACATGGAAGTTCAGCAAACAAAGATATAAAGAAGAAATACTCATCCAAACAGGTAGGAGGGGTGGATCTGGGACAGAGAGGACTTGTGGTGGTGGCAGCAGTGCTGACAGCAGCAAGCCAACAGAAAGTGCAGTCACATGTTTTAAAAAGTCAGAAGGGACACCTGGGGAGTGTTCCCAGCTCCTCTCTGGACCTCCTAACTCACAGTCCCAGCATCAGGGAAAATCAAGCCTTATTGATTCTGACTATGCAGACCAGTAGGGTTGAGGTAGAGGTAGAAACTGCTGGTCTCAGCAGAGTCCGCTTGTTTAAAGGGCCCCCATGGTCCTAGAATGTCTGCAGACCCACCCGATCTGGGAACGACAGCCAGGGAAGCAGATTGAGGGCGCCAGTCTGGTGCAAAAGTGGGAGAGGTGCTTGGAAAAGGGGCGAGTGCTGGTCAGGCAGCATTGTTCCCTCTCAGACGCCTCCCCCATATACAGTGCCACAACATGGGGAAACAGATCGCCCTGTACTGACGAATCCTTAAGGCTTCACCCCTTACAATGTAACAGGAGTGACAGCTCTACCTGGGACACAAACATAAGCAAACACAGGAGCCTGTCAGAATGAGGAGACAGAGAAGTATGACCCAAAAGGGAGAATGGATCAAGGTTCCAATGGGAGAACTAAGTGACAATGAGATAGACGACCTAACAGATGAGGAGATAGACAACCTAACAGAAGCAGAATTCAAAACACTGGTGATAAAGATGCTCACAGGCTTGCCATATGCTTGAGTACAGCATACACATAAGAGAATAAGTGAAGTCTATGCTAAATGAAACAAAGAAAAATTCACACAAAACCAGTGGTGAGGGGAAGGGGTCTGGGGTTCAAATCAATGATTTAGAGCATAAAGAAGAAAATAAAACAGTAAACCAGTGCAGAATGAGGAAGCAAGAATTGAAAAAACTGAGGAAAACTTCCCAAATTTTGCGAAGGAGATGGACATACAGGTCCGGCAAGCACGGAGGGTCCCGGGCAAGCTGGACCCAGAGGGGACCTCACGAGGACACATCATGGCTGAGATGCCAAAGATGAAAGATAAAGAAAGAGTCCTTGGGGCAGTAAGAAAGAGTCAGAGAGTTGCCTACAGGGTAGTGCCTATAGGACTATCAGCTCATTTCTCAGAGGACACTTTGCAGGCAGGAAGGGACTGGCAAGCAGTAGTCAATGTGATGAAAAGCAACTTACAGCCAAGCTTACTCTATCAAGCAAAGCTTTCATTTGGCATGGAAGGGCAGATGAAGTGCTTCCCAGACAAGGTGAAGCTAAAAGAGTTCATCATCACCAAGCCATTATTATATGAAATGTCAAAGGGACTTACTTAAGAAAAAGAAGATCAAAACTATAAACACTAACTTAACAACAAACTCACAACTATCAACAACTGAATCTAAAAAATAAAGACAAAATCCAACTAAGCAAACCAGAATAGGAACAGAATCATAGGTATGGGGATCATTTGAAGGGTTATCAGCTGGGAGGGGGCAGAGGGAGAAATGGGAAGATGATGCAGGGACTAAGAAGCATAATTGGTTGGTACAAAAGAGACAAGGGGATGTTAAGAATAATATAGGAAAAGGTGAAGCCAAAGAACATATAGGCATGACCCATGGACATGAACTAAGGGGGGTGGGATTGTTGGAGGGAATACGGGTACTGGACAGAGGGGAGCATAGGGGAAAAAAATTGGAACTACTGTAACAACATAATCAATAAAATACACTTAAAAAAAAAGAGTTTTGATCCCACAAATGTAATAGCAAACAAGAAAATGGGTAGATTATAAAGCCTCAATTTATAAACAGTATCCAATTTATGGAACATTTTTAAGATAAAAGACCAGGAGGTTAGGGAAAAAATCTACATCTTTATACTCATCACCATAATTAGATGACTAACTATCAATGAGACAATTTTACTTTCATTGAAATTCAAATTTTTTTTCCTTAAATTCACTCTGTTTTCCTGGCATCTTATAACTGAGCATGAAATAAACCTAAAAAATGTTTTGGTATTTGGGTAATGAAGGATCTGCTCAGCCAATGTGACAATTACTCACTGTAGATGGAGAGAAGTGTCTGCTCAGGGCTCATTAATTTTGAACTCCAGGAGTCCAAGGTCTTGACCATCACCTGTGATCATGTCTGCTTGTAGCAGAGCTGTAGTGGAATTGCTCCCTCAGCAGCCACAGACACACCAACCAGTGTTCCTCCCTTAAAGCAAGAGAGCAAATTGAGGGGAAAAAGGAGGTTGTTATGGAGTGAACTATGTGCCTCAAAAAAAAAGACATGTTGAAGACATAGCTTCCAATCCTTCAGGATGTGACATAATTTAGAAATAAGGATGTCATTGCAGACATAGTTGAATTAATGAGGTCATATACAGCAGTCATGTGGGCCCCTAATCCTACAACACCAAAGATGGCCATTCAAAGATAGAAACATAGGAAGAGGGCCTTGTGAAGACTGAGGATTTAGGTGGTGTCTCTACAAACTAAGGAATGAGAAAGATTTCCAGCAAATGATCAGAAACCAGGAAGAAACAGGGAAGGATTCCTCAGTAAGTTCCAGAAGGAGCGTGGCCCTGTTCACACCATGATTTTGAACTTCCAATCTTCAGAACTGTGAAGCAATAAATTTCTGTTGTTTTAAGTCACCTAGTTTGTAGTAATTTGTTACTTCAGCCTTAGGAAACTAATACAAAAGACAATTTCTGCCTGTCAACAGCAGCAACACACACACACACACACACACACACACACACACAGACACACACACACACTCAGACACACACAGACTGTACTTTGCCAGACATGAAACAACAACAATAATGGGATCGCCTCAACACTCCTCCTAAAATTTAACCCTATGTCTGTTTCTCCAGATAGCTGATTTATACAAATTTCTCTGTGGAGCCCATAGGTTCAATGCTCAAATTCAAATGTTTCTGACAAAAATCTAGGGCAGCTTTTGAAAACAGAGATTGTATTAATAATCAGAGCTACTGAAGAGAAAGAATTTAAGACAGCAGAATTTTACTAAACATCCAAGTCAGACATAGAGAACCAAGGTGATTTTCTGCAGAGGCTTCTCCATTCTTTAAACTAATACAGAGGTTGATTGATTGTGATTCTAAGGGTAAGGAGAATTTCCTGCTTGAAAAGATGAAGGAAGACTGTTCAGAGACTTTTTTTCACATCAAAATAGCAGCCCCTAAAGTTTCCTTCACAACGAAGTCATAAATATGAAATAATAGTTTCTATATTTTAGGGAGGATAAGTAAAGTTCTATTCTCAATATGAAAATCAGAGGAGTAAGTTATGTCCAATGGCAACATTATTCTAGTTGTGATATCTGTTTGGCTGGTACAAAAATCTGATGAGTGTTAGCCACTATTTATAGAATACAATTAGAGTCATTTACAGATTAAAGAAAGGTTGCCACAATTAAATGAGAACTGTGACTCACCGTATTTCTACAATGAAAGATGTTTGCTAATTACTCCTGATTGGTGTGAAGTCATTGATTTGGCTTATGTGATCTCGTGAGTCACTGTTAATGCTGGTTATCAAGAGCAAAATGTTCTTTTCTTACAGTGCCAAGAGTTTGATTTACTGTTTGTTCAGCCACCTGGGTGTTTAAATTATCTGGCATGGTATCATAATTCAGTAAGGTGGACTTTAAACAGGTGGCTTAAACCTAATTCAAATGCTAAAGTTACTCATTATATTGATGCCGTATTAGCTGAAAGTAATTATGTTATAGTTGTGTTTGAAGCTCTGTCTTTATTTGTGGATTTTTATTAAGAAAAGGATGAGGTATTAAGTTGAAAATAAGTTAGAGGCTCCCCCAGACAATATTGTCCCAATAATCTGAAGCAAACAAGCTCTAGACCAGATCAAAACATTTATTCTCTTGTCTCCTAAGCACCAAAAATAATATTAGAAAGCAATTACTTAATTTTCTTTCTGGAAACCTCACATCTAGTTGAATTGTTCATCTGCTTCATATAAATAAAATGCATCCAAATGAATATAAGTTCTGAACAGTTTTGTGCCTTACAGCCCACACATACCTCTCATCTTCTGGCTTAATTTATTCCCTCATTCTAAAAAGATAAAGCACTTACTGTATTAAAATCACTGATCTAGAAATCACTGAGAACAAAATCCTCAAGATTATATTCTAATTGAAGACAGACAATAAAGTCTTTAAAATAATAAATTAATATATCAGATATTATATACTATAAAGAAAAATCAGCAGAGTAATAAATTAATTAGAATATAATATGAGCATATATATATATATATATATATATGTATAGAGAGAGAGAGAGAGAGAGAGAGAGAGAGAGAGAAAGAGAGGGAGAGAGATAGTCTGTATGAAAAAAGTCCAGCCATTGCTAATATAAGGATAATAATTTTCATGACATTAATATATGTAACAGGGCAGCTAAGGAGAGTGGACTGGAATGGGCATATGTGAACAATGGTGACTTCACTGTATTAGTCAGTGGGGACGGGAGATGCTGTTGAGTGAACATATTTATGGTGTGGCTGTCACATTCAAAAACACTGAGTAAGTAGAGGAATGAATCTGCATTAAGTTTTGCGTTAAGCTTGAACATTCCTCCGCAGAAACGATTCGAATGATTCAGAAGGCTTTTGAGGATGATGCAATGAGTGCAGAACAAATAAAAGTGTGTTACAAATGCTTCAAAGATGGTCAAGAAGGCCTGCAACATACAGAACACATGAGAATGTTGAACATATATGGGCTACAATCTACAAAGATTCATGACTGACAGTACAAGAACAAGAAACTGATCTAAAGATTCTAAAAACTACTATGTCTGATATTTTGGGGCAGGATCTTGGCATGAAACGTGTCTTGGCAAAATTTGTTTCATGGCTTCTTCTATCAGAGCAGAAGAAACATCATGCTGAGTTGCTAATAACCTCATTCAAACCACTCCAATGGACCAGGCTTCCTCAAGAAGGCCACAACTAGAGATGAATCATAGGTTTATGATCCAGAAATAAAGGCCTGGTCATCCCAATGAAGTCATCTGGTTCCCCATGCCTGAAGAAGGCACAACAAAGTCACAGCAACAAGATCAAGACCACGTTAACTGGGAAGGTGTTGTCCATCACAAGTAAGCCCCTCCAGGCCAAACAGTAAATAATGAGCACTACCTCAATGTTTTTTATTTGTTGAGAGATGCAGTAAGATGAAGACAGCTACAGCTACAGCAACCGGTGATTGGCAGCTTCATCATGACAGTGTGCCTGCTCATGCATATCATCTCATGTAGTTTTTTGGCAAAACATCAAAACCACCTAGGTGATTCAGTCCCACTACAACCCAGATTTGGTGTCCTATGACCGCTGGCTTTTTCCAAAACTAAAATCAGCTTTGAAAGGGAAGAGATTTCAGACCATTGATGAGATTCAAAAAATAATATGGGGCAGCTGATGGCCATTCCAACAAAGGATTTTGCAGAGTGTTTTGAACAGTGGAAGAGATGCTGGGAGAACTGTGTGAGGTCCTAAATCGCCTATTTTGAAGGGGACTAAGGCATCATTGTCCTATGTATGAAGTTTTCTTGTATCTTCTTCAACAAATTTCTCTATTTTTCATATGGCATGCATAGATATTTTCTGAACAAAGTATATTCTTAAGTTTTTAATTCTATTTTTTTAAAATTATGAATATGTTGATAAACCCACAGAATAAGTTTTAGAAATTAAATTAAAAAATGGCTAGTGTTTACCAGTATTCAGACCACTTTTTCTTTCTCCATTGCATTTCATTCACACTTTTCTTCTTTTACTTCTTTGAGCTCAAGATTATACTCCCTTGAGTATTTTTGCTTCTACATTTAAGCCATGGTAAGTGGTGATTCATGAACAATGGTAGAATGTTCAATTCAAAATTTACATCCTAGAATTGTTTCAATGGATGGGAGAGGGCCATTCCTAAAAGCCAGATTTTCTTGCTTTCAGTACGGAGACCATGGGAATATAATATACCAGTTGTGTTCTACTTGGCTACCTGAAATATTCTGAGAGTATAAACAGAGCCAATAATGCCATATAAACTACTGTTTACGTAACTGAACAAAAACAAAAGTTCTGCTGCCTGTCATCACAAAATCCAAACTCATGGGACAGATTATAGAGCAAAAAGAAATAGGTCTTATTCTGGTGGTGCATGATCAGGGAGAATGATGGGAACTCCTTTCTCAAAAGCCATCTTCCCCTTCTGCCATCGGAAAAGTCCAATCATGTTTCAGCAAGGTTAAGACAAAAGTCAGTGTCCAGAGTTTCTGATCCATTTTAAAGTATAGTCCTTTGGAGCCAATAGGCATTGCTAAATGATATTAGTCTTCATCCAGGTAGCTTAGCCTCTTTCCAGGTGCTGTCTATTTCAGGGTCCCCCTGGAGCTGCATGTGGAGCCAGAATGGCTTTGGCCATGCAGCTTCTAGGGCCATATGGTTGTGTATTACTGGGTAAGAGAGCATGCAAATGCACTGATGAGTGCATCATCATGTGGACGAGAGAATTTCTTTGTTTTTCTGGAATTATATTAACTTAGGCTTAGGATGGATCAGGTATTTTCTCAAAATGACCAATCATTTTCCCAAACTTTTGCCCCCTGTCTGTGGGTCCACCTCCCAACCAATTCCCCCTTTCCCCAGGAAGACTGACAGGTCTCTTGGATTCAGTACCTCCCCTGTGCCATTTTGAATTATACGGTGCACATTGCTGCCTTCCCCTTGTCCTGTTTTCAATCTGATATGGAGGTGTGTGGGAGGGAAGGTCTTTTGGAATGCTTTTGTATCTACAATTATCTTGCTAGCTTTTTGCATGCTCGGGTCCCTATCCATTTAGACTTGTAGCTTTCTGATCACTCAGTGTAAGAACCCTTTTTGCTTCCATCTTGACCAATGGGGAACTTTTTACAGTAACATTATTATAGTTCAAAGGAAGGTGATATCTCATCTTGGTAGAAGGGAATCAGAAAGGCTTTTGGAGGAAATCAATAACACATCTATTGATAAGATATTGTAGTTGGAAATAAGTAAAATTTAATTACAGATATAAGATACAGTGTCACAATGGAAATAAGAGATGCAAAAACAAGTGATATATATGTGATACAAAGTAGTTACCAAATTTATCTGAAGGTTAAAGGTTGACAAATTCTTGACAAGTTCATTCTCATGACCCTTGGGGTCAACCCAAACCTTGCATAAAGCTTCCTCCCTCTCCAGGTTCCTCTTCATTCTCAGTTTTTAAAAGACCTTCTTCACAATTCATGGAGAAAATTATGACCATAAGGAACATTTCCTTCAGCCTGAAACTTTTATACCTATAGAGTTCTGAGTAACACTACTCTATTGTAAATACTCTGGCAAATATTAGTTTCTAATAGCCAGATCGAATATATACAACTTTTCCTTCACTAATCAAAATTATTTGCATTTTTTAAATAAGTTGGCTATTTCTTGCTGGAAGCTTTCTGCTCCCTTGAATTCTGACTTCACTATGTTTTTCTTCTATGTTTCTAAATTTCTCTTTGGTTTCCTTTCCTGTGTCTGCCCATACAAGTGGAAATTTACTGGAATTTTAATCTTGAGATTGTTCTCTTTTTAAACTAAGTAATCTCCCTAGATTATTACACAAAAATGGATAACATGGATTGACACTAAAATCCAAAGTACCCAAATGTGTCCAAAACTAAACCTCACCATGGACAGTTCTCTATAGCTCTAGATTTATGTACAGTATATTCAACTTGACATTTCTTCCCCAAGGATCTATTGACATTTTACTCAATATTTGAGAACCATATGTGATGAAGCTAAATCTTGTTAATATGATCACAAACTAAAAATTATGGCAATTTTCTTTGTGTTACTATAAGAAAGAGGCAAACTTACTGTTGGCTACTAACATCTGGTATTTTTCTGATGTATTTCCTAGAGCAAGGGGAAATTTTTAATCTATTAAATTATGTGTAGTCATACAGTAAGTAAACTTCTATTAAGTATTGTGTGTCCTTGTAAGTGGAGTACAGAGGGAAAAAATCATTTAGAAGAGTTCCTGTGTCAGGTTCACAATTGGTCACTCTAAAGGTAATAAAAAAATTATGTTTTACCTACACATGACCCAGTTTTAGTAGCCAGATTTGGCTTGAAGCTTATCAGTTTCAATGAGTTTAATTTAAACCTATGCAGAGAAGAATAAAAAACATAATTTTTCTTCAGTGCTTCTGACATCATATATCTTTATGAACTGATAAGCCTGAAAATAAGAAAACCATGTAAAACCATGCAAAACATAAATTTGTATAAATATACATAATTAAAGATTATTGATAGTGATTTATAAAAAAATTAATACCTCATTTACTTCACTTGCTGTTATGTTCATTAAAGTTTTAAAATAATTCATTTAATGTCTATTAATAGTACACATTGGATTTTTAATATATGATGACTAGTATATTTTTAAGTCCAATGTCACTTTCTATATAAAATAGTGTCTTGAAATCATGCAGGTATTATGGTCCAAAATTTTACCTTAGAAGTCCTTAAAAGTTCTTATGGGACAGTCATTAACCAGAATCTGTGTAGTTAAAAATAAATAGTAATAAAAAAAGAAGTTTGTTTCTGACCTGATGGTATGTATTCTTTTATTTTTGTGAGTTTACTGAACTTTTATACTTAGCAAAGTTTGATGACACTGTGAGATAATATCTTTGGGGAAAGCAGAGAAAGGCAATTGTGTGATGTATACAAATAGAACTAAAAACAAAATGAAATATTTCCCTGACATTATATGTCCAAATCTGCATGACTGAAAATTACCAATTTTATTGACTCAACTTTCTTACTTCTTACCCAAAGAGTCCTAGAACTTGCAATTTTGATGTAATAAAATCTCTTTGAAAGAAAAAAGTTTTAAAAGTAGAGACAAATAATATTATAAATGGATTTATTGGAATCTAGCTGTTTCACACGCTGGATTCTTTACCAGTAGTGACTGTCTTATGCTCCTAAATTACCCTTTTTAAACTTTTGGTGGCTTCTATTTGAGTTATAATAACAAACTTGTAAAATGTTCTGAAATTATTCATCTTAAAATTACCTTATTTCACACAATATTTAAAGAACTAAAGCATATATACATTTAAAAACAATGAACTTTATTTAAATGAATAATGTAATATTCAATACATGTTTAGCAGAAATTAGGACTTCACATTCAAATAAATTATTTATTTTCAAAATATGATGGAACTGATGACCAGAAATAAAGACATGGGCAAACACTCAATATTTATTTGGTTACCTGTTTAAGAAAGGTATTGACCAAAATATATTTTTATTAAAACATTATATAGATTTAAGAAATATCAAGTTATTACGGTTTATTTTTACAGTAAATGTTTGAATAAATATAAGATTTAGGGGTTTTTCTGGAAATAATATAGCTACTTTGATAGATAACTTGCCATATGGTTCAACAATTTTGTTCTGTACTATTTAGTATCTGACTTTAAAATTTGTTACACAAAAACCTGCACACAAATATTTATAGCAACTTCACTCTTATTTTTCAAAACATGGAAGCAATAAACATATAGTTGAATGAATAAAAAAATTATGGTAATTCACACAATGGAATATTACTCAGAAAAAAATGACACGAATGCTCAAACCATAAAAAATGTAGAAAAATCTTAAATGCATATTGTTAAGTGAAAATCGATCTGACAAGGCTGTATTCTGTATGACTCCAACTGTATGACTTTTTGGATGATTATTATTACTAGAAGTTTTAGAGTGTGGGAGAGTGGAATGAACAGAGGATGTATGGGGAATTTTTAGAGCAGTGAAACTATTCTCTATGATACTCTAGTGGTGGTTACACATCATAATTTGATTTGTGTCCAAGTGGCAATACTTATCAACATAATTTATAGAATTTAATATACTTTATTTATTATTGCTACAAATTCTTAGTGGAGTGAGGTGCCATTCATCCTTGATTGTGCTGTGAATATACTTCACTAAACATAAAACAGGGCCAGCTTGATCTGCTGAAATCACTGCTCAAACTCCAGATATTTAGTTAGCTCAAATTTTGCAGTGACTATTAAAGAAATTCAAACTTTAAATAAAATCGATTTAGTGCACCTCAGTGGAAATATTGACCTTAAGAAATTATTTTGTAAAGGTTTGATGATGAAAGCATTATCTTTTTGTAATGACTCCAGTAATTAACTGTTTCATTGATCCCTACCCTTCTGGGTATGAAATTGAATTTTTTGCTCTAATATTGGTGGTTATTGTAACTTTGATTCCCTAGTAAGCAAATCCTAAAGGAAAGGTCTTTTGGGCTAATAATTTATTAAGGAAAACAAAGTCTATTTAGATAGTGAAAGGAAAAGTGGATCAAGGGACCAGCAGGTACATATAAAATGCTCAACATCACTAATTATCAGGGAAATGCAAATCAAAAGCACAATGAGATATTGCCTCACACCTGTTAGGATGGGTATTATCGAAAGGTAAAAAGTTCTGGTGAGGCTGTGGAGAAAATGGAACACTTGTGCACTGTTGGTGAAAATGTAAATTGTTACAACCACAGTGGGAAAAAATTAACCCCCCCAAATTAAAACTAAATATTAAAATAGAACTTCCATACTACCCAGCAATCTCACTTCTGGATATTTGTCCAACAGTAAGTAGACCAAAGTCTAGAAGACTTACCTGCACACCTGTATTTATTGCAGCATTATTCATAACAGCCAAGACATGGAAAAGTATTTCATTTCTTTCCTGCTCTTACTGTGAGTCAGATTTCATCATTTACCCCTTCTGTTTATAGGTTATAATTATGAAGGAAAAACACTATAGCATATGTTTTCTTTAGTTTTATATTTATTTTTCTTCCTACTTTTGAGAATAAAATTTAGTTTCTAGTATCCAACATATATCAACTTTAAAATATATAATGTATTCTTTATGACTATATTTGTGTTTAAAATATTTTCCTGACATTTATTTTATTTTGCTTTATGAAACAATGACATGTCATTAATCATTAAACATATCCTTAGTAATAATTAAAGATAAATAAATATTGTTAATACTGGTGCTTTATTAAATAATATTTTATGAAATTCTAGTACACTTTAGTGCCTACTAATACTGTATATCAATATAGTATTACCAACTAATTTTAAGCATGTTAAATGTATATTTTCCACTTAAAAATATTCACTTCTATAGTTTGTATATACCACTTCCAGGGGCAATAATTATATTGGTTAAACATTAGATTCCAGGTTACCTTATAGTTATAAAACTGTCTTTATTTTATCCCCATTCCTCAAAGTAATTTTTAATTTTAATGTGTTATTTCATTTATTTTTAAAAACTGCATGTGTGTTTTCATATAAGTAATTATTAAAACATATGGTATTATTGCTCTATTATTTTGCTTATAAAGTATATCTTATTTTTAACATAACTAATGTTTCCTAAGAAAATATATTTTAAATATAAATTCAGTAACCTGCATTGTTCCAATAAACTTTTAAAAATATCTCTCTGCAAAAATCTATTATAGTTTCCAGTTCTTTAGCTAAAAATATATATATTAAAATAATCTAAATTTATATATTTATTATTCTCCAAA
The DNA here is from genome assembly GCF_987537825.1 of Furipterus horrens. NCBI lineage: Eukaryota > Metazoa > Chordata > Mammalia > Chiroptera > Furipteridae > Furipterus > Furipterus horrens. Next base: position 20,265,979 of record NW_028327175.1, read on the forward strand.
TTCAAAATGATACCCGCTTTGTTTACTTTTAAAGAAGCAACACCTCATTTTAAATACCTTCATTAATTACTGAAAGAAGTGAAGTGTTAATAACAATGAACATTATTTATTGGTTACTTACCATTCTTCAGGCATTATAGATTATAAATGTTTATAATTTTACCTGATAATTTATGGGAAGCCTGATTAATATATATAAACTCTTACTTGGCATTGTAGATGATAAAACAGGCTTACAAGTACTCCAGAACTTACCCATGATTACCGAGCTTCTAAGCTACACAAGGGGGCTCTATGTCTGGTCTTCCTGACCTAAGGGACATGCTTAAATATCACACTATATTGCCTCAAATTCTGCAAACCTCACCTTGCTTTCTGAAAAACTTGGGTAGAGTTTTTCTTTTTAAATCACCACTTTGTCTTTATAAAAGTGTCAACCTTGCCTGAAGCATGTTCTTGTGCAGAGCTCTGGGCTTCCAGAGACTGATTATTCAGTGTTTCTCAGTCCTAAACAACCTATCATCTTAGTAGTTTTCATGCATTATTTGTTAGTGGAACTTCATGCCATCTCCAGACATTTGATTCGTTCCTTTTGATATGTTATACTAACTCAATTTTTTTTTTAAAGCCTGTAGCCATATTCTGTAATAGAGACCAGTATATTCTATCACAGAAGAGTGAAAATGCAAGAGACAGCTTATGTCCATTAGTAGCTTGAGATAACCAATTAATACTCAACGGAAAGCAGTTTAATATTCATTGTCACTGGGATTGCTTAGTATACAATATATTAGACTAGTATTCACTCAAACATGGAAGATTGTATAATAAATGAATCCTATCATTGGTAACATTGATTAGCACTACAAAGAGCAGTTTTCAGAGCACTACTCAATACACAGAGAAGGAAAACTCTGACTCCAAAAAACCTCCGCTGCCTTGCGGCATACCTCTTCAGGGGAAAGGCTAAGGGAGTAAACCCCGACAGAAAATCCGGAGCCGGAGTCCCTAAGGCGGTTTGACGTTGTAGTCAACACCGGCAACTCCTGCGGCACACCTGAAGCCAAGCTGTATTGACTCCGTCTTTCCCTTGGACCCTTCAGCTGCGAAGAGAGGGGGGGTCTGCTGCATGGGCAACAGCAGACCCTCCATATCACCCTGCCCAGGCTCTGTAGCTTCAGCTTCACTGGAGAGGACACTCCAGCGTCATCGCAAGATGTCAATTCAACACGGGAGGAGACACTGTCACTCCCGAGTCGGACTGCACAGCCATTCTCGGCGGTGCAGATAGACTCTTAAGAAGCTACACCATGGTCTCTCGAGACGGACGGCTGCCGACAACTCAATACACAAGAGTTCCAATTTCCAAATACTTAGCAACATAAAGAGAGTTTTACCATAGATGATAAGCTAATTATTAAGTAAGGAAGTAAAAGGAATTGGACATTGCTGAGCATAAGCAACCAGGGAACATAAGCCTGATTGCTTCACTGGAAAGCTAGAGTTTCACGCACTCCAGGCGATCACAGCGTTGCCCTGCCGAGAAGTAACACTTCTACCCTCCCCGCTTCTAGTACCAGATTGTAGTGGGGAATATGGGAAGGTAAGCACGTGTACAATAGTAGTCAAAATGGTGCAGGGGACGGCAAGGGATGCTTGACCACAGCGGCCTGTCAACCTAACCTGGGAAAGGAATCAATTGGTGGGGGGTGGATACATTAGAAGTCCACAAAAGCCTGGGAAGATGATTGGTTATTTTGAAAAAGCTCTTGGTCTGTCCCAAGCCCAACATAATATAATCCCAGGGAACAAAGAAACTCCCTCTGGTGACCCTTCCCTCCATAACCATGTGGCGCTAGGAGTCACGCAGCTGTCAGCCGAGGACACTCCAAATGCAGGCTCCAGGCAGGCGCTTGGGTACCGCGGCCCAGCTGAGAACAGCGCTAAGCTACGGGGATGTGGACTGAGTCCACTGAGCAGCCAACTGTGGGATCCAAAGGACTACGCTTTAATATGAAACAGAAACTCGGGACACTGGCCTTTATCTTGGCCTTGCTGAAGATACAGCTGGCCTTTTCCCATGGCAGGACAGACAGAGATGGGACACAGGGACAGCTCTCCACATGAATAAATCTCACCACACCGCAATCTTCTCTGCGTGCGTCCGTGAAATGCTCTTCTCAGGATCATGTGAAAGAGTTCCATTTCCACTGGCAAAAAAAGCATACGGGCAATTTAGCCCAACTAGCTTCAGTTTTCAAAGGATAAATTGACAACAGTGAAATACATTTTGTATATATATTTTATATATATCTTAAAACTGTGCTTATCTATTTTAACATGTATCTCCTAACATTTATTGTGAAATTATTAAACATACAGAAAATCGCATAGAATTTCATACCAAACATCTAAACCTACCACTTTGATACAAGCATTAACACTGACTACACTTGTTTGTTCATCTTTTCACCCCTCCACCTGTACTATTCATTTCTTCGTTTTAGACCTCAATCGAAACAAATTTCAGCAACAATATACTTCCTCTTAAATATTTCAACACCACTATATATTTTATTGTTTTATTTTTATGTTTTTTATTCGCCATACATTTTAATATGAAATCATAGATAATGCTACTTGTTTACTTTTGTTTCTTTGGAGAATAAGGATTTTTAGGAAAATTAAGAGGTTTTGATACTATTATCTATTCACACCTTCAAATTAATGCAGCTAAGCTGCTGTCATGATCTGTAAGTAACAAGGCTTGTAAAAAGGAAATGAGTGTTGTTGTTCCTGGCCATGCATATCATGTCTGAATTAAAAACACGGTTGTAAACTAGAGATGCTGTCACCTTCACTGCAGCTCAGCAGACAAATTTTGTTCATAAATTCTTCAGCAGTGCAACCTCAGACCTCATCTCGAAGTATGCATATCCTTGTCATAAAAACCTTTTAATTAATTTCTTCTACTGAAAATAAGATGTTCACGGCAGCAGGCAGGAGTGGATGGCAGGGGTCTGCATGGCATGGTGGTGAACTTTTGGGGAACAGCACAGCCAACAGAGCTGTTAAGGATCTCTCATACTTCAAAATTTGACCGAAGAACTCTGCTGGAGTCAGTTAAATAAAACATTACTGATCATGCCAAATTGAAATCATTTCTGCTTAAAAAAAATTCTTTAGTTGAATTCATAAGACAAAGCTCTCCCATGCACTTTTGAACTTTCAATTTGAAAAAAAAAAAAAACCCTCATTTTTGTTGTTTCAGTTTTTCATTGCCCCATTTAATCAGTACCCCATCTTTATGAAGAGTTTTTATTTTAGCTGGGTTTTGTTCTCTAATTCAGTAATTTTTACTGATACCTAGAAAAAAAAATCATTCATTTATAAAAAGATATCAGCCTCTTGTGCAAACCAACGTGATATTCACTATGGAGACAAAAAGAAGTTGCCTTAAGGGGTTTACAGTTTTTAAACTAAACACCCGGGCAGTAGTAAATAAATCTTAAGTTAGAATTTACCCTTGCAATTCTTTAGGCATTATAACCCAAGTAATAAGAATGCCTGCATATAAAAAAAAACAATATTTTTTGATTCCATAAGGATGCTTTATAAAAAAGTGTCAGTATTCATATTTGAAAAAAAACTAATAATTAAAAAGAAAAGATATTTTAAATAGCAACATTTTGCAATCCTCAATGAAGAAGTGAATGTAGGCAATGAGTATCAACTTTTACTAATATACCAACCTCCCCCCAAAAAGGAAAGAACAGATATGATGTCCTTTTTAATAAAATCATGCAACACTATATGTATAATTATACCAAAACAATTGAACATGAGTCTACCAAGACTTTAGCTCCGGCTGCCAAGTTGATGGAACTATTGAGAGCAAAAGAACATACTGAACTTCACTGTGAATGTGCAACCAAAAAAAATCAAGACAATCTAACCTACAGAAGATCTATAAGTCAAATATAAAAACTTATTCAGAAATAAAAAAGTAAGAGAAAAAGGTGGGTCAGGTCATGGGGACTCATCAGAGCTGAGTTAGTGGCCTGTGTCTCTGCTTCAGTCCCAGGTGCATTGTGGCTGGGAAGCAAATTGTGGGCAGCAGGCTCCACTGAGCCAAGCATGCTTATTGCAGGAGTGACCAGGGTATCACCTTGTAGAAGTAATGCCCACAGAAAGCAGGAGTTTCTCAACAACTCACCATGCAAAACAGAAATACAAGCCTCATAGTCTTTCTATGTAAAGAACTAACAGTCTGAGTAGGAGAGGATGGATGGGCCTGCAAAGAAAAATGTTAGAAGGATATAACTCTAAACTGCTTTCCTCAGTTCGCAGTACACTTTTGGAACTGAATGGTGCAATAAAAAGAGAATTTGAAAACCTTTGTATATTGAAAACTGACCCATGCTATATGGAGCAAATGCACATGCTGCCCTTTCACTGAGGAGATTGTCATTATTAAGTAGGAGCCGGGCATTGTTGAATACTCCTTTGTTAAATTGCCTTGTGGATGCATGAATGATGAAGTTAGCAGCATGTGTACCTTCTCATCCAATACGGGATCCTTAAAGCCAGCCATCTTGTCTTCAGTTCTTTATAAATTTTCAACTAAAACTAATACAAAATAATATTGAATGTAAACTGTAATAAAAAATATTTAGAAGCAATGCCTTCATTTCCTTAAAGAAGCAATTTTCAACCTTTTTCATCTCATGACACACAAAAACTACTAAACTACTATAGCACACCAAAAAAAAAAATATTTTTGCCAATCTGACAAAAAACAGGTATAATTTTGACTCATTCATGCTGTATGGCTATTGTGTTGACTATTGTCATTTTTTTAGTCAACAATCAAAAGGAAAAGATGTCAGTGGCCCTGGCATTGCTTATATTAATATTGCAGCACACCAGTGTGTCTCATGCAGTACACTGGTTGAAAATAGCTGCCTTAAAGAATCAAGAAGTATAAAAAGAAAAGGTATCTGCCATTACCCAACCTGCTGACCCATCCCAATCTGCAAGGGAAAATATTTTGTTAATTTTTTGCTTTTCATTCTTCTAGCGATTATTTTTATAAATTTAATCTACTTCTATTTTTCACTCTGTCAACTTTAGGCCACATGCAGTTATATTTTACTGATTAATGTTAGGAAATAACATGTCATTTACCTCATTGCTCCATTACTTTCCAGTTTTGTTATTTTATAAGGTTTGTGTTTATAAAATTTTTAACCATAATCAAGTTTTTTATGCCTTATAAAGTTGTTTTAGAAAACTGAATATTAATACACAGCTTTTGCATTATTAAAATATTTTCACTCTAGAACTAAGTGGTGCAGTTGGATTAATAGTGATGAAAGTGTATTTTTATGTCATTTAAACTTTGCATTTGGAAAATATAATGTTTTGATAGTGGATTTTTCTTGTAAATTCATCTCGAAAATTTAAAGAGTGACAAATTACTCCAATAAAATAAAAATTATTTGCCATTAAAAAAAGATGGCAGGAGAAATTCATAGATTTAAGGTGTTTTTTAAATGAACCATCTCAGAAAGTTATTTTGTGGGTATCAACAAACTGATTCTAAAGATTATATGGCAAGACATATGACCAACAAAAGCAAATACAATATATTTTTAAGTTTTTAAAAATTAATTAATTAATTAAGTTTGTAGGGCGACTTCCACTCTGTAACAATTCCCTCCTCTCAGACTTAACACAGTTTATAATCTTATAAAAAACAATGGGCAAAGATCTCGTGCTCCTCTAGCTGCTTCAAGCTGGACATGGTCATCATCCTACCTAACTTTGGGTCCAGAAATCCCTAATAAGTGTGGGGGCATGAAGGGGAAGGTGGCCTTCCCACATGGGGAAAGATATAAAGCAAACACAATTTTGAAGAATAAAGTGAGAATTTACCCAAATTCAAGGCTTACTATAAAGCTATAGTAATCAAGACAGTGTGGTGTTGACCAAAAAATAAATAAATAAAAGACAAATAGATCAGCGCAACAAAATAGAAATACCAGAAACAGACTTACATAAACCTAGTCAACTAATCTTTGACAGCAAAGGCAATACAATGTGGCAAAGGTAATTTCTTCAACAAATAGCGTTGAAAGAACTAGACACCATATGCAACCAAATGAACCTTCCAATAGATGTTACAATTTTCACAAAAATTAACTCACAATGGTCATGAACTTACATGTAAAATGCAAACTATAAAAATCCTAGAAGACAAAATGGGAGAACACCTAAAAATCTTAGTAATGGCAATGTCTTTTTAGTTACAACCTCGAAGCTATGATACATAAAAATAATTGCTGATCTGAACTTAATTAAAATAAATAAATAATACAGCTAAACAAACAACAACAGCAAAAAACTGCTCTGGAAAGACAATGTCAAGAAATTTACAAGCCACAGACTAAAAGAAAATACTTACAATAGACACATCAGATAATTGATTGGTATCTAAATATACAAAAAACTTTACTCTTAAAACTCACAATAAGAAAACAAACAACCCATATAAAAAGTTTGTCAAAGATCTTAATAGATGTTTCACCAAAGAAGATATGCAGGTGGTAAATAAGCACATAAAAATATGCTCCACATAAATATCATCAGAAAAATGTAAATTAAAACAACTACCTATTAAAATGGCAGAAATACAGAATGCTGACAACATCATATGCTGACGATGATGTGGAGGAGCAGAAATTCTCATCCATTCCTGATGAGAATGCAAGATGGTACAGACACTTTGGAATATAATCTATTAATTTCTTACAGAATTAAACATACTGTTACTATATGATTTGGTATTGAAGGTGTGTAAAACTTATATCCATATAAAACCTGAACAAAGACGTCTATATGAAATTTATAGTTGTCAATATTTATTTAAGTTAAAAAATATTCACCCACAAGTGATGCATTGAACAACAAAATTTCTGTTTTATATGGTTAACTAAGTCCTTCTGAAGGTTTAAATATTTTTATTAAGAATGTACATTTCAAGTATGTTTTAAATTAAATTATATAAAATAATTATAACTATACCTTGCATAAATAAATATATTTGATGGCATTTTATTTCTGCTTTTAGTATTATTGGAAACAATTCCAAGTATATTAAATATGAAGTTCAAGAACTCAGCCAAAATGATTTTAAATAAATATTTGGGTTTTATGAAATATTCTTTCATGACAGGTGCTCATATACAGCCTAGCACAGAAGCACTAACATTCTGTAGAGAGCTAATCAATTTATACTAATCACTTTGATCTATGTTATTAATTTATATGCTAAGCAGATGAACTGAATGTATTATTATTGGCAAACAAACTGTTCTATATTATTAAAGTTTTACTGGCTTTTGGGTGGTTGTTCATGACATCTTATCTGTTGTAGTTAAATAGGCACATGATCATTTTAATTATGCATTAGAAAAATCCAATGAAATGCACACCATATTTCTCTATCATTTTATGAAATTATCACAGAAGAGTATTATATTATTAACTTACTTTTTAAAAATATTTACTATGATAACCTGTAAAGAACTCTAAAATAAAAAGCATTGTTTGTATGAGCATAGTTAAACTGGAAAGGAAGTTGGAAGTATAGATTTTATAACAAAAATTGTTCTATAGTAATATGTTATTTTAGGCAGGATGTTTAGGGTAGTTTCAGATTTATTTCATAGTAATCTACACAAGTGGAGAGACGTTGGTTGAAAATATCTCTGTTGATAAAAACCAGAAGCAAGAAACAAATATTTGGAGCAGCATTTATATGTGTAACTTTCAAAATAATTCATTATACAGAGGGTACAAAGGCATATGAAAGAATGCTCAACATCCCCAGCCATCAGAGAGATGCAAATACAAACCACAATGAGATACCACTTTACACCAGTCGGAATAGCCATCATCAATAAATTAACAAACAACAAGTGCTGGGGAGGATGTGGAGAAAAGGGAACCCTATTGCACTGTTGGTAGGAATGCAGACTGGTGCAGCCGCTATGGAAAACAGTATGAAATTTGCACAAACAACTAAAAATGAAACTTCCTTTTGAACCAGCAATTCCACTGCTAGGATTATAACTGAAGAATGCTGAAACACTAACAGAAAAGAACCTCTGCACCCCTATGTTCATAGCAGCACTATTTACAATAGCTAAGTGCTGGAAACAGCCTAAGTGCCCATCTGTAGATGAGTGGATTAAAAAACTGTGGAACGTTTACACAATGGAATATTATGCAGCAGAAAGGAAGAAGGAACTCCTGCCATTATGACAACATGGATGGAACTAGAGAGAATTATGTTTAGAGAAATAAACCAACTGATAAAAGAAAAATACCATATGATATCATCTAATACAGGAGAAAAATGAACAATACAAAAAAATGAACAAAATTGAACAAGGAGCAGAGTAACAGTCATTGGGGGGGAGGGGAGCAGGAAGGAAGGGGATAAGTAGGGAAAGGGTTTAGTAAAGGAACTAATATAAATAACCCATGAACACAGAAAACGTGGTCATGATCAACTGTGGGAGAAGGGGTGGGCTGGGTGGGGGGTCACAATGAGGGAAAAAGTGGGACAATTGTAATAGAAAAACAATTTTAAAAAGTTAAAAAAATAAAGCCAACATAATGAAGCAAAAAAAAAAAGAAAAGAAAAATTCATAATCTCAAATGTCATAAGTAGTGACAACTATAATTATCTTAAGGCATGTTAAGCATAATTAAATAGATGTAGTAGTTATATACAGAAGTAATATATCAAGTTATTAATGAAGATCAGGACTGAGCAGATCTAATGTTTTCTATTAGTTTACACTTACTTTGAAAACAAAAATGTAAAGGAACAATGATAAAACTCTAAGTCAGGGTATTCAGCAGCAGATTTTGGTATTTGGTGAATTTTGGTGTAAGCTTTATCCCTAAGCATGCATTGGAAGCTGGGGGGTTTATCTTGATATGGAGAGTTAATATTTTACTGTATAGATGATTTATACTAATTGTTCTATGGTATTGAGATAGTATTAGATCTTAAAGTCTTAACATTTCCGTTAAGATTTAGTCCAAATCAATCACTTCTAGTATGTAAAGATGGGGTAATTATACACCCTGCTTCCTCTCACCAGGATTACTTCAGACCTTGTATAAAGGAGATCTTCTTAAAAACATCTAATAATTAAAGGTCTCCAGTATACAGAACTAATCAACATTTTTGTAGGATAGTAGTACACATATTGAATGATTAACTGCAGTTTAACTAAATTCTTTTTTTTGTATACTTTATTGATTATGTTGTTACAATAGTTTCAGTTTTTCCCCCTTTGCTCTCCTCAGTCCAACACCCCCCTCCTCCAACAATTCCCCCTCCCCCACAGCTTATGTCTATGGGTCGTATATATAAGTTCCCTGACTTCACCCTTTCCTACATTCTTCTTTTTTAAAATTAATTACTTAATTTTTATAACAATAAAAAAATAACAATTCCCTTCCTCTCAGACTTAAGACCCTTTATAATCTTATAAAGGACAATAGTCGAAGGTCTTGTGCTTCTCTAGCTGCTTCAAGCTGGACATAGTAGTCGTCCAACCTACCCTTGGGTCCAGAAAACTGTACTAAGAGTGTGGGTGTGGAGGGGAGGGTGGCCATCCCACATGGGGGAGAGTCTTGCAGACTCCAAGTCATTGGCAGTCCCCAGACCACAGCACGCTTGGTTTAACAGGCTGGCACCCTTGTTGTATTCTGGGGGCAACAGATTTGGCGAAAAGGGTTAGCAGGAATCATTTAATCCATAACCACTAGATGGTAAATGGCAGGGATTAATTTTTCAATGTCCCATATTGGGGGTGGGGGGGCTCTTTGGAGGAAGGTGTCCAAGGCATGTCACACCTATCAAAAAACCTTTTGCCCACTATACTTAGTTTGGGCTGAGGGGAATATTTTAGGTTTCCTCCCTCTCAAACGTCTGGGCCCTTTCTGTCCAAGCCATTAGGATAGAAAAGAGAAACGAGTTTTAAAGTGAAGCCCACAGATCACCCCATGATTCACCAACCCAGCCACTTAGTTCAGCCAAATTGTTGAATCTCAGGAGGCAGGAATGCAGACAGGATTAAGTGAGGCCTATATGTACGAACAATCACTTAGGTAATGAGATCATAGGCTTATGTCATTTGTAAACAGAACACACATGTTAATTTATGCAACATAACACACAAACCATTCTCTATATCTGCAAGACCCTCTTATTGGAAAGACATACAGTTGCAGGGCATCTGACATTCTTCTTGCCTGTAAATTAAGCATTTTTGATGATGTCACAGACCTAGTTTAACTTTCAAATAAAAACAAACTTTAAATGAAAATAAACTTTAAAGACAGTTAGCTGCACTACTTTAAAGTCTACCACTGAGCAGTGTGGTTTTCCTTGAATTGCGATTTTTCTCCTTAAGATTACCCTCCCTGCAGCAAATGATCACATATGATCTTTACATCTGCTTTGCTGGAACTTACACAAGGAACCTTTAGAGTGACTTTCAGTTTGCCCTTCAGGGCACAGAAGCTGAACCACATACCTGCCATTCAGCCTTGCCTGTAAACACCTGTCTTTTCCAAGTCCTTCTGGTTTTCCATTAGGCCTTAAGGTTCCTTCTAGCCATCTTTTAGGAAAACGACCTTCGTTCCTTCTCTGAGGAGATTGCCACGAACGGCACAACCAACCAAGGCACCAGGCCTTTTCTCTCATGAGCTTTTATTACATTCTAAAGTCAATCGCAGTTCCTCAAGGCTTTTTGGTAACAACTATAGCCCAGGCATGTCTCCTTTAGGCACAACATTCAAGTCAAAGTCATGTCAACCAAACCTCCATTAACGACTGGTCTTGTTAGTTATATGCAAGGAACCTTATGTCATTGCTTACTTCTTCAGAATGCCAGATTCTGGGGGGATCAGGTAAGGAGAAAAATATACAGTGTGAAGGAAAATCCTTGTCCTTCTAATATTCACTAAAATTGCATTTCCATATTTTACATTTTCTTTTGTTCACTGTCCTACATGTGAGGTTTTATTTTGGAGTGGGGCGTTTGTTGGCTCATTTATTAATTTATTTTGCTTTCATTTTTTCCCCCACTAAAAATTTTTGATTGTTTGTTTGTTTTTCTATTAAAATTGTCCTACTTTTTTCCCCTATTGCTTCCCTGCATGCTGCTCACCCCTTCTCCCACAGTCTGTCCCCACTCAGTTATCCATGTCCATGGGTCATTTATACATGTTCTTTGACTAGACCCTTCCCCTTCTTACCCCCTTCTCTCCCTCCTGCCTCCCCACTGGTCACTGTTAGTCTGCTCCTTGTTTACATACCTCTCGTTCAATTTTGCTCATTTGTTTGTGTTGTTCATTAGTCTTCTGAAATAGGTGATAGCATAAGGTATTTTTCTTTTTTGCCTGGCTTATTTAGCTAAGCATAATTCTCTCTAGTTCCATCCATGTTGTTGTAAATGGTAGAAGTTCCTTTTTTCTTTCTGCTACATAGTACTCCACTGTGTAAATATACCACAGTTTTTTGATCCACTCACCTGCAGATGGGCACTTAGGTTGTTTCCAGCACTTAGCTATTATAAACAGTGCTGCTATGAACATAGGGTTGCATAGGTTCTTTTAAATTGGTGTTTCAGACTTTTATGGATATAATTCTAGCAATGGAAATGCTGGTTCAAAAGAAAGTTCCATTTTTTATTTTTTGAGCAAATTCCATACTGTTTTCCATAGTGGCTGCACCAGTCTGCATTCCCACCAGCAGTACACTAGGGTTCCCTTTTCTCCACATCCTCACCAGCACATGTTTGTTGATTTGTTGATGATGGCCATTCTCACTGGCATGAGGTGGTATCTCATTGTGGTTTTTATTTGCATCTCTCTGATGGCTAGTGATGTTGAGCATTTTTTCATATGCTTTTGGACCTTCTGTATGTCCTCATTAGAGAAGTGTTTCTTTAGGTCCTTTGCCCATTTTTTAATTGGGTTGTCTGTTCTTCTTGGTGTTGAACCATATACATTCTTTATATATTTTGGAGATCAATCCCTTGTCTGAAGTATCATTGGAAAATATCATTTCCCATATGATTGGTTCCCTTTTCATCTTGCTGATGTTTTCTTTTGCTGAGCAGAACTCTTTAGTTTGATGTAGTCCCATTTGTTCATTTATTTATTTCCCTTACCTTCAGAGATATATCAGTGAAAATGTTGCTACATGGGATATCTGAAATTTTCCTGCCTATGTTTTTCTCTAGGACTTTTATGGTGCCATGGCTTACATTTAAGTATTTGATCCATCTTGAGTTTTTTCTTCTGTGTGGTGTTAAGTTGGTGGTAAATTTCATTTTTTTTTTACATGCCCTTGTCCAGTTCTCCCAACACCATTTGTTGAAGAGGCTCTTTTCACTCCATTTTATGTTTCTTTCCTCTTTGTTAAATGTTATTTTACCATATAGACCTGGGTTTATTTATGGACTCTCTATTCTCTTCCATTGATTTATATGTCTGTTCCTATGCCAGTATCAGACTATTTTGATTACCATGGTCTTGTAGTATAGTTTGGTATCAGGTATTGTGATTCCTCCTACTGTGTTCTTCTTCCTTGAGATTGCTGTGGCTATTCAGGGTCATTTTTGGTTTCATATAAATTTTTGAAAAATTTGTTCTAAGTCTGTGAAAAATGTCATTGGTATTTTAATAGGGATTGCATTGAATCTATAAATTGCTTTGGGTAGTACTAACTAAATTCTTATTGCTTGTGTTTTATGTCATGGAACTTTTGATATAATTTACCAAAAATTAACTAGAATAGTAATTTGACTAAATTCATTGGCCTTCATCGCCCACTTGCTTTATTATGCTCAAGTTCTGAGAAGTTCTGGTCACTTTTAAAGCATTCCAGAGAGGAGAGTGGTGGGGGCATTGGATGAAAAGAGGTGACAGAATTAAGAAGTACTAATTGGTAGTTACAAAAGAGTCATGGGGATGTAAAGTACAGCATAAGGAATATAGTCAATAATATTGTGAAAACTATGTATGGTGCGAGGTGGATACTTTAAGTATTGGGGGTCTACTTTGTAAATTATATTATTGCCAAACCATTGTGTTGTACACCTAAAACTAATACAAAATAGTGTTGGATATATACTGTAGTTGAAAAAATAAACACACACACACACACACACACACACACACACACACATATATATATATATATATATTTATTTGTTTATTTATTTATTTATTTATTTAATTTATTTATTTATACACACACAGACACAGACACGTGGTAAAATCAGCTTACTCTTCCTTGAACATAAGCTTTCTTGATCATACACTGTCAACAGTGTCAGGTTTGTCCATATATCTTCTCAACTTCCTTTCCCCACTGGTCACAAAATGTGTTTTTTCTTTCATAAACCATTCATAAGTTGCTTGAGGTTCCTAGTGAATACTGGTGATAAAACATTATAATGAAACCTTATGTGCCATTTAAAAAGATTTTAGTCATCCCTCTTTGCTAGATTACCATGGAAAATAAAAACCAGAGCCATCATAAGAACTGAGGTCAATGTAAAATTCTTGTAATCAATGAAAACATAAGCAGATTTTTCACATATAATTATTTTTGTACATCCAACATCCTAGTTGATATTTCCATTTGGAAATCTGTTAAAGACATACAATTTATTAGTTCCAACACCCATTTCTTCATTCTGTTCCTAAACTCACTTACCACACTTTCTTTCCTATCTCAGTAAATGGCAACTACATTCTTCCAGTTAATCCAGAAGATTCGTAATTTCTAGCACACCTGATGAAAATTCTGTGAACTAATCAATTACCTCCACCTTCAAACTTCATTCAGAAATCCATTGTCTCAGCATACATTGTAACCTTCATCCAAGACACTATTCATTCAATTAATTGAGTGGCTATATTTCTGACACTATTCTGTTGTAGAAACAAATGCCAAAAACAAAAAAGAAACCCTGCGCACTTGGGTCTTATAATGAAGTTAAAATTTTTTGACAGAGGTTAAGGAAGCAACACCAAATGGAACACATTGGCTTCCCCCTCCCATGTGTATATTTTCTATATTTCAGTCTCTAAAAATTGGTGAACCAGATCTTGGAACTCGCTATATATATCCTTGTATGGCTTCACATTTCTCTCTGAATAAAAGCTCAACTCCTTAACAAGTCCCATAAAATGTCCTTTGATCCCTGACCCCATTCAGTCACATCTTACTTAGTCTGAAGTTTTCTCAAACTGTCTCACTTGTCCTGCTCCAAAGTAGCAGTCTCCTTACCATTCTTGAACATTCCAAAGACATTCTTACCTCTTATCCTTTTCACGTGCATTTTCCCCTGTTTAGAAGCTCTCTTCCTACATATTATCATACTTCCTAATTTCTAGTCCTTATTATTTTTTGTTTGTTTTCATGGAATTTATTGTCACCTAAGATGTAAGTACTTATACTGGATTATAAGGATTCCAAGAAAAAGTTTGTCTGATTTTTAATTGCTGTATACATAATGCACAAAGTAGAAGCTTAAAGTACATATTAAATATATTTATAACTAGATTAATGAATGCAATATTAATTTAGCATTAATATAAGTTATGGAACTAAGGAAAATTATTTAGAAATTATATGTGTACACTTTCTAAAATATATGCTTATTTGCATATTTGTATGTCTATATATTTATCATTTGTCATTTATAATGCAAATAATTAGTTTCATATTTTCCCTAAAAAACAGCTTGGTATTTCTCCATAATAAAGTTTATGAACAGAATCAATCATATCAAAGTTATTTAAATAGTTTTGAACAATTATACAGAGAATGTTAAAATAATTCAACTTGTACAGATAATAAAAACTTTCTTAGAATTTTTAGCAACTGATGTTTTAATATGGAAATTGTTCTCTGCTGCTTGATTTGCTACAGCCAGGATTTCAATTATATTTAGTATGGTCATATAGAGTACTACAGAATAAATGCTTATTAACTTTTGCATCGATAAAGTACATATTTCAATAGGAAGAATGATTGCTTGAGGAATTCCACTGGGCCATTAAGTTGAAAATAAATCCAAGAAATTGGGGCTATATTTTTGTGAGTTTTGACATATTTTGTCATGCATAAAAATAAAGGAAGATATAGGTAATATCTGCTTTTATAGATGGGGACAACCCATTTTGGTCAAGACAGTTAAAAACATGAATGTTCCCTTAAATTGTATTGCTGCACTGAAAGGGAGAAATAAGCCCCAAAGCTGATTTTAGAGTTTATTTGTGGCCACAACCTATTCCCACAGAATCTGTTATTTGTTCTCACCTCCACAATGACACTGAGGTCATTGGATCAAGATTGGGAGGTGTATAGTCATTCAAGATGAGATGAATGAATGGATTTAGAAGTCAAAGTCCAAGGATATATGAGATATGATTAGGGATGGCTTTACTACTTTGAATGACAAGTAAAGGATGAGCTATCAAAGACTGAGATGATGTTCATTAGAGATATATACTCTGCCATGACCAGATTGATGTCAGAATGCATTAAAAACTCCTTGTAATTCAGAGTATTTATCCAACCAAGAGTATAATATTTGCTTAGATTTTAAATCTTATGCTTAATACACGATAATTATGAGTAATAAATTTTTCACAAACTATATTTTACTTGTCAGTCAGGATAATTTATTAGGTTTGGGAATTCATTTAAAATTCAATACCTTTGGGTGCTGCATCACTGAACTTAATGAGCCAGATTCTCCCACTGAGTACATTGTTTTCAGGTTCCTAGAGCCCTATTAAATTAAGTTTGTCAGTATATTAAGTGCTTCCCTAGTGTTTTAAAGAGTTAATAACATCCTACATTGAGGAGGTACCATGTGCATTGAAAAAAATTAACAACGTGCCATTTTTTTTTCCACTCAAGTAATACTCTCTTTACCTGAATATAGTTTCATTTCATTAGATTTGTAGGGTTCTTTAACAAAGAAAATAAAGGTCTCTTCATGCAAGTGAAAACGATGAGTTCTGTTTGTTCTTCCATTCATAAAGAAACCTTATAACAAACATTACCCTCCGTCTCTATTTCCATTTTCGGTAATGACTTTGCCTTCAACAGTTGTAGAATCAGGCGCATACAAATCCGAGACTAACTTCCACTTGTTTCCTAGGAATGAAGGACTAATGGTGAGTGGTTAGCCTCACCAGCACCCATGTCCAGCCCCCATAAACACACAGAGTTTCTATTTGTAAACACTTTGTCAATTAGCAGGAACTGACGAGTAGTAATAAATAAGAGGAGATCTGTCCAGAAAGTATCTCACTATGTACAATGAAAAGTAGAGACATTTATTGATGAAGACACAAGATACTAGAAATTTTGTGCATAGGACAATAACACCTCAGTCCCTTTGGCACCTCACACACTTTTCCCAATCACCATCAGCTGCCTTGTTATATTTTCTGAATCTCACCAATGCTCTGAAATCTCTTCCCTTTCAAGGTAATACTAGTTTTGGGAAAAGGCAGAAGTCACAGGGTGCCAGGTCTGGGCTATCGCAGGGCTGAGACACTTGGGTGATATGATGTTTCACCAAAAACTCTGCATGAGACATGATGCGTCAGTGGGCACATTGTCATGATGAAGCTACCAATCACCAGTTGCCCATAGCTGCAGCCTTCTGATCATCCAAATCGTTTCTGCAGAGGAATGTTCAAGCTTAACAAAAAATTTAATGCAGATTCATTGCTCTACTCACTCAGTAATTTTGAATGTGACAGCCACACAGTACACATGCTCACTAAACAGCATCTTCTGCCTCCACTGACTAGTACAGAGAAATCATTGTTCACACATGTGCATTCAGTCCACTCTCCTTGGCTGCAAGGTTACATCAATTTCATGCAAAAGTATAAAAATGGTTATACTTTTTCTGGACAGACCTCAGTAGTATATATATTTTTGTTTACAGTTACATACTTGTATCTTATTAGAAAACAGGAACAAGAATTAATAACACTGTGCCTTAAATAGTACACTATTTAACATTGTTACATATACAAAGAAACAAAGAACATATTAGTTACAGCTAATATGCCTTTTCTGATAAGAAATATTTATTCACCCAATAAAGAATCTTACAAAATAAGAAGTCAAGAAATAAGTCCTCCTACTTATAACATTCATACAAACACAAGCACACACAAGCACCCCTTTAAATAAAGTTACAAGGATATAGTACAGATTTCATGGCAATAGGATAAAAAGCAGAGACATAATATGAAATCATTTACTATAAAAAATAGAGCCATTATAACACCTTATAAATGCATGTGGTGCATATAAATTATTGAATATTAGTTGTATAAAATTAGAGAGAGAGTAATGTTTTCTTTTCAGGATATTCTAACTCCCTTTTTAAGATCAATGTGTTTCATTTACACATTTATTGATGAAAATTATTTTTTCTACTTTCGGTATTTTTTTTTCTACGGGGCTAATGTCATATCATTTTTCTTTCCAAATTGCTCCCTTTATTGTTAATCTTTTCTATATTTTTAACTTGCAGTTTAAAGATTATTTTCTTAAAAGACCGTCCTAGACCACTAAACTAATAAGACCCTGTCTCTATGTTCCCCTAATGACAATCAATCATAATACTCATTATACTTTATAATAGTTTTATTTGTTTAGTAATATGTTTTCAGTCTTTTGAGCTAAATGAAACACAGAATTTAACAAATAATTATTTTTCTTATTAATATTAATGGCCTGAATTTAAATTTCCATAACAAACTATGCCTTAGAATAATAGACTTATATAATAATGTCAAACAACAGAACAAGTGCATTATCAATGTATTTAAATGCTTTACTTGAAATAATAAGATATTAATTTAATCTTTTCTTTTTACTTCTTATCAATATTAAAATTTGGGCAAATGCAATAAGTTCTTGGCTAAAGTTAAGTAAACTAAAAATGTGTATCAATTTATTATTAGGCGTTGCTGATTTTTCTGTACTTTAAATTCTTAAATTGATTTTATGTTGATGCTTTTCTTTGAAGGAAAATATATATATTGTCTAGAAAAGAAAGTAAAACAAATAAAGTAAAAAGGATTATATCATAATATTATTATTCAGAAATAATTATTCATAGACTTATATGTAAATAAATTTCCTTTTGAGCTTAAATTTTTAAACATTTATTAGCATGGAAGATGAGTCAGTATGCCAGGAGTAGAAGTATTTATTTATTTCCATGAGGTGTTTTACAACATATTGGGAGGGAAAGCAGAGAAGAGTATGACACAGGTTTTATGTTATTTTCTACCAATGCAATTTAAATATTCCTTTTAATGTATCTTTATATTTATCTGCAAACTGAGTAATATGCATGCATATAGTATATATTCTTTATACTATAGTTACTATATCAAAAACTACTTTTTAATATTTTCATTTACCATTTTCCATGACAATATATTCTATCACATTGTTTCATTTTTAATGCATATGTAGAATGCAATATCACTATGTCTTTTTTAAAGGAGATTTTTTAATGAAACAGTGCTGAACAAAATCACAAATTACAACAACATAGCAATTTAAGAACTAAAAATAAGTCCATTTTCTCTTTAAGTACAATTCAATAAGGCCATAGACTGGTCTTCTATTGACCATATTCTGCATTCTAAATATAATCTGCTAGAATTCTATTTAAAAGTGTCTTAGTTAACCTTTGGAAAAACAGGATTTAGCTTTTAGTGGGAAGTTGGCATTTCATCATAAAATGAAGCCAAATATATTTTGACATGATTATTGCCTGTTGTAGCAGACTTTTACTTGTGCTATATGCTTACAAAAAAAATTAAGATATAGATTCGGCCTAATTTATTTTGCCTATGAAAGATGGAAGAAATTCAAGGAAGAAAAAAAAGGCTGTAGTTCAGGTTTAATAATGAAGCAGTACACATAGCTTATGTTTCATCCATTTCTAAAAATAAATACTATATAATTACAATTTACAAAGCTGACATCACACACCTTCCTAGTCAAAAGCAAGCTAATGGATAAAAAAAAAATGAAGTATGAAAATGAAATAGAGTAACATTCTCATTATGTTGCAATAATTTATTTGAAGATTAGTGCCCTGACAGACTGAAAGTACATGCCTAGGTATTTGTACACTATGTGTTGAGTAGACACAATGCCGGACAGTCAGGGATGATCAGTCAACACATGTGGAAAGAAGAAGGGAAGGAAGGAAAAGGAGAAAGAGGATGGGAAGGAAAGAAAGAGAAAAACAAAGGCAAACCCAGGAGAAGAACTGAAGAGGAAAGAAAAAAGTGACTATAAAAAAGAAATGGTAACAATGTGATATGATAGAGGTATAGCTACTGCTACAGTGACTATCAAACAGCACTGTATAAACGTATCCAATCAATATCATGTACTTACATTTTAAACTTACATGATGCTGTATGTAAAATATATTTCAATAAAATATTATGTAAATGAAAAAGTAGTTACAATATTAATTATTAGCAAAAATATTCCAGGTAAGTTAAAGGTGTCCATGTGAAAAATCAAACTTTATAAACATTAAATATAAAATAGAATGCCTGTAGCCTGTAGAAAAATATTTTTTTTAAAACACTTGAGAAAGAACTAAAAAGAAACTATAATAAATATGACAACTTTATCACTAAAATATTTTCTCTAGAAATCACCCCACCAAGTAGTAAAGCCAAAGGGAAAAGACACTAGCCAATTAACTATGATTATACTGCTCTGTATAACAACAGCCATTTAATTTCTCCTGCCAGACATGTGACAGGAATGACTTTACTCGCTTGATGCCAACTTAGAACTTGTGTGGCCATTGATTTCCTTTGATCAATGAAATCTGAATCAAAGTGACATGTGCAACGATGTTACTTCTGGGTCAGAGCTTTAAAAGTCAATTCTCCATGCTTCCTTTCTTTTTCTTTGCCTCGGGACCAGAAATGTCTGGACCAAGGGAGTGGAGCTAAGCAATGGATCTCAGATGTAAAACAAAAGACCAGCTAACACAATGAATTTGTATCATGAATGATGTATAAACATGTGGATTTCTTTCTGTTATTTTTTTAAATTTTCTCCACAACATATGTTAATCATATTAGACCCCAGTTTAACATAATTTAATCAATTATTGTTAAATTCCAAATTGTAGAAAGAGCACACAGAACTTTTTTTTTTTTTTAACCCAACATATTAATAGAAAATTTGGAACTGGTGTGAACATGCTATTCACAAAAGAGAAATCTCATATGGCTTATAGCTGTGAAAATACAAGCAATGTCTAATGAGTTCCAGGTGGACATTTCACTTGATTCTAATGCCCAATGTCATAAAACCTATACATGTTAAAGGTCAAGTTATAAATCATAATAAGTATGTCTCACACTGTAGTGAACTCTATTTGGAAGCCCAATATGGTACTGGAGCTATTCTCTTCCTGGTATTTCACATAGGATCATTTTGTCACTCTCTTGGCTCACTCAGGATGCAATATCAAAAACCATGGACTATGTGTAGTAAACAATAGGATTTTTGTTCTCAGTGTTTTGGAGGCTGCCCTGTCCAAGATCAGGGGCCAGCATGGTCAGATCTTGTGACAACCATCTTCCTGGCCTGCAGATGGTAAGAGACAGCAAGCTCTTTGGTGTCTCTTCTTTCCAGTGCATTAATTCTATCATGAGGGCTCACCTTCATGAGGTTGCGTAAACTGAATTAACTCCCAAATGCCCCTGTCCAAAAACCATCACAGTGGAGCCTAGGGCTTCAACATTGGAGGGAGAGAATAATTCAAACCACTGCAGTCACTCAGCCTCAAGCATCATGGCATACCGATCCCTCAAGCCACTCAACCTCCTCAGCTAGGGCAGCTCAATCACCTTGGGCAATTTTTTGAGCAGGATGCTCTAATCATTTCTCTTCAGTTGTTCACACAGTACTCTCATTAGACATAGCTCAGGGATTGTGGCCACAGATCAAGGTGATGTCCGTTTCCATCCATACAAGACACATACTGCCTTAAATTAATCACCAGTCCTTACTCATCCAGTCCGCACTCAGAAGTCATTATGCTTTTTGGTGACTTACAGCCTGTGATTCAAGTATTTCTTCCAATTTGTATTTACTTGAGGCTAAGATGTGTAACTTCCTGGACTAAGTTTTCCCCTCAAGAATATCATGTAGTCTGATATCTAATTTTCATTAAATTCTTGATTTTTAACAAATCTTGACAGTTTATTTGTTAAAAGTACACCCCATCTGAGAGTCAGCAAGACAAATGCATTTTGAACAACACTGAATGAGAGGACAGAAGTACCTCTCTTCCACTTCCGCTCAAAAGGTTTTGACTTTATTACTTGGTTTGAAGCCCCTGGGCTTTATCTTATTGCCAGATCTTGGCCTGTGCTCTACAAACTGGAGTATAAGTTGGTAGTAGAAAGCGACTGACTATTTTGCTTTGTCATTTTGTAGCTTAGTAGATCTAAACTGCTCAGAACAAGGGCTCTATAAATGCTAACTCCCTTCCTTCTCTGTCACTAAAGACATGCAGACATTCTCCCTACATGGGCTTCTAATCATGTTTGACCTTTCTTCTCAGACTGATCAAATAACATGAATCACCCAGCCTCAGATCTAGAGTGGCCAGTAGTTTAATATGGATTTTATCACAAGTATGACCTCCTCTATTGAGGGGAGTGAAGGTTTTCTTCTTCTCTGGGTCTCAGATAACGAGTTGTATACATGTCAGGAGGTAGGTCAAACTAAGGCTCACACTTTTAAAAAAACATTAATTTACAAAATGAACAAGCATTCATTTTTTAATATATTTTGCAGAATGTTTGTTTTCCTCTGTGGGTTTTTATGAGTCACAGAAATTACTGTCACATGTAAACCATTATTATAAGATAACTGTGTTTCTGTTGAGTAAACACCAGACCCTACATGACAATTTCTTGCAATATTTTGTGACATCTAATTTAATATTTAGGAAACATCTACTGGGAACTAGCTTGCCTATATGCAAATGGTGTGTATTAAAGAGACAGGTTTATTTTACTTTAATTCTGCAGGCAGTGAAAAATAATGATGATAGATAATGTTTGTGAAGACTGACTATATCCATTGTGTATGTATTACCATATTTAATCCTATGCAACAGGTGCAATACTTTTTCACATTCTATAGCTATGGGAACTAATGCTTATAATTTAAGGAAATTACCAAGCTTAGATGGTTGTTAAGAGTTGGAGTTGGGATTTAAATGCTGATATTCTGACTTGCAGTGACCAAAACTGTCACGTCTCTCTATTATCTACTTGTAGGGTAAAATGTTAAACTTGCAAATTCTTAATTACTCTTCTAGACTATTTAGGTGCAGAATTTGATAAGCTACAGTATTACAAATTATCACATGATTCTGCTGATTGCATCGGTACTAATCTCTGATTTATGAGATTTAAACACGTCAGTTGCAATTCCCTGATAGGTGTGAGTTTCCAGGTCTGAAATCTCAGACTCATTAAAGTTTATTATTTTTCACTGTTCTCATTCATCATATTTTAATATCATAAATCTATTTCACATATTTCATAAAAAATGCTTAGTCTCAAGCTTTGACAAAAAATATTGTTTTATAATCTGGTGAAATATTTGTGGTAGTGACACATTCATCATCCAAAGGTCACAGTTCCAAAGGGGGAGGAGTTAATTTGGGGACCTTTCGCTTCAATACTGTTCTCTAGTTGATGGATGCTGGGTTGTCACTGTTGGGATGATAAAAATGCTCTGGTATTCAGTGTCTCTCTTGGTTACTACCGATGCCCAAACAAACATTGGCTCAAAGATTAAAGTATTTTCTCAAAACAAATCTGACTCTGGACTTTAGACTCTAGTAGAAACATGCGTGCTAAAAGAGATTTAAATTCAAGATTGAGAATGTGATAAAACACAATGGCACAGAGTCATCATTAAGGGCGGTGGTGGTCATTACTGTGTTAGGTCTTGAAATTAACCCAGGGTTGGGTATAGGGGATGGCAGGAGCACAGTGATTTCCTGATCACTTTCTGAATTATTATCTGATGACAAATTTGGTGTCACATTTTTCAATGGCTATGGTTTGCTTGAATGAGGTTGAACAGGCTCCAGTTGTGAGAGAGAAGACCCTGAAGCCAAAAGCAAAATGATGGCCTCTGGGGTGGAAAGAGGACTTTGCAAGGAGCCACAGGTTGTGAAGACCTGTCTGCCAAACTGCAGTGGAAGGGCAGTGCTGGGCCCAGTTCTATCTGCTAGAGGAAGTCTGTGACCTTTTGGACTCAGGCTATTTATATCTTACCGGGAGGACAGACTCGGGACAGAAGTCAAAAATATAATTCTTGGCACCTCGTTTTATTCAGTGAGTGCAGAATATACACACTGTGAGGGCAAATAATATAAATGAGAGGTTAATTTTCGCTCCCTTTTCTTAGAGTATTCACTTTAGAGAATGTGTAATTATAAGGTCTATTTTTTCTCTTTAAGATGTAAGCAAACATTTTTAAAGGCTAAATAAGCATCCTGAGAGTGTGAACACATAGGAATGTGTTTCTCCAGGACTTGGGAGCTCTTTTGAAATGTAAATATCTAGGACTATAGTGCTTCTATTTTTGTGGTCTGTAGGAGCCTAACTTCTGCAGAGCACCTTGTTGCAAGAGGGAGGGAGGGAAGAGGAGGAGCAAGGAGGAGAAAATAAGAGTTAGAAAGTAGAAAAAGAAGAAAGGGGGCATACTGGAGAGTATTATACTTAGTGAAAGAAGCCAGGCGGTGAAAGACAAATACCATATGGTACCATCTAATTCAGTAATCAAACGAACAACACAAACAAATGAGCAGAAGAGAACCAGAGGCAAGTAAACAAGGAACAGATTGACAGTGACCAGAGGGGGTGGGGGAGGGGGGAAAGTGGGGAAAGAGGGAAAGGGTCTAGTCAAGGAAGTAGTGTGAATGACCCATGGACATGGACAACTAAAAGAGGATTGACTGTGGGAGAGGGGAGGTGGGCAGGGCTGGGGAGAGCAATGGGGTAAAAAATGGAACAACTGTAGTAGAAAAACAATAAAAAGAAAAGAAAAACATAAATAAATAGAATAAGATAAAATAAGAAAGAGGGGATATAGAGGAATGGAGGGGTGGAGTGAGAGAGCATCCCTACCTGTGAGGAGGGAAAGAAGACACCCGAGGCTAACCCCCTAGTGTTTTTACAACCTTACCTTGGAAGGTACATTTCAATCCTTCTGTGGTATTTTATTTCTTAGATGAAAGCCCCCCAGCCCAAACCCAAGGGGAAGAATATTAAATTCTACTTCTTGATGTGAGGAATATCAAAGAATCTGTGAACATATATTTACTATTATTACAGATCATTAAACTATTTTAAATCTATTTTTAAAATAATAAATGTTTTTTCAGTTAAACTGAATTTTCAATTAAGCAGAATAATCTCTGAGCTGTAGAACAGTACAGGAGTTTATCACTAACATGATACACAATGCCACATACACTCACAGTGCAAACTCACACATAATCAGAAATATACCCGTAATGCATAAAGCTTTGGTAGAGGAAAAATGCTTGACTTTCAAAAAGGATCATTCATTAAAAATAAAATTACCTTTGTGTTCATTTTAGATGCAACCTTTAAGCAATCAATGAGTATGTGCTCACTGTAATCATTCTTTAAAATTAGAATTATTGAAAAGCTTTATGATCACTGATGAATGAGAGGGGAATATTGATTTGTGACCAAGAGAAATGATCTCAGGCTGTAAATAGTGCCGTTCTAGAAGAAATCACTATACTCTCCTGCATTCTGTGATTATTAAACTGGGTCAGTTTTAAATAAATTAATCATATTTTAAAATTTAGTTACACATTATTTTAAAATATTTTATTTACATAATAGTTTAATCTAAGAAACTACTGGATAAAAAATGAATTATGCCAATTAAGAGGCCTCAATGACACAAATATGCAAAATAGTAGAGGTATTAATTTTTTTATATGTCACAAGTTTTGCTTTATATATTATTCTTTGTGGGATGTTTTGTTTGTTTATTTGATTCATTCATCAAACTAATTGATATAGTTACGTGTAGGCAAATGTGAGAAATAAAAACCACTCCTCTCTAAGTAATCATCATTTAACATACTCTTTCCTTTTGTTACAGTGGAATAAGTAGCAGGAAGAGATATGTCTCTCCCCCCGATTCAGCACTCTGGATCCTGGTGCCGTATTATTGCCAGATGTTTCACTATCACAAGAAACATTATGTTAGTACGAGAAGAGGAAAGTCCTTGAATTCTATGTGTCCTTTCCACTATCTAGGAAGGAAAGCCTTTGAAACTGTTCATATCCCAATGCCTCAAAGGTGGGAAAGGGCCCATAGTGCCTAAAGGAAGAAGCCTACTAACACCTTTGGGTATCCATGCCCCGATGTTGGAAAGCTGGCACCACCTTTACCTGTCAGTCAATATGTAACTTCTTCATCCCCATCCCACCAACCATGGAAGTCCTCAGAACAAAGGACTGGCTCTCTTGGCGCTCTTGGCCTTCTGGCTGCAGGGCCTCTGGCCCCACTAGGGTGAGCTTGCCACCTCGGCCTTTGGTCTCTCTTGCTTTTGCTCTCCCATTCACTAATAAACGTTGTGTGCACACTAATAGGCTTGCTGATCTGTAATTCTTCACTGCATTTCCAAGAAGAATCAGGGTTTCTGCGATAACAGTTTCACTGGTGACTGTCTGGGTGGATAGGAAAGTTCACATTTTCAGGTCATTGGATTAATAGTCCCAGTAATTTTATAGTAACATCTTAATAATCATAACTTAAGTTATTTTCTGTGGCTCGAATAATGAGTACATTATCTATGCAACAAATAATAAAACAGTTTACAGAAGTGATAACATTGCTACTTTATAATCTAAAGGTATCAAAAATAATAAGAAAGACATACCTTGAGATGAGAACATCATATTTAAACATATTTATTCTCCATTTCCTAAATTCTCCTTTATTTTGGCTAAGTCATATGCTCTTTCTTTAATGTTACCTCTCAGTTTTATCATTCCCCAAGAACAATTTCTGTTATAACACAGTAAGCAACCAAACCTAATCGGAGTTGAATATCCCCACAATGCTGTACCCTCTGGTTACTACTCAATTCTTCTCTTTACTTCGTACTTCCCCATTTCTGAGGCAGTCCAAAGTACAACTCCCTAAATTCTACTCTTAGTTCTCTCTCTACATATTTTTAGTCTCCTGAGCTATCTCCTCATCTTCCTACAACTGCCAACTAAATTTGAATTTTCTATGCATTTAATCTTATGTCTTCTTGTGCCAAACTCTCTTACTAGGAAAATACATTCTCTCTCTTGGCTTGAAATCCATTTATATGCAGAGGTTCCAAAATGTGTATCTCCAGGCCAAATCTATCTTAAGAACGCCAGCTTACTTTACTTAACCAACTGCATCCCCATGTGCTCATGAATACCTTACCATGTGGATAAAAATATGGTTCTTTTGTACCTCCATTTTTTTTCCTCGAAAACTTGTTCGACACCTGTGCTCTGTTATTCACCCATGCATATATCACTTAATCTTGTCAATGTATTCTCATCAGTACTACATTTATTTTCTTCTCCTTTTAACAAAAATAGTTTGAGCTACTTTTATCATTGGTATTTTGATAGAAAAAGGGGAGCAAATGGAAACTAGGCATTGAACTTAACAAGCTGAGGAACATAAGCCTGTTTGTTTGCTAGCCAGGAAGCTGTAACTTCACATCCCATGGGATTACAACATCGCTCTGCCAAGGGAATCAACACTCTACCCTTGCCCCCCCCCCACTCCCCGGTACTGGATTGTGTGTGTGTGGCGGGGCAGATGGAGGTGCTGGGTAATAGAGGCCTGTTTGTCTAACTAGTGGTTGTAGACCCATCCAAAGCCCATGAAAGCCTGTGAAATTGATTGGTTATTTTGAAAGGGCACCTGGTCCATCCCAAGCACAAGTTAATATAATCCAAGGGAGCAAAGAAACTCTCTCTCTTGCCCAGTGGGCAACACATTTGCTTGTTCATTTGTGCACTCTCTCACCCAGGAGCACACAACCATGAGGCTTTAACAGCTACCAGGCTTGCAGCAGGTGGTAGGTGCTCCAAAATGGGGCACTCACCCCATTTGTTCATGCACTTTTTCCCAGGAACATGGGATCACATGGCTGTGGCAGCCACATGGTCCATGGCCATGCAGGCTCCACACACAGGCTCCAGAAGGGAGCCTGAGGTGGCCTGCAGCAGAAACAAATTAAGCTACCTCGATGGGGACTCAGAACACATAGCAGAGCCTGGGTATCACAGCACAGCAATGGACTGTAGATGGAAACACACAATAAGCTAGCTGGATGCTGGATTGGATGTACTTTACTGTGGAGAAGAAACTCTGGGCAGTGGCTTCTCTCTTGGTCTTGATGAGGAAATGGTTGGACTTCTCCCATGTGAAGGCAGAGGGAGATGGGATTGGAAGTCCAGATGGTAACTTTTATCTCCACATGAAAAATCTATACTGCCAACCCATATTCTCCTGTACATGGGTCCCTGAAATGCTTTCCTTGAGATCATGTGGAAGAGCCTAATTTCCACCTATAACACCACCATTATCAATTTAATTTAAATTATTACAGTATTTTAAAAAGTTAACCTCCTGTTTTAATTTGTACAATTCCATCCCCAGAAATTCCACCCAAATAACTCTCAAAATTGTTATGAACTGTGTTTTTCAATAACTCTGATTGTTGAATTCCAAAGATTAAAGTACATTTACAGAGCCTTCTCAGTGAATTTAGAATAAAATGCAAATATAAATCTGTCCTACAAATCTCTACCTGCCATTCCAGCAATAGTTTATACTTGCTTCTCCTGGTCTCTATATTCTAACCCATGTGATTGTCTTTGAATTCGTTCAAAAGCTCAGCTCTATCTTAATTTAGGGTCTTTCTAGATGCCATTTTCTCTGCCTAGAATTGTCTTGGTCTTCGGATGGTGATTTCAGTGGTTCTTCTCAGTTCTCAGTTGAATTGTTGCTTCCTCAGAAATGTCTTTAAAATAACTCTCCTAAAGCCAAATTGCATGAATGATATCAAAATACTTCATCACACCCTTACTTTTGCTTACATGTATTAATGGGGCATAGACAATGTTATGGGTTATAATGATTGTTCATTTATCTGACTATATTTGTAAAGGCTCTCTTGCTTAGCAATGGTAAGCTCCAAGATATCAGTCATGGATGTTACCTATCTTAATCATTTAGCTTCCACACCTAGCCCAGTGCCTGCTACACAAATGTATTCAAAACACATTTTTAGAATTTTAAATACGATCAGGCTTGCATTTTTATTCTTCTTAATTTTATTACAGAATTGGAGAAGAAAAAGAAGACTGAGAAAGGGCACTATAAATGCAGACACACTGGGCTTTTCATTTCCTGGGTAGTGGGTTTGACCTATAGAGAAGCAATCGTTGATGCCATGTTCTTTATAATGTGTTTTCAGTCTGTCTGTGGCTTGGGTCCCCCAAATTATCTCCTTTACCTGGGACACATATTCTCAATATGATATGACTGGAGGCTCACTCCTTAAGTGTAAAATCAAAACTTCTTTATACAACGCTAAAGTTTTAGATGTTCAGTCCCTGTTTAACTGTGGAGCCACACCTTCCTGATATGTTTACCTAACCAAACTGTGTTTCAGACCCATAAAATACAGATTATTCTTGAAATTGTGTAGATTTCATACTTCTGCACCTCACCTCTGGTGGGGAAGGGGTAGAGAATGTTGATTCTCTCCTCATTTAGCTTCAATGGCCTAGTAAATGAGAACTACTTTAATAAACTCTGAAAAATAAATAAAAGCAAACCTTAGATGGTCAAATCTTGTTTTAAAAAAACCGTTATCTAATTAAAAACATACCACTTCAAAATCTATTGACTTAAAAAAAAGCATTTATTATTCCCTGTGAATATCTGACTTGTTTAGCCTTTGTGTGTGTGTGTGTGTGTGTGTGTGTGTGTGTGTGTGTGTGTGTGTGGATAGACTCACTTATCCATGCTTATGTGACCATCCCTGGGCCAAATGGGAGGCTCTATTGATTTCAGCTGAGCGTTTGCTTATGTTTAGGTGTTGACTAGCAGTAGGCTGGTCTAGGAGATTTCACCTGAGATAACAAGACCTCTTGCCTATTTGTGAGACTCTGTAAGAAGGAAATTGGGAAAGAAACTGTCAACTCTCTAAAACAAACAAACAAACAATTATCCTTGTTTGACATTCTCTAACACATTGTTGCTCAGAGCAAGTGCACATTTAGAGTGGGAAGAGATTAAAAATTACAGGACAAAGATCAACTTATGGCAGGGGAGGTTGGGGGTAGAAGTACTGTAATCAATATATCTCCTTTCTGGTAACATAGTTTGAATTTTAATATAAATACACAGTATAGATAATTTGTGGTCTTATAGACAGATCATAAACATAGAAAACTATAACAATATTTTTATAAGACAGGTCTTAATAATAGTGTAACTGCATAGGTTACTATTCTATATAATGCTGTATATAACTACATATCTCATTTAAATTTAATGTATATCTATATGACTATATTATATTGTTTAATACTTTTAAATCATTGTCTAATGCACTATGATATGATTTTTCTAGGGCAAAATTAACTTTCTATATTTTTCTGACCTCTTCCAAATACAAATAAGATATATTATTTCCTCTTATATCCTTTTATTTTGTGAGTAGGGTAAATAATTCATGGAGTATAAAGGGAGAATATGAAATAAGTGAATGTCTCTTAATTTTTAAAATAATATCAATTTGGCCCCTCAAGAGGTGAAAACAGGAATTTCAATATTTACTACATAACAAATGAATCACAGATGACAATAATATTTTCTTTAGATGTAAGTTTTGTGTGGATACCATTGCTAGCTTTTTGTTCCAAAAATGCTATTTTAGATTTAAAGATTCTGTTTAGTATCTTCATCAAACAAATAATCTAATATAACATCATAATTAAATGGAAGTCATGATGCCCTGGCTGGATGATTTAGTTGGTTAGACCACAAGTCACGGGCATTATCCCAGTCAGGGCACATACCAAGATTGCAGGTTCAATTCCTGGTTGGGGCGTGTGTGGGAGACAATTGATTAATCTTTTTCTCTCTCTCTCACTTTCTCTCTTTCTTCCTCTCTCTCTAAAATCAGTAAATGTACCCTTGGATGAGGATTTTAAAAAATGGAAGTCATAAAGTACTCCTAATGTTTGGATTTATGTTATTTAATTTTGAGAAGTGTTTTTGAATGTATAGATTTATTATAGGTTTCCTGTTATTCTGTTGTGTCTTTTCAGGTTCTCAGTGATTTCAGTAAAGCATTTTTATCAATGCATCTTTTAGTCCATCAAAACATCATTGTGTCATTAAAAATGGCTCCCTGTGTGAGAAGGTGAATTAGAAAAACTGCAGGCATTATGGGTACCTCACACCTGTGTCAGGTCACATAGTTCAGCAGTAGCAAAGGAGAGACCACGATTTGGTGGCCTTGATTGCCGTCATTTATTTCTTATCTATCTAGGAACTAAAAATTTAGATAAAATTCAACTAAATGATTTAAATATTTTAAATGACATTTGTTTATAAATAAAATAAATTTAGAGGTGTTAAGAATTTTACATTTATGCAGTCAAAGGAAAAAATCTTCTCAATATATTAGTAATAAAAGAACTTTGCCTTAAACTACATATTCTGAGAATAAAACTTTTAGTCTATCTCTAGCAACAGCTAACAGAATAAGATTTACAAACCCCAGTAAGTCATGTTTCATGTTAATGTCATTTCAGAATAAATTGATGACTGCTAAAACATAATTTAGTTTGTTTCTTCTGATCATATTTATAGTTTTACAGAGGCATGTTCGATGCAATTGTATTATATATTACAAGATATCTGCCAGCTTTAAAGTAAGAATCTATTTTAAATGCTCTGATATTAAAAAAAATCCCTATCAAAATATGCCATGCTAAGGATTTTAAGCAAAACATTTTATTTAATGAAGTATTTGAATCCCAGGAGTAAATTCAACAATATGAATCTCCACATTTTAATTTTGTATTTTCTAAAGCACAACTGCCAGAGTAATTTGATATAGACTTCTGCATGAAATCTGATATTAGATCAAAAGTTTAATCTATAGATAACAATATGGACACTATATTATATCATTCTTAAAGTCAATCCTTTATAAATAAAAAAATAAGTTTATAAATAAGTCTTGAATGTGATCTCTTAGATTATTTTAGAGAGTGAACCTTCAGTTTCCAATGTTAATACAAGCATTATTATTTATTAGATAATGTTTAAGTCATCAAACAAAAGATAATTAGCTGTTTCAGTAACTGGAGAAGGAAAAGAAAGGAATATTATTATATAATATTTTTTTAGTTTCAAAGGATAATCTTTTTAACTACCCAAAAGACTTTAGTATAATTTTTACTTATGCTATTAATGGGGTGGCATATCAGAAGACACTAGGGAAATTCTGCATTAGCATGCTGGGGCCTCGTAGTCATCTGCTGCATCATTACCCTTCAACTTCAAAGAGATGACACCAGGACTGGTCTCAAGGCCTGCCTGGGCCATTTCATTTCACAATGAAAGTTTATGCAAATTTTACAAAGGAAGAAAACATGGGCTGTTCTGCACAACACACTGGATTTTGAAGACTAGTAAAATAACAAAGAATGTAAATTTTTTCATGAATAATTTTTATATTGATTGCTTTTTAAAATGTTACTTTTGATATGTTAAGTTAAATAAAATATATTATAACATTGAAAAAGAACAGAATGTGCTGTATATGGTAGGATTCAAAATACATTTGAGAAATTTAACACTCTGCAGTATGGTTATGGCTGCATATCAGGGAAAAAAATAAAATTTTTAAATGGCAGATGCATAGGGCCTACCAGAATTTTAGCAGTTTTAAACCTAATGTGGTTGAATTGGTATTTACAAAAATTACAAAACAATTGAAAAGTATAAGATTATTGCTATTATTTTAGCATTTTCCGCCTTGTCAAAGTTTGGACCCTGAAGGGTTCTTTTATTTTAATTTATCAACAGAGAAAAAAAGATACAGATCAATTCATGTCGGTATTTTTCAGAAACATTTAGTTTTAATGGATTATTCAATTAAATATTGAAAGAAGATACCTCTACAAATTTAAAATAAAATAATTGTTTTTAATTTTTTATTATATTTTTATTGATTTTGCTATTAGAGTTGACCCAATTTTCCCCCTTTTCCCTGCTCCACCCAACACATCCCACTCCCTCAGGCAATCCCCACACCATTGTTCATGTCCACGGGTCATGTGTGTGAATTCTTTGGCTACTCCATTGCCTATATTGTACTTTACATGTCTGTGACTGTTCCGTAACTACCTATTTGTACTTCTTAATCCCCTTGCCTTTCACCCATTTCCCCTCCCATATGACAACCATCAACATGCTCTCCTATCGATGATTCTGTCTCTGTTCTTCTTGTATGCTTAGGGCATGCTTAGTTTGTTTTTAGATTCAGTTGTTGATACATTTGTACCTTTTTGCCATTTTATTGTTCATAGTTTTGATCTTCTTCTTTTTCTTAAATAAGCCCCTTTAACATTTCACATAATAATGGTTTAGTGATGATGAACTCCTTTAGTTGTTTTTTTTTTTTTTCTGGGAAGCTCGTTATCTTCCCTTCAAATCTAAACAATAGCTTTGCTGGGTAGAGCAATCTTTGGTTGTAGGTCCTTGCTTTTCATCTCATTGAATATTTCTTGCCAGTTCCTTCTTGCCTGCAAAGTTTCTTTTGAGAAATAAGCTGGCAGTCTTATGGGAACTCCGTGTTGGTAACTAACTGCTTTTCTCTTACTGCTTTTTAATTATGATGTGTATTGGAGTGGGTCTCTTTGTATACATCTTGTTTGGGACTCTCTGTGCTTCCTGGACTTATATGTCTATTTTTTTCACCAAATTAGAAAGCTTTCTTTCATTATCTTTTCAAACAGATTTCCATTTTTTCCCCTTCCTCTTCTCCTTCTGACACCCCTACTATTCAAATGTAGAAATGCTTGAAGTTGTACAAGAGGTTGCTTACATTATTCTTATTTAATTTTTTTTCTTAAACCCTTAAAGTATATAATAGCTCTTATTGAGATATTATACTTATCATTGATCAAATCCATACAAGACTGAAGCATTATATAGGCACGGTTTGTCACAATATTAAGATTCTAATTATAAAAAGCAGTTCACAAATTTTCATAAATACTTAATATTTATTGCAAATATAAATATTGATATGTATTGATACAATATTTAAAGTAATCATAAACTTTCACTAAGTAGATAACTCTGTGTCT
Organism: Furipterus horrens; assembly: GCF_987537825.1. Taxonomy (NCBI): domain Eukaryota; kingdom Metazoa; phylum Chordata; class Mammalia; order Chiroptera; family Furipteridae; genus Furipterus; species Furipterus horrens. The sequence continues at coordinate 20,299,651 of NW_028327175.1, forward strand.
TAATCTTATACCCAAATATACTAAATAAAAATTAATGAAGAATGCAGAAAATATTAATAATGAATTTTTATTTATTGACCATATGTAATTTAGTTAATTATTTAAGGCATCAGAAACTTGAATATGATTAATATACCCAAATTTGTTACATAGTAATCGGATTTCACCATTTGCTACTGCAAAGGGCAAATTATCCAAGACAAAATAAGATATATTATTTAATCACTTGCCAACTTTATTTTAGTTATACATTTTGATTTTTCCTTTATTTTTAAAAATCATATTATTTTAAGATAAAAGCTAAAATTTATTTCTGATTTGCTGCCAAAAATATAATAAACTAAAATCTAAGCCAAACTTTCAATACTGAAATGCTTACTCAAAGCTGATCAGAAGGAAAGAGGCAAAGGAATCAACTAGAAGCATTTGACTTTCAATTTGATTACAAATGTTCACCTAAAAATGCATGAGGTTTTCAGGAAAGTGGGATAGTTCAGACACGAGAAGAAGGAAAACACAGAAAAATATACATCTTTATAGAAAATTATCTTTCTACCTTAATATATTATGCTCAGAAAATCTCAGAGGAGTGCTTATTAACTTTAGGCTTGGGAAGCCTTTAAAGATTTGATTTAAAAGAAGAAAACTAATATAGACTTTCTCTAATATGATGTAAAATGCACCTAAGCACCTACAAATTTTATGGTAAATGTGTGTCATTCATTACATAAGTAAAAAGTATCCCTTTATACATTTTAACCAAAAGATTTCAAGAGATTGCACTTGGATATTTTGGTTCCTTTAATTATATTATAAATTCAGCCTACATGTTCATTTCTCAAATGTACATCCAGAGACTAAAGTAAACAGATGGTGTTACAAAAACATAGGCTTTGAAACTAGACTTATTTGTGATCAAACATTTCTGTCAATTTCTCAAGAACATGCCACAGGTAATAAAGCTTTATAAGGGCTTGTATTTTTATCTTTCTGATATAAAAATGATAACTTATTTTTAACGTAGTAGGGAGTACAGATATAAAAAAATATACCTACAACATTTAGCACAGTGCTGGACATTTAGTAGGTACAAAAAGGTTATACTATTTGTATTAGTTGTAACTAATTATATTCCTTCACTGTAGTTTGTTACAATGGTATAGTTCTATATTTATTAACATATAGATGTAACAAATATGTATTTTGTATTTACCAGGAACTATTCTGCTATTATAAATGCACCAGAAAAGAAGGTCCTAGTTTTCATGGAATAGCCTCTCCAAACTGTAAGTCACTGTGATAGGTTTGTACAAGGAGAAAAATAAATCTTAAGAAATATTAAAAATGAAAATACAGTGTTTTTTCTCTAGTTTGGGTTAAATACACATTTGTAGATATTTTATTTTTAGGTTTTATTTGCTTTGGAATTAGAGCAAGAAAAAATACTTTTTAACTGGACAGATTTTTTAAAAAAGTATAGTTTGTTATGTCAGCAAGATTCCTTACCTTTTGCACTTCTTATCTAAGAACCCAAGTCCTCAGGGATCTCACAGTCTATTAAAAAATGATTTAAATATCAGTAACTTACAGCATCAATACAGATGAACCTTAGCACATACAGTTCAGAAAATGTCAACAGAAACCCTCTCAAGAGATTGGCAGCACTTTGTTTCTCCTGACCATTGTCTTTTAGGTCTTGTTACATTCATGCTCTTTGAACTCTACTTACCTAACCTTCCCTCAGACTATATCACATGCCCCAGCATGTATTTAATATGTTTTTTTCCTTGCCTATTTTCTATGTAGTTGGATTTCTGTCACTTTCCATCAAATGAACTATAACAACATTAATGACATCAGATAGCTATGCTTAAAATTAAAACTGTTCAAAGCTAAAGTGGGCCTATTCCTACTTTCACACCTCTCTTTAGTGCATCTTTTGTTTAAGATCTTTAAGGTCAGGAGCTGTCTATTGCTTACTGCCTAATCTTACAACAGATATCAGGGCTTTGTACATAGCAAAAAATCCAGAAATATTTGTTGGATGATTGAGTATCAAGGAATGAACATAGTTTGACAAAGCAAACATGAGCAAGAACAGTAAGACCTCTGCCTTTAGTGAACTGAAGTTGAATGGGGAACTATTTCTCCCCTCTGATTGTAGTCCTTCATTCTATTTTTATTGTATTTTTTCTTTTTTCACAAATATTAAGGGGCAGTTTTTCTTCCTCATTATACTATTTTCTTACATTAGAGAATGACTTTAAGATTTAATATGGAAGTTCTGCTCTAGTAAAATATTTAACACACTGAAGGAGAAGAGAGAGTTTAAGTTATTTAGTAGAAATTAACAGCTTAAATTTATCATTTAAAAATACATGTAAATTAATGAAAACTTGTGAAGAAATATATAAAACAAGGTAGAAAAAACTGCCAAATGGTCACTTTCATGCCATCAGGAGAATTAAGTGACTGAGACTCTGGAATTAACCACAGAGACTGGAAACATCACCTGAGAGCAGGCAGAACTTCATTAAATTTTGGTTACTTTGATAAATAGTTACCATATTTTATAGTCCTGATACAATATGAAAAATAAAAATGCTATAACTAAAATAAATATTATATAGACAGAAGTACATTGGTTTAAGTAATCCACCTAGATAATTGTTGGGGGAAGTTAGGGAGGAGTTGATGCAGCACACGCATTTCAGACCAAGATCGTGCATTAAAATCTCAGATGCAGTAGTTTTTGGAATCCCCAGATCAGCTCGTTGTCACACTGTCAGTCGCCGATCTTTGTTGGTTGCAGCCCATATGCATTCAATATTCTCAGGTGTTCTGCTTGTTGCAGGCCCTCCAGACCATGGATTACTTTCTACAGATTCTTGCCCATCTTTGAAGCATCTGTGCCACACTTTTATCTATGCTGTGCTCATTGCTTTGTCCACAAAACCCTTCCAAATCATTCAAATAGTTTCCACAGAGGAATGTTCAAGCCTAATGCAAAATTTGATGCAGATTCATTGTTCTACTTGCTCAGTCATTTGAATGTGAAGGCCACACAGTACACATAATCAATCAATGGCATCTACTGCCCTCACTGACTAGTACAATGATGTTGACATTGTTCACACATGTACATTGCAGTCCACTTTCCTTGGATGCCAGGTTACACTGATGTCACGCAAATCATTCTTGTTATATTAACAGTGGCTAGGCATTTTCTGGACAGACCTCAGTATATCCTTTGAACATCTTAAATTCTGATTTGACTGAAAATCCATATAAAAGTAACTTTACAACTTTGGAGGTCTTATTCTTTCCTGACTTTAAACTTGAGCATTATTTTGTGTGGCCCAAGCTCAGGATTCCAACAAGACTGTGGTTGCCACATTGATTCCCTCTTATTCCATTTTTCTATTCCCTCGTCTCACTCTCTATAATAAAAAAAAAAAAAAAAAAAAAAGAGAGTTATCCATAAAACTATAATACTAGCAAAGGAAATCACAAAATGTTGTAATGAGCCAAAACTTTGGGGATGGCACTAATCTTTTATCACCTTCAATATCATCCTCTGTCTAAGCATCTCTATATTTCTGCCTTAAAACTTAGAAAATATATTCTTACGTATTTTATGCTAGAGGGGTATATATCTTAGGGTCCTGCTGTCAGGAAAAGCAGAACACAATATTCCACTTTCATCAGCAGGTAAATTCAGTATGAATGATTATCTTTTAACCTGTGTTGTCTCAAAGCTCCCAGTTATAAGTGCTATATAACACTTTGAAGGTCCGCTATAACTCAGGTATTTCTCACAGTAAGCATTTTGAAAAAATTTTTTGCTTGCCGTCTAACTTGTAAATTTGTCCCTCTGAAGTATAACTCACTATATAGTTTTATTGATACGTTCCCATTGTGTACATTCAGCATATACAATGCACTAAAGAGTTTCTCAACCTAACGTATAGACTAAGCTCTTCTCGTATCCTGCTAGGAATGGCTTGGGAAAAGCTATTACTAAATTTTCAATAACTTGGAAATATATGTCGTCAAAACACTAGAGGCCCATTTATAATAATATAGCTTTGCAACAGATATGATGTTTAAGCATTAACAAACTACTTATAAGTTGTTTAAAGATGTTAATGCAGTAATGAATAGAATAGACAGAGATTTCTATTCCAAAAGGTGGTCTCCAGAGGCAATGCATTGTTACTTGAATTGTGCATTGCCTCACTAATCAAATTAACAAAAGCATTGTGGATAATAAGGTAAATTGCTGTGTATTGTAAAATGTAGTCACAAAAATTTTCAGACACTTATAGTGAAAAGAAAAATTGTTATTTGCCATCTTCTGCAATCAGTACTAACAAATACTGTTCATTTGTACATTCAAAACTTTTATAATATCTTTTGCATCCATGTAAGTAATATTTTTGCCAATAAGAATTAAGGGATATCATGGAAACACAGCATGTCATAATAGTTTGCTTTATAAGTATTTGCATGGATAAACTCCCTATCTATCACAGATTAACCTTCCAGAATACTATTTCAGTAAATTATGATTATCTAATTGAGAGATAAATTTTTATAATGATTTTCTTTGTGGAGATATCTATCAATTAGAAACATCATTTTGAGATCCAACTGCAGGAATTTTATTTTAGTTTTACTTATTTTTTAGAAAGTAGTTTTCTTTTAAGATTTTATTTATTTATTTTTAGAGACAGGGAGACAGGGAGAAAGAGAGACAGAGAAACATCGCTGGGTTGACTCTCACACACCCTTAACCAAGGACGAGCTTGCAACCAAGGCATGTGTCCTGACTGGGAATCCAACCAGCAACCTTCTGTTCTGCAGGCCGGTCCTCAACCTACTGAGCCATGCCAGCCAAGGCAAACTGCAGAATTTCTAAAAAGTGTATATTTTTCTTATTTTACATTTAAGAAGTTTGTAAATTGGCATTCTTTTGGTAGTATGTAAGCTTCATGTTGCCACCAGGAATCTAAGTGATTATATTTCTCTTTCTCTAACTTCAGCACATGGTTTTCATTTTAAACCCCATGCTTCTGGCCATCAAATCTGCATTCCTGGCCAGCAGCAAATAGGATAGGAAGATTAAGAAGAAAGTGCTATAACTCTCTGCTAAGACTACTGCATTTAAGGAGCCATCTCAGAAATGGCATATAACTTGTCTTTACATAGTTACACACAGACATAAGAGAGGGTGAGGAATGTGGCTTTGTGCTCAGCTAAAATGGGCACTTTCTTTAAAACTAAGAATTAAACTATGAACATTGGAAGGTCAATAGCAACTTCTGATGACATATTACTACTGACTTTGAATTGTCTTCAAGCAATTCTATATACCCATGGACCATTGATGTGTAAAAATAGCAAGAATAAAAATTTCTGTGAAGAAATAAGGCAAAATTTGTTACTACACATTTTGTGTATCAAAACAGGTAAAAAGTGACTAACTTTAACAATAGTGAAAAAATAACAGAAATAAATAATAATAAAGTAATAAATATTACATTCAACATCCCATTTTGGGGAATTTACTCTCTATAATGCTCTAATTTTAGGAAAAGGAATTTCTATTTTTATTAAACCATGTCTTTATTATATTCACAGTCTGTTAGTATCAATGATATAAACATAGAGCATACTAATCAATCAATAAAGGTTAAAAAAGTAAAAGACAGAAAACAGTATTATTTTAAGCACTCATGGGTATTATCATGAATGTGACATCTAGTATATTTATAGTCTTTTTATAGTTTGAAAATAACAGAGAAATTTCTTGCTTCATTCAATGTAGGAATCAACAGAATTACAGAAGCAGTGATTAAACAGATAAAAAGATTAAAATGTCAGCTCTATAACCTATTGTTTGAAAAATTGTCTAAGCTGGTCATGAGGGGGTGCTTCTATCTATCATCTGATATAACCTTTCCCAAGAAGATTCAGCAGTACACCACAGGAGAAGAGCCTCTTCTTTATTTTACTGCATTGTGTGTAGAGTTCAGACCACTGAGATGACTCTCTAAAAGAAGATAAAGGGAATGATTAGAAAGAGGCCCAGGCTTTCCTGCCAGGACACTCACCAACCTTGTAAATATTATATCCCTCCATGCAGTGAATAAATGACATGCAGAGAGAGAGACTGTGAAGATTTATCTTAGGAAAGCTTCCTGGGGAGAAATAGATTTTGTAAATTTGTAGAGTTAATTCTTGAACTGTCAGCTATACATGCACTGAAAATAAATAAGAATGTCCAAAATTCTCTCTAGGACACTAAGGAATTGAGGCATGCCACTGATCTTGCATGATCTTCAGATCCGTTCTGCATGAACTATGAGGGGGAGCAGAGTATAACAGCCCAGAATGCACTGCTTTGACATGTGGATTATTTGGAACTGAAGACAATCTGGAATTCAAAAGACCCAGGAAGAGCTTTTATCTCCTTAAATTCATTACCTAAAAGACTTTTGAGGCAACCTGTATAAGAAAAGAGCTATCACCAGAGATAACATTTTATATAAAAGACTTATCTACATGGCATAACAAGTATTCATTTACCAAACATCTGCTCTTGTCATCTTCCATGAATTGTCTTCCTTCCCTTTGAAGCCCCAGACCCTTGCCCTGTCTCCTTAACTCAAGATGGTATATAAACCTCAATTACCTGATTGTCCAGGAGTCCTATTTTTATGGAGCTCCCATGCACACAAAATGTCATTTTCTCCTATTATTTGGCTTTATGTCAATTCAGTTTATTAGACCAAAAAACCTAGCATAGAAGAAGAAAAAATTTTTCAGCCCCTACAACAGTCAATAATCTCGGTGAGTGAGGAGTTACTACACTATGTTTATTTAAGAAAAAAATGTATCCTTATTATCCAGGGTCAAGTAATACCACTTAAAATCATGTCAACAACAACAACAAAAAAATACAGATAATTTCATTTTATTTTGTGTGTTCTAGAGAGAAAAATAATTGTGTTCTGCAATGTATTTTTATACCATGCTATTCTAAATATTTTCATTTAAACAAGATCATTGCAAAAATGCTTTGCACACAGAAATATTTTGAGTACATTTTAAAGATGATCACAAAGTATATAGTATATGAGCTTCAAATGTGCTGAATTATTTCAATACTTTCACTATAACTAGTTCTTAAAGAGAATATGCACTTACATAATGCTGATAGTTTTCTCTTCACTTATTTATGTAATTCAGATGTTGTAATATACACTGATAATGATAATTATTTGTGTTTATTGTTCATGATTATCTCTAGATATATGTGCATTTTCTTTAATTAGCCTATAAACTTTAAATGAAAAATCAAAATGAAATCACCTCTTGTCTCACTGTAGGTAATAAAACTTCTTCCTTATATCCAGTTTCTAAAATGCTCATTATAAAATTTTACTTGGGGAATAGAGTAAAATAGCAATATACTAAATTATGTTATAGGGAAAGAGATGCATAGAATACAGATTTTTATTACCTATCCTCCCACTTTTTATGTGTTACATATTCATAAACACCAGCACTTAAATGAACAAGCAGTTTCCAAGTGCATAGTATATTGTGGTGAGAAAACTTTGTCCAACATTGAATTAATATAAAAGTCAAAGCAACTATTACTATTTTTAAATTACAGGTGAGGAAAATAATCTTCAACATAAAATCATTTTAAGTAAATTTTTTAACATTAAGCTATCACTTTGGTAGAAAAAATAATAAAAACAATATATAATAAGGGTCAGAACTGCATTCCCTTCACTCAGATTAAAATTCTGGCTTCTCTGTAAAAGAGAATGATGTTTGCCCTGGCTGTGAAGCTCAGTTGGTTAGAGCATCATCCCAGTATGCCAAGGTTGTGGGTTCAATCTCCAGTCAGGGCACATACAAGAAGTAAGCAATAAATGCATAAATAAGTGGAGCAACAAATAGAACCCTCTCTCTTTCTCTCTCTCTAAAATCAATAAATAAAAACAACAATGTCTGAATGCTTGCTGTATATCGGGAATGGTTATCGACACAGGGGACTGACTAATGAATAAGAACAAATTATCTGACAAGAAAACCTCTCATGGAGCTTTAATTGTATTGGGTAGACAGAGAACAAAAAATCAAAATAGTGTGTTAGTTATACATGTTAAGGTGAATTAAAGACCGGTCAGTGCTCTTGGGATGGAGCTTAATGACAAAAGTCGCTTCCAGTTTTTTTGAACCGATAAATGCTCTAATTGAATAATTTACTTCTACCTGTTTTCAATGCAGCAGTAGTCATGTAGTTAACCAGATCCGCTACACAAAGTCAACAGGTTATAATGCATGTTTATTCCCTTCAATTTAATTTGTAAATGGCTTCACAAAAATACAAGAAAGCAATTTGGGTTGTAGATTCTTTGTATCAAAGGTAATAAGTAGAATTATTAATTTCTCATAATAACTAAAAACAAATAAAATGTGAAAATATATGTTAGATTGTGAAGATGTCCACACACACAAACATATAACATTGAAATATTTTGCTCCAAGGTAGAACCATAGTATACATGCATCTTGTATATTTGCTATGTATAGGAAGATTAGTTATTTATCAGTCTCTTTTAAATTATTTTATTTCCCATCATTGTTTTCTTCTCCTCAGAACTCTACCTATCCAACCAATAAATATGTATATTAACTTCATTAGAGTTTTTTAAATACTTCCCAGAAACACAATTAAACAACAATCTCTATGTTTGACACTAAGGAATTTGTTGCAGACTCTGAGGATCTGGTGTTGGACAGTTTTTTAACTAGTGCCCCTGGGAACACCAGCTGTGGCCTCAGGAAAGACAGAGGAAAAATGTGAGCCATGGATTTTTCTGGAGCCGGACATATCTGTCCAGATTGGTTCAGTTTGGGTCAAAATGGTCAGGCTTTTCTACGCTTCTAGGACTGTGCCCATTATATTTGGATGCCATGTGCTCCAGGAAGTGCCTAGCATGGGTCTCAGGGGAGGCCAGCCTTGAAGGGGTTGACATCCGAAGATTTTCCTATGATAGTGCTCCCAGAAGCTGAGATAAAAATTCTTCCTTCAGAAGGAATTGTGTCAATCACGGTGTGTGCCTTTTCGTTGTTATAAAACATAAATTGTTTGCCTTTTAATATTTTCATGTGACCATGATTTAACATTTTAATTCAGCAATAAAGGAGGTGTAATCTGCATTCTCTCAAGGTCACAGTGACCCTGTGTTTTCTTAGAATATGTAAACAAAGCCCTGTGTTTTCATTTCTTTCCTAGCTTTTATTACAGCTTAAGGCAGCCCATTCTGGGGGAAGAGCTGCTGGCACCAGCCCAGACATGAAGAACCGCAGGTGTCTGTTTGAAGAGGGATAGCGCTGAAAGAGACAGAGAGGAAGGAAGCTTGGGAGGGAGCTGCTGAACTCCCCACACGCTCCCCTACCCCCTTGTTCTCCCTTCCCCTTACTCGGGGGAGAGAATACACACCCACAGCCCTTCCCTCTGATCCTTTTTTTTTTTTTTTTCTGCTTTCCTTCTCCCTTCTCATAAAAACCTCTGCCTGCACTGAGAAATAAAGATGGGTTTTTGAGGACAGAAGTTCAACTGTCTTCTGAAGATGCCGACACTCAAATGAACTTATTTCCTTGTGGCCAGCATCTGTCCCATGAGTGAGAACTTGCTGAACCTGGGTTTGGTTACCTGTAATGGTTTCTTCTAAATGAACAATGGTAAGGTATCATAAATCCAGGAATTAGAAATAGGTTTGTATTTATGCATTTTTATGAATTCCTCTATACACAAATCAGGGCTAACCCATGGCTTTGATGCCTACCACTTGACTGACTTGAGAACAAATCTTTCCTCTAAGTGTATAGTGCAGTACGTTTGTACTTAACGTTTTAAGGGATTATTGCCAAATCAATGAGCTTCATTTCATATCCCAATATTCAGGATGATGTACAAGTTTAAATGAAAACAATTGATATGGAAATGCATTTTGTGGAGGGAGGTAAGGTACATTTTTAAAGTAGCTCCAAACAATTCAAAGTTCTAAATGACTTATTATTCCATTTGGAGGGTGTTCAAATGCATGTTACACAATGGTCGGTGATATCACTCAGGTTTAATTCCGGCCCTTTATTTCTAATATTCCCACAAAAAAACAAAACAAACAAAGACACAAAATACAATGTTACTAAACAACTTGATATTTTAAAGGAGAAAAACTAAGTAGTCAATATTTGAAATCTCACCACTCATGGTGAAGTCTGTAAAGCTTTCCTCTGTCATCCAGCCTCCTGACATTACATTTTACACAGGGCATGAAGGTTGAGAAATTTCTACATACTATGGTTCAGCGATTACAGGTGAGATACAAAGTGACAGTAGGGCCAAGGCACTTTTCAGCTGAGAAGTTAATGGCAATGGTAATGACAATGGGTAACTTATGGTTTAAACTAAAGAAGTGCTAGACTATCATTACTCTTTCCAGGTGGTACAATGGCTACTTCAGGGGGAAAATAATGGATATTTAGAGATTTTGATGAGATTTTTAATTATACTAAGAAAGCACAAGGAACAGTCCTATAATCATATGATTAGATGCTTTATAAATTCTTCTGTAGTGATCAACCACCAAGGATGTCTCAAATTATCTTCACCTTCTGGCATTCATTCACTGGGTAGTCTCTTCCCACATTAATCTAGAACTGGTTCAAGTGACTTAGTAGGATAGGGTGGAGGTGACAGTGTGTGGCTCTTGAGGCTAGGCCATAAATAGCATGGCGGCTTCCATTTTGGTCTCTTGGGTCATTCACTCGGGGAGAAGTCAGACATCATATGGTGAGAACCTTGAAATGAAATTAGGATAGATGCATGAAGAGAAGGGCTGAAGCTGTACACCAAAAGTCAATACCAACCACTCAAATGAGCCACCCTGGAAGTGGATGTCCAAGATTTAGTTAAGCCTTCAATTGCCAATAGTTTCAGCCAGTCAATAAAGTGTAACTTCTTGAAAAATTCTTGGCCAGAACAACCTCTTTGATAAGCAATGTCTGAAATTATTAATCTTCCAAGTACTGGGAGACTTAGTAAATACTTATTATTATTGTAATCCCTTATGTTTTATTTTATATATATTTTTTTATTTTGGTGGTGTAATGTTTTACATAGCAATAGATGACCAACATAACCTCCATCTCTGGTTCTTTGGAATTGTCCAATTGAGAATAGGATCTGATCTTTTGGGTTAAAATGTTTTTGTTTTTAAACTTATTTTTTATTTGAGTATAGTTGGTACACAATCTTATTTTGTTATATTAGAGTCAGTTGTGCAATATAGTGATTCAATATTTTTTTGTTTTTATAAAATTAAATTGAAAGGACTGGCGTTGTTTAATAAAAGTAAGTTTCAAATGTACAATTCTATGACACAGTATCTGTATATTATATTGTGTGTTTACCACCCAAGGTCAAATCTTCTTCTGTCATAATATACTTGACTCACTTTATCCTCTACTAAACCTCAACCCCCTTCCCTTCGATAATCACCATACCACCTCCCACCTCTTAGGATGGCTTTTATAAACAAGACACATTATAACAACTGTAGGAGAGGCTGTGGAGAAAAAGAAACCCTCATCCACTGCTGGTGGGAAGGTGAACTGGCACAACCACTATGGAAAACAGTATGGAGGCTCCTCAAAAAATTAATAAAGTTACCACATGACACAGCACCCCCTCTTCTGGGTATCTACCTGAAAATTCTGAAAACATTTATTCAGGAAGATATGTACACCCTATGTCCACTGAAGCATTATTCAACGTAGTCAAAACATGGAAACATCTAAAGTGACCCTTGTTAGATGGTTGGATAAAGAATGTGTGGTACATATATACAATGAATTACTACTCAGCCATAAAAAAAAAAAAAAGAAATAGTTCCATTTATGACAACATGAATGGACCTTGAGAATATTATGCTAAGCAAAATAAGTCAGATAGAAAAAGTCAAGAACCATACGATTTCACTCATACAGGGATATACAGCTGAAAGCAACAAATGAACAAATAAGAAAAACAAACAATGACTAAAATGGGTTTTCTTGGCTCTTTTAGATGTGGATTACACATATTAATCATAATCTCTCCTTTGGTATTTTTCTGTAACATTGTTCAAACATGTGATTTCCAGAGTCTTGGATTTTTTTATTCAGATTCTGTCCCATCAAATGATACAACAAATGATTATCCAAACAAGAGAATAGAAATAAGACTGGTTATACAGAAATCAAAATATCTCCCAAACAATATTATATATAATTGTCTCTTCAAATAGTAGTATACATCTGGATTGACCATGTTCCCAAATAACGACTCTCTCTCTTCCAACTCAAGGTAAAGGGGGATAACAAGGAAGTATATAAAATATGAAACAACTTATGTCAATACACTTTAGTTAGTTTTCATTTTCTGTAAGCTTTTGCCCAAGAAAAAAAGTATTAAATATTAAATGAATTTAAATAAATTTACTGTTTGTCTCAGTATTTGAAGCAGCATGTTACTCATCAGGGGAAATACCCACCTATTTCACAATAGTTTACTCATCAAACTTGCTTCATGACTATCACCTTACTGTGGCCATCAGTGTCACTTACCTTTCAAAAGTCACTTAACTCACTTGAGCCTACACTCCATAATCAGAAAAAATCATAAAAAAAAGTTAAGAAACTTCTAGTAATCTATTATGATGCCACATTTCCTGGGCACAGTGAGTTTTAATAAACTTTTAAAAACAATTTCTTTGACAATGTTTGGGGAGTTACACTGGTAAAAACACAAAATAATACTTGTTAAGATAATCTTTTACAAGGTTTTGGCTGTGCTATATACACTAGACAGCACTTATTACTTCAAAAATCTATTGACTGTGTATGAAACAGACATTTTGGAGTACATACTAAACTCCAGGTGTTCATTTAAATAACATGCAGAGAGAAGATATCTTCATTGAATGTACAGTCTAATAGAGTGCTACATGCATAGCTTTATGTTATATTAGCTTTATGTTATATTATGCTAAATGGTAACTTGCTGACATAATCAGTATCATGACAACAAGTAACTTTCAGTGTGCACTCTTTCTTTATAAAAGTACACAAGCCCATTTGCAAAGTGCATTTGTTTGTGTCTCTGTGTATAGTAAATCAGCTAGCAATAATTAGATGTCTTAATTATTCAATTACAAAAACCACCTCAGTAATATTTTAAAATTCTGGTTTAGTTATTGGTATTTATTTGGTCAACTGAGCTTTTTCCTTGGATATAATATTATATTTCACTTACACACACACACACACACACACATACACACGATCTGTTATACTTTGCTCATGGCAATAGAAGAAATAAAATATTGTTTCTATTATACATCAAACTGAGCCACTTTGAGAACTGTCTCACTCTGAAAAATAACAACATATAGCTACTTTACAGATTAGTAGTAGAATTTGATATTTCTTTTCCAGAAATTCAAGTTTACATTTCAGTAAATGGGCATCTCTTTCTGCAAAACCTGAGAGTGTAATTCTTTTGAAAAATAATCTGATCTGTGCTATAAAATTACATGTCATCTTGGAAAAAAGAACACTCACAAACAGTAATCACACAGAAAATCAAGCAACACAGACATCCCTTTCACTTACAGTTAAGGATCCTTTCCACTCTGAAATGTACATAGAAAAATCAAATGTGGGATAAATGTCCCTGACACTTCAGAGAGAAAATCATCTGTGCAACTCGGCTGACACAGTCAAACATATGCAAGATTGGGAAGGAACAATTTCTTGATATTATTTCGGCTCCCAAGAAAGTATAAAATATGACTCACATTCTTTACAAAGTGCTGATTTTCTTATTTCAAGTCTCATCATTATTCATTGAGTTTGCAACTTCATCAGATTAATTTCAGGATGTGTTCCATGACACTGAAGGACAATTAAATCTCCCCATATAGTGTAAAAGAAGATAGCAAGAGAGCATGGTGACATTTGAATTAATTTCTATTATTACATACATTTTTGACCTAATAATTTAAGGCATATTTTTTATAGCTCTTGATTCAGGATAAACATTTATTAGCTTAGCAATTTTAGAGGATGTTTGTGTTTTTAAAAAGCAGTTACTTTATTTCTGAGGGTCAGACGGCTTATAATTTAATTATTTTTCAGCCTAAAGTTTGACACCAAAAACCATTATAACTTATATTTCCTTTCAATGTCTCACTTTAAGCAGACTTTCACTGTTGGCTTAATATAACTATGTTATTTACAACCAAAGTAATATTCAATAATAAACATTTCTTACTGTCTAAAAATAAGTTGTTAATGTTTTCTATATTCAACGGAATTCCCATTTTTTCCATAACACCAGCTAAAATTAAAGTGCAATAATTTGTGGGGTCTTCTGTATTTAATCTTTGCTCTCTTTTTTATTATAAACAATGTAAAGGAAAGAAATTCTACTGTCATTCTTATAATATTTTCTTCATTACCCAACCATACTTTATTTTTTCCTATTGCTGATATAATAAAGTACTACACACATAGTGGTTTAATGCAGAAACATATTATATTACAGTTCTGTATGTCAGATGTTTGAAGTGTCTCTCACTAGGCCCTTGATTTTCAACTCCTAAGCTGAAAAAGGCATGCACTATGGAAACACAAGAATATTTAAAATAACACTTGACCTTTCAGTTAGGAACAATGACCACTGTAGCACAGAAAAATGACAGGAGCCAATACAACAATAGCCATCTGGTGTGAATGAGTCAAAATGATACAGAGAGATCTGGTCAGATCTCTAGGAAGGAGTAGAGAGGGAGCATAGGAGGAGGCTGCCCAAGGCAACAGTAAATAGTCTAGAATGGGATTGGCTGGGAAGCTGAATACCTCCAAAGCACATGGAATAATGGGACCAAATATTTAAAGTAAAATGAATGCAGACACTGAGTCTATGTCTCTCTTCCTTGAGGATGCCTGGATGATCAGGCTGCAGCTGCTTGAATTTCCCAAAGGATAATATTTTGGATAGGAGAAGAAACTCTGGGCGCAGCCTAGGAGCAGGCTGGCCTGGCAGAGGGTGGCAGGGTTATTTTTTGGGTGTTCTAGAGGGATGGGCTCTGAGGTAGAAGCCTGCCATTCTTCCAAAATTGTGTAGCTTTTGTATCTTACTTTGTTTTAGTTCATAAACCAATCCTATAGCAATAAGATAATTAAAAACAGGGGAAATAATAGGGAAACTCAGGAGTTAAAGATTTTACCCTTAATTGATAGCCTTAAGTTATTGAAGATATAACTGAAGATATAACTTAACTGATAGGTTTAAGTGACTAATGCAAGTGGAAAGCTGTTATTCCAAAACTGTGGAGCTTCTGAATAAAGACTCCTTTCCTTTGTCATCAAACTTTTGCCTCTGGAATTTTGCCTGGAGGGTGGCAGCAGGTGTGAGAACCCCACTTGCTATTTGGTAACAAAAATTATACCAATTTTATTCAGATTGGCAAAAATATATCTTTTGGTGTGCTGCAGATTTTAGTAATTAGTTTATGTGTGTTATGACGTGAACAAGGTTGAGAATTGCTGTACTGGGCTGAAATCAGGTGTGGGTAGTACAGCGACCTGTTCCTGAAGCTCTAGGGAGGAATTTATCTTTTTGTGTTTTCTCACTTCTACAGGTTGCTTTTATTCCTTGGCTGTGGTTCTCTTCCTCTATTCTTTAAAGTTAGCCAAAGTTGCATTTTTGACAATTCTTCCGTAGTTATATTTTCCTCTTATTCTATCCAAGAAAGGATCTCTATTTCTAAACAACATGGTTAGCTTTTCTCCATGAGGAAAACCCAAGATAACTTTCATCTCTGTGTCCTTAACCTAATCACACACCCAAAATCCCTTTTGTCTTGTGAAATAACATAGTCACTGGCTTCCCTCCCTGGAACAAAATGAATGGCTCAGATATCGTCTGGATTACCTGCAGACCCCCTGGGGCACAATGGTTGAATTGCTTGTCACCTCCTGGAGTCAGGTAGGTCACTCATTACAGTTTTTGGAATAACAGCTTTCCATAGGCAGTAATCACATAAGCCTACCAACTACAACTGAAGCTAAACTCTTTAACTCTTCAGTTCCCCCGTCAAAAGCAGTTACTGAATACATGCTGTCCTCCTCCATCACCCCTAAAAGATTTCAGAAATGGAATTTCTCTGACTGGAAAATGAGGCAGACTAGTAAGCCAGGACATGTGCAATAGGGAAACTGAGACTGGTAGTTAAACAAGCAGTTTTCGGCCATCTAGTAAATTGCAAACTCTTATCGACTCTAATTCAAATGAATTTAAGATTAAATTGTTTGCACTTCTCTTCCCCACTCAAAGGGTAAATAGCTTAAATCACCCTACTCAAGGAGATAGATGGAAATCCAATTTAGTGTCATTTGCCAACCATACCCAAGGACAGAGGCAGTTAAGTGAATAAATCTCATTTTGGCAGATCAACTTAAAGCTGATAAATATTCTATTGAGATCCTCCCTTAAGACCTCTCATAAACTCCGAGCCTTTAAAACCCCTCAAAACGAATATCCTTGTGGCTCTTCTTCCCAGAAGCACACACACATATTTTGCTTCCCCTTCTCCTCCCACGGGCACACAGCTCCCAGACCTAAGAGATCCCATGAGGCTTGCAACCAGTGAGCAGTGGGCAGCAGCAGCTTGTCCCCATCCAACCCACGTACCTGTCACTAAGGCCCCTTTTCCTCTAACTTCTTAGTGATCCAAAGCAGCCAGGCATGGCTCATTTTCTCACAAAGTTCCTCTCTTGTTGCTTCTGCTATCCTTGGTCCTGTCTTGTTTCACTGTCCCCAGCTTTGATAAAAAAAAATAGGAGGGTTAAGATTACTATTTTAGCAACTTTGCCCATCAAATTTCCAGTTATTTAATATTAAGAAAAAAAAGTTAGTCATTGTGACTTTATAAAATGGTAAATTCCATTTTCAATTCTCTTGTAGCACCCTCATTGATAACCTGCTTTGCTATAAGTCTATTCTTACTTTCATATTGTTTTGTTTTAAGGAGGTTTAAAATACTATAAAAGAAGTTGACACATAGCAATGTGGCTGTTTTTCATTCCAGTTTTAATTTTATATTCAGTCTCTTTTTTATTGCGTAAGGTTATTCACAGAAAGTAGAGAATGTTGCAATTACATTTGTATGAGGACCGATTTCTACATGTTGTACAAAAGTGTTTCAGGGTCTAACAAAAAAATTTTATGATGGACATATGCTTTATTTGCTTCTGGAACTAGGCTTGTGTCTAATATGTATTATGTATGAATAATATATTTTTGATGGGAAGAACAGTAGGCTTCTACAATGTGTACAAGTTTCTAAATTTCTTTCATTTTTCATGAATGTTATGTCATTCTCAGTTTTCCATTCTTCTTATTTATCTTTTTTTTATTATATTATGTAAACTATTTGATATAGATCTGGGACCTCTACATTATATGTTTTAAAACTATTCTAAATCCTTCTATATATTTCTGTGTATCTTGTCTAGGTTTTGGAGAGTCTTGGAAAATAAATCTCAGCTAAAATCAATACCAGAGCTAAAATGTAACCACAATGGGCTTTCTCTATAATAAAGTTTAATTTTAGAAGATAATCGAGTTTTTGTATATTTAGGATGAGAAAAATGCCAGAAATAATGTTAATACAGAGAATTGAAAGGAGACAGGAATTGTGGGTAATAAAAAGTCATCTAAAGTCAAGATTTTAGAAGGAAGAACAGTAAAATTGAACTAGTTTCAGACTTTCCACTGCGGTTTTCTTTTTTGGCATGGTGATCATGATAATAATAATTATTATTGTAAGAAAACAATTTGGAATCTGAATTCTTTTAAAATTTTTCATATAACAATGACACTTTTCAGGACATTACATAAAGTTTAGTCTTTTTGTTCCATTATCCTAAAAAAAATTATCAAACATTTATATCTTGTGAAAGGGTCTCCAAAGAAGCTACTGAAGCTTTAAATGATGCTTGACAAAATTATATATTTAAGACTATCGGTACATGAAATAATAATTCCGAGAACATATATAAAATCAGGAGTCTGTCTATAGGGGTTGTGAATGAACCTGAACCAGGCCTGGCCAGACTTAGCCAGACTGTGGGACAGCGGGGTGGGGGCTAGGAGGAGGCTTCTTGAGGCAGCGTGGCAGTGTCACACTGCCTGAGTAAACAAGCTAACCCGGCACTTGATGACAGGTTCCCCACCCTGAGGCAAAATGCACAAGAGTTCTTGCACAGAGTCTGCACGAGGCTAGCAAGAGTGATTGACAAAGGAAAAAAGCTCCCTTCTGATCCCTGATTGAAGGTGGGACCTGGAGACACAGCAGCAGGAGTACTGTGAAGGTCAACTTGGTGGCAGGGGGAGGTGCTACCCTGTCATTCTAGTCTGGGAGAAGCATGGGGTTGGCTGGGGGAACTGGACGGTCCTTGAGTGTGCAGAAGTTTGGGCAAGAAGATTTAGACCGAGGGAGAAGAAAAATCCATGCTTCTTACTCTCTGGGACCCACAACATGGACGGGTGGGCTGGAGCTTTATGAACAGCAGGCACTGGCTGTCGTGGTTGGCAGCAGCCCCAGGTCCCTGGCAAGGGCAGCAGTGCTGTTGGCCTGGCTTGGTGGCACCAGCCCCTCAGGCAGACTGCAGGAAGGAGCCTTAGGCTTGACAGTGGTGGGGAAAGAAGATGAGCTGCTTGGGTGATTGTGTGGTGGCCACGTGCAGTTCCCAAAGAATAGAGTTTTTAAATGGGAGAAGGAACTGTGGGCACAGCCTTGGATGGTCTGGGAGGGAGTGGCAGGGATTGCCTATGAGTGTTCCGGAGGTGATAGGCTCTGAGGCAGAAGCCTGTCAGTCTTCCAGATCATCCAGTTTTTGAGTAAATACCTTCTTCCTTTTTCACCAAAACACTGTCTCTGAAATTTGCCTGTGGGTGATAGCTGGCAGCTAAACCCCACTTCCCTTTCAGTAGCAAACCCACGAGAATCTGATGATCTGGTATTGGATGGTTGCAGAAGTTGCTTTTGAAATTTGTCTCGAAACTCTAACCTAGTATTTGGATCTCTTTAATTGAAGCCCAATAAATCTGAAATTCCAAGAAGGCAGAATGCTTGGAGTTGAGGTCTTTTTCAGAAATAGATTCTCTCAGGAAAATCATGACATAAGTAAGGAAATTTCCCATAAAATTCGAATAGGTGACTCAAAAACAAATCACATTTTCATGAAGCTGTTGAACTCAAGATCTTTTGAATTCACCATCCTTTAAGGTGATACTGAGAGAGAAATTTATAAGACTAAGCCCCACTCTTTTCCCTATATATTTCATTTTATAGTTTTATAAAATGTGAGAAAATATATGAATAAAATCAGCAATATAAGTACTAAGGCAAGCTTTTGTAAAGGATAAAATATGATCAAAAGAATCTAAAAAGCATTTTGCATTTCTAAGAGTTGAAATAAATAGAGAATTTAGTGACCCAATGAAAAGAAATTTTATTTCAAACCCAACAAAAAAGTTATTTCAACACTTTGATTTCAAGTGGATGATTCAAGGGACCTCAGGGCCAAAATCTTAAACCATTATGAAAGGAGTGTTGTTTGACCCTTGTGGAAACTCCAGAGTTGTTTCTATTGACTCCTTGACATATCAACTAAAACATTGATTAAACAAAGCCAAATAAAGTGTTGGGTTGACCAAAATATTTGTTTGTTTGTTTTTTCCCATAAGATGGCTCTAGTAGCACTTAGTTGTATTTAGCTTCATTGAAAACAATTTTGTTATATTGCATTGTGACAGCTGTCATATCAGCGTGCATTTAAAATAAAAACATGAAAATTGGTGAATTTGTGTTTAGCCATTGTACTATTGAAGATGGAAGAAAATGAGCAACATTTCCAGCATATTATGCTTTATTATTTCAAGAAAGGTAAAAATACAAATGAAACACTAAAAGAGATTTGTGTGGTGTATGGAGAAGGTTCTGTAACTGATTGAACATGTCAAAAGTGGTTTACACAGTTTCATGCTGGAGATTTTTTGCAGGACGTTGCTCCACAGTAGGGTAGACCAGTTGAAGTTGAAAGCAATCAAATCAAGAGATTGATTGAGAATAATCAACCTCAGACCAGTTGGGAGATAGCCAACATACTCAAAATATTCAAATCAAGCACTGAAAATAATTTGAACCAACTTGGTTATGTTAATTGCTTTGATGTTTGAGTTCCACATTAGCAGGAAAAAAAGGAAAACATTCTTGACCATATTTCTGCATTTGATTCTCTACTTAAATGTAATGAAAACATTCCATTTTTAAAACAAATTGTGACAGGCAATGAAAAGTGGATATTTTACAATAATGGCAAACAGAATAGATTGTGGGGCAAGTGACATGAACCACCCCCAGCCACACCAAAAACCAGTCTTCATTCAAAGAAGGTGAGTTGTGTATATGGTGAGCCAGAAGGGAGTCCTCTAGTGTGAGCTCCTTCTGGAAAACCAAACGATTGATTCCAACAAGTACTTCTTAAAATTAGACCAACTGAAAGCAGCACCTGATGAAATGTAATTGAGTAGAATAAGTCAAGTTTATCACATAAGCACTTAGGATTGAAGAACACTGTGTTGAAGGCCTTGAAGGGAGTCTTCATAAGTAAACTGATATTTAATAAACAGCTATCTGCCCAGATGAGCAATCTATTGTCTGAGGGGAGAATTGTTTGAAAACACAAGTTGGTTTGCAGGAGTTTCCTGAAACAATAAAGTTATATATTAGTTTATAGGCCTACTTTCATGAAAGTCATTTTCTGAAATAAATTTTTAAATCATGTTGACAAAGGTTGCCTCAGGTTTTAGTTCTGGTAATTAAGCAATGTAAATATAGTCTAGACTTTCTATGTATTACTGATTAATAATATTCAATAAAAATCATATTACCTTTACTTACTATAAGCTTCCACTGAAAATGATACAAAAATTAATTTCAATTTAAAATAAATGGGACAGCTATGGAATTGTTTAAATAATGTGTTACCAAATTTTATATTACTTCAATTGGTTGCTCTATATTTTTATGACTAAGGTTTGCTATGTTGTTGTGAATTTAAATAAAAAATATGTTCAGCATCACAAATAGTATTATCTTTTAAAGGATTCTCTTCAATGTGCCATTTATAGAAAAGAGTTAATTCTTCAGGGCATAAGAGTGTAAATGTCCTTTTGTTCCCGTGGAAGTAAGTAAGTGTACATTATTATATATTTTTCACAGGATTCTCTGCAGCTTCAGGTGAAACTGCTTAGAGAAAGAAAAATAAAAATAAATTGTTAGAGTTATATAATTACAAACTGGAAAATAAAAATTGAATTGTTGCTTGAATTTTATACTTCTCTCCAGGGAATTAAAATCAATATATAAGCATTTTTTACAGATATTGGTATAGTTCCATGTTTTTCCATATGTGAGCAATTTGCCATCTGTTAAACTCACTATCATTTTTTTATATCAGACTGGAATGTACTCGTCTGCCAGAAATTTTGATTTCTTCTTCTGAAGTGGGATAATAATACATTCCAAAGTACATATTTTCCAAAATTAAAAAAATATATGTTGTTTATTTTGATAATATATATGACTGCCTGAACTTATATTTAACAGAATCTAAGAAACAAAATAATATCTTATATCTAAGAAAAATTGAACACTTAAGAAAATAAGCGCATATTGCCTCATTTTATATAAAATATATATTTTACAAATGATAATAAAGCGTTGTATTTTACAACCCCATTTCCACAATAAATAACAACAGTGTGCACACACACATTTCTATACCTATCTACGTATCTATCTATCTACAGGAGAGAAATTTTACTGTGGTTTAAATTTGTGCATGTGTATAAAGACTGTTCTCACTTGCAAGCATTCAACCTATGATAATTCAACTTTATGATGGTGTAATAGCCATACATTCAGTAGAGACTGTACTTCATATTTTGAATTTTGATCTTTCACCAGGTCTAGCCATATGCAGTCTGGTGCTCTTTTGATTCCAAGCAGGGTCAGGGAGCCAAAGCTCTGAGTCAGCCCCATAATCCCAAGGGTAAATGGTTGATATTCTACAGTGCATTTGTTATGTAGAATGATTGGGCTCAACGCTTGGCTTATGAAGTGTTCTGAGTACATTTAAACTAGGCTACCCTAAGCTATGATGGTTGTTAGACTGGTGTATTCAATGTATTTTCAGCTTTCAATACTTTCAATTTATGGTGGGTTTATCAGGACGTAACCTTATCCTATGTCCTATACATAAAATAGTTGACACATATCTTAATTATTTAATCAAGTGTTCCTGGTTATTTATTGGAAAACAGAGCACCACTCAAACACCAGCACCCCAAATTCAGTCACACATATCTTAGTCTCAATTTCCTATGCACACATTTCACATACATTTTGCTTTCTTAGGTAATACTGACACAGACATACCTGGTTTTAGTTTTCTAGTTTTACAAGAAAAAAACATAATTTAGACCGAGTAGGTGATGTAATAGCTAAATATACTTAATTAATCTTGATGTCAAGGAAGGACTCATGAAAAGGTGATTGATGCTTGAGTTGACATTTAAAGGAGTTTGCAAGGCCAGGCATTCTGGGTGGGGGAGGATAATCCAGTTGATGAGAATCTATGCAAAATCATGTAGGTAGTACAGTGCAACATCTTTACAGAATTGTTTATTCCATATGAAAACTTGGCAGCACCCCTCTCCAAGAATTTCAAGATTTTAAGCTGGAGAGGCCCTCAGGGGCCAAATTGAATTTTGCACTTACTTTTCTCCATTGTAATAACTAGCTTCTGTGTGACATGTGTACACAATTTTAGCTATTTCAAAAGAAAAACCCAATGTTCTCTCAACCTAGTTCTTGACATAGAAGAAAAATTAAATTAATTAATTGAGATTTTAATTTTGGTCTCGGGCTTGTTTATCGAAATGTGGTATGGGATAAGATCTTACAGGTATTAGATATTTTTGCATTTTTGATGTCATTGAAGGTTAAATTTTAAACTATTCAAGTACAAACTACTATAGCAAATAAAGCAAATTTTAATGAGCTTATTTAATATTGCTGAAATATTTAATATTGCTGAATTTGTCAACAAAAATGCAAACTAGTTTACTAACTACATTAATAAAACAAATTCATTTATAAGAAAATTGTAAAATTATAAACACAATGGTAAGAAAAAAACTTACAATGAATGCACAAGGTTAATATGTATTTTTTATATTTGTAGTATAAAATACTAGATGACTTTGAATATTTTTCTGTATTCTAACATCTAAAGAATGAAGACAATTTTGGGGGTTTTGAAAAATGTTTTGAGACAGAAACTTTTTATTTTATATTTATAAGAAATAAAAATTTTTCAAACATTTAAATCAACTACAAAGTAAAAGATGAATTACATTTGAAAAAAATAATCAAAGTAACAAATTCAAAAATAAGATAAAAAGCACTATTAGGGACTATGAACCTAACTATATGCATTTAAGCAAAACTATAGTTACTATCTTGAATAGGAAATAAAGTTATTTTTGAAAAGTAAGATATAAAATTGAAGTATTATAGCAAATTTGATTAGAGTGTGGATTAAAAATAAACAGAACAATAACATTGTTTAAATAACAAATTACTTAGTATATTTAGTATTTTTATTTTTTTGCATTATAAATAAAATTATTTATATAAATTATTTAAGGAAACAAAATATATACACCTTTATTTTATCTTTTAAATAATTACAAAAAATGCAAGCAGCTATTGCAAATGCAAAGGAACATGTTAAAGATAATGTTTGGAAGCACAAAAATAGAAAAGCTTTATAATATTTTAACAATAAATGTAAACCATCTCATTTTCCTAAAAGAAGTGGAAATCAAACTTATATAAGAAGAGATTATTCTTAAACTATATAATATACACTGCTTAAAAATAAAAGTATATTTGAAGATATATTGAGATACAACGTGAAGAAAAGAAAATGGAAAGAAAATACAGTTGATAACATTCATATGCATATTAGAACTAACGACATTATATTATGTACACATCAATGACTTGATAAAAACCTGAGAAGTTTCTGTGATTCATTTTTATCAATTATTATTGACATATTAATTATATCATATTACATATGTAAATTAATCAATATATAATAAAAAAGAGAAACTGGCAGACATGAATTGAAACAAAATGCAAAGTTTTCTACATTAAAAGTTTTTCTTATTTTTCCATGCTTTTCTAGTGATCTGTTAGGCAGTAGAGTGTAGGACAAGATGTATTGATTTTAGTTGTGGATAAACACAAGTATTGAACTAGGCCCCGCAGGAACCAGTTGAATAGAAATAGACCATAGGTTATATATTTTGTTCTATGGTAGATAAAATCTAGTCCCTTTGGAAATATGACCACCATAGAAGGAAAGAAAAGATATGTGATGATATGTGTGGTAACGGATGGAATGGATTGTTCCTGGCTTAAGGATTACTACAAAAAGATAAATAAATTTAAAGCTAAAATAAGCTTTTTGTATTGGGCCACATGGACAGTGAGAAAAAAAGCTTAAGTGTAGTTAACTTTCATAAAGTAGAACTTCTTTCTAAGCTTCAAGAATGGCACTGAAAATTGTTGGTTGAATTAAGAGGGACAAATTGTGACATAGGCTATACTCTCAAGAAAATATAAAAAGGTACTTCTCAAATTTTAACAAATTTATAAATGACTTAGGGATCTTATCAAAATGTAAAGTTTGTATGGTCATAGCAAGGCCCTATATTCTGAATCATTTAATGGATTAAATTAGAAAAGAACAGAAAAAAATTAGTTACTTTACTGCATATACATTCACAAGCACAGGCAAATTCATGTTCAAAATATCACTCTGGTAGGAATGAAATTAATATTGCATAGGATCCATTTTCTTTAGATTCAGATTTATCTATTATTAAAACAAAAATGGAATCTTGGACTTCGTGTAATTTTATATTGCAAACAGCTAGAAATTTTAAGTAACAATTTTTCACCATGTAATATATTTTCCCAAGATAGCTAATGCACTCAAGGACAAAAAAAGTGCCTTCCAGTGATTTCCAATTTACCCAATTTTCCAGCAACTTGTCTGCCCACACAATGACAGATTACTGTTTCATTCTCTCCACTTTCTGAACAACTAAGCTAATTGTTTTCAATTTTTTTTTTCAGTAACTCTATCTCTGAAAGCACTTTAGAGTGGCTCTTGAAGGGATGCCTCCTCAGCTTAATGGTGATACACCTCTCTTATCATCCAAAGTAAACAAGGGTGAGATTGCTATATCTTTCTTTACATTGGGGCAAGTGCCATTGTTTCTCTTATCTTACAGTCTGATCAAAAACAGTGCTACAGATAGAATCATTTAGAAATTCGGAGAATATGAGGATGCAAGAATATTCATTTGTATTTTGTAAATGGGCATATGTGTTACTGAAATACTCAGATTTTGTAGTTTACTTAAAATATCAAAATAGAAATGTTGAATACTATCTAGAAAGATGAGTTTACTGAAGAGGTTATCTGCTTAGTAATCAGAATTTATTATGTACAATTTTATTATTTTTCTTTTAAAAGAATAATTTTAATAAATTTTATTTCATTTTTTTAGAGAGTGGAGAAGGGAGTGAGAAAGAGAAGGAGAAAACATTGATGTGTGTGCCTCTCATGTGCCCCCAACTAGGGACCCAGCCTGCAACCCAGGCAAGTGCCCTGAATAGGAATTGAACCAGCATCCTTTTGATACATAAGCCAGTGCTCAATCCACTGAGGCACACTAACCAGGGCTTGATGTAAAATTTTAAGTATTTCCAAAAGTTCTTTAAGGATGGGTCAGGACAGAGGAATTATCGAGTGGGATTGCTCGTCCCTGAGCATCAACCACCACTTACAGATTCTTGTATCAAGCAGTTTAAATCATGTCTCCAAATGCTCTCACCTGAACAGTTTAGTTGTCTGCCACTACAAATATTTCTAAAAAACAAGCTATCTCTTAACCCAATGGCATGATTATGATTTTTAATAATTCAGTTATTCTTAGTTTTGTATGGCTATTTTACTTTAATACCTGTATTACTAATAATCTATTGTGTCACAGGGATACTGTTGTTAGTTACTTATTTACTCAAGCCAAAATATTAGGATCAATTCTTGATTCTTCACTTTCTTGTGGGCCTATGTTTAACCTATTTCAAGTGTCCTGATTTAATTTCCTAAGTAATATACAACACGTTTACTTTCTCTACCTCTGCTACTACCATCAGTTAATTCACAAGATTGAGAAAATGACAATTGCTGGGTTCCTGACTTTGGTAAATGGGCGTGATGACATCACTACTGAAAGGGAAAAACTTGGGGAAGGGAGTAACTGATATTTGAGGAAAATTAATCTCCCAAATTATTCTCCCATATTCCACCTCCTCCTCCTATTCATTCTTCTCCTAGCAGATCCCACATGCTGAGAGTATGGTCATGGGTCTTGTCTTTCCAGATCATTCAATGGATCCTCTTGTCACCTAGATTACAATCAAACTCTTCATCTCTCTATAAGGCCATGTGTTATTTGATCAATTTGTATCTCTTCATTTACTTCCATCATTAGCTCATGATGGTGTGGAAAATTGGTCTAAATTCCCCAAGTATTCCAAACTTCACCCAGTTTCAGGAATTGTGCACACACTCTTACCCATGTTACTCAAGGTCTTATCTCTACCTTCTCTCTGCTAATTCCTCTTCATAAGTCACTTTTCTGCCTAAATGGCACTGCCTCAGTGAAGCCTTCTCTATTTATTCTAAGTTGTTATTCTCTGCTTATTTTCTCAGCCCATATTTTTGTTTTTTGTGAACTAATTTTTACAACTAGGAATAATGTTACTTATACCTGTGTTTACTTCTTCTAAGCTAAATAATATGATGCAATTTCTCTCTTCCCACAGGTGTGTGTTTGATGTTCACACACTGCCTGTTGCTGGAGGAAACATTCATCAGATATGTGCTAACATATGAATACAAATATTTAATAAATTAATGGTTATATTTTGACAAAGTGCCTTGAAGTGCAATCTTCTTTTGGCTTGTATACCTCTAGAACTTCTATTTTAAATTACAGCTTTATATTTGTTCAGTTTTTAAAAAATGTTTAAATTGAGATATAATTGACATATAATATTGTATTATATTTATATATACAACATAATGATTTTGTAAACTGAGGTATAGTTTACATATAACATGATAAAGATTCCAGGTGTACAATATAATGATTTGTTATTTGGATACATTGCAAAATGATCACCACAATAAGTCAACATATAAAAAATAGTAATTAGATATTTGTATACACTGCAAAATTGTCATAAAATTTAGTTTAAAAACAAATACATTGCAACTTTAGATGTTCCTACTTATATTATTTTTCTTGTGAAAAATGACCTTCATAGATTACTTAACAATTATAAAAATATAAAAATTTTCAGTTTTGCTTAGAGTGCTATGTATAAAAGCTATGTTTGTTTCAAAAAATATTTTCACTTACAATGTGAATTTTACAGTAACATAAGCAGCATTTTTTTATGAGTTCAATACAATAACAGTGATTGACTTTCTCTTTTTAGGAAACAAGATTTTATCCTTTTGACTTTTTTTTTTTTTTGTATTTTTTTCATTGCCATTTAGTCCCCTTACACATCCTCCCCACTACGATCTCCAACATTGATGTCCATGTCCATGAGTTCTTTTATATTTTTGCTTGATTCCTCTGCTCCGTAAGTCCTGCCCTCCCAGAGCTGTCATCTGCTCTCCATCTATAAGTCTGTCTCTATTTTGCTGTTTAGTTCAGTTCATTAGATTCCACATATGAGTGATACCATGTGTTATTTATCTTTCTCTGACTGGTTTATTTCACTTAGCATACTGTCTACCAGGTTCATCCATATTGTTGAAGAATATAATTTTTTTTCATCTTTATGGCTGAGTAGTATTCCAGTGTGTAAATGTCCCATAGTTGTTTTATCCACTCATCTATTGATAGACACTTGGGCTGCTTCCACATATTGGCAATTGTAAATAACACTGCAATGAACATAAGGGTGCTTATGTTATTTCGAATTCATGTTTTAGGTTTCTTTGGATAAATTTCCAGAAGTAGGATCACTGGGTCAAAAGACAGGTCTATTTTTAATTTTTTGAGGTATCTCCATACTGCTTTCCACAGTGCTTGCATCAATCTACATTCTCACCAACAGTGCAAAAGGATTCCCCTTTCTCCACATCCTCACCAGCACTTGTTCTTTGTCGATTTATTGGTGATGGGCATTGAGACAGGTGTGATGTGATATCACATTTTGGTTTTACTTTAGATTTCTCTGATGATTAGTGACATTAAGCATCTTTTCATATGTCTGTTGGTCATCTGTATGTCCTCTTTGGAGAAGTGTCTATTCAGCTCCTTTGCCCATTTTAAAATTAGATTGTTTGTCTGTTTGGTGATGCCTTTTGTATGTTCATTATAAATTTTGAGCATTAACCCCTTATCAGATGTATCAGTGAATAGGTCCCCCCATTCTTTTTATTTTGTTGATTGTTTCCTTTGCTGTGCAAAAACTTTTTAGTTTAAAGTAGTCCCATTTGTTTATTTTTCCCTTTGTTTCCCTTGCCTTCGCAGATATCTCAGTAAAAACATTGCCACCAACAGTGTCTGAGATTTTACTGCCTATGTTTTATTTTACAATTTTTATGATTTTTGGTCTAATATTTAAATCTTTAATATATTTTGAATTTATTCTTGTGTCAACTATATGACAAAAATTTGGACAACTTGGATGAAATAGATAATATACTAGAAATGTACAATCTTCCAGAACTAAATCAGGAAGAATCAAAGAATCTGAATAGATAGATTACACCAAGTGAAACTAAAGCTGTAATCCAAAAACTCCCAAAAAATAAAAGCCTTGGATCATAAGGCTTCACAGGTGAATTTTACCAAACATTCTGAGCAATAGGACCTCTCTTTCTCAAAGTATTTCAAAAAATTTAAGAGGAAGGAAGTCTCCTAAGTTAGTTTTACAAGGCCAGCATTATCCTAAATACAAAACCAGAGAAGACAGTACAAAAAAAAAAAAAAAAGAAAGAAAGAAAGAAAGAAAAGAAAAGTATAGGCCAATATTCCTGATGAATATAGATTCTAAAACACTCAGCACGGTATTAGCAAACCAAATACAGCAATACATTAAAAAGATCCTACAGCATGATCAAGTGAGATTTACTCTGGGAATGCAAGGTTGGTACAACATTCTCAAATCAATACATGTGATTCACCACATAAACAAAATAAAAGAATAAAAACCATATGATTATATCAATAGATGCAGAAAAAGCATTTGATAAAATTCAGCACCCACTTATGATAAAAACTCTCAGCAAATGGGAATAGAGGGAGCATACCTAAACATGATAAAGGCCACATACGAGTTGTATGACAAACTCACTACCAGCATTATACTCAATGGGTGAAAACTACAAGCTTTTCCTTTAAGATCATGGACAAGACAGGGATGTTTGCTTTCACCTCTTTAATTCATCATAGTACTGGGAGTTCTAGCCACAGAATCAGACAAAAATAAGAAATGAAAGGCATCCAAATAGGAAAGGAAGAAATAAAATTATATTTATTTCCAAATGACATGATGCTATACATAGAGAACCCCAAGGATTCCACCAAGAACTACTAGAACTGATAAATGCATTCAGCAAAGAAGCAGGATACAAAATTAATAACCAGAAATCAATTGAATTTTATATGCTAATAATGAACTAACAAAGAGAAATTTTAAAATAATCTCATGCACAAATGCTTCAAAAGGAATAAAATATCTAGGAATAAAAATAGCCAGGGATGTAAAAACCTGTACTTGGATAATTATAAGACACCAAAGAAAGAAACAGAAGAAGATACAAATCAATGGGAGTCTGTACTGTGTTCATGGATGGAAAAATTAACATCATTAAAATGCCCATGCTACCCAAAGCAATCCTATAGATTTAACACAATTTCTATCAAGATTCCAATGGCATATTTCACAGAACTAGAACAAATATTCCAAAATGTATATATAACCACAAAAAAGTTCCACAAAGAACAGTGATAATGAGAAAAAGCAAAATTGGAGTCCTTGTTACCTAATATCAAACTATACGATAAGGCCATAGTATCAACATGGTATTGGCATAAAAACAGAAACATTACTCAATGGAACAGAACAGAGAGACCAGAAGTAAACCCACACCTTTACAGTCAATAATATTCAGCCGAAGAAGAAAGCGCATATAATAAGAAAGCACATATAATGGGCTAAAGATAGTTTATTCAATAAATGGTGTTGGGAAAATTGGACAGGTAAGTACAGAACCATGAAATTAAACTACTTTTTTTTACACCACATATAAGATCTTATTCATTTTAGATTTTAATGTTTTTTTTTCAAATAATATCTTTTCTAGCTGTATATTCAGTAAATCATTTTGTAAGGTTTTCTTTTCCTGTTTCTTTCTCAGACTCATCTGTACACAAATAATGTATTTTGATCTTGTTTCAGGAGGAGGGCCATCTTGTGGACATCATTTTATTGATTTTTCAGCTATCAATATGATTCTAACTGTATTGCCAATTTCCTTTTCTAAGCATCACTTTGATCTTACTAGAATTTTCTACTTCTTTAGCATAAAAATTGAATGCCAAATAAGTTGTATTGTTAAAAATGCTCAATAGACAGAATATTAAATATATAAATGTTACCTGAATTAGAAATAGATTTTTAGAAAGAATAATTACTGACTATATTTTATATGTATGTTAAAAATTAATTGAGAGAATTTAGGTTGAAGTTTAAGTTGTATATCTTTGAGATACATTGAAAGTTGAACAAGGTAACAAGCTTCTATTTATTTTTCTGATAATAGTTCAAATAAAACTCTCAGAAAAACCTAACTAACTCTCTTAATGAATTCAGTGATCGGGTTATTAGATTTGCCTTTATCCTTTATTATACATGTAATAATGATTCTATGATATTATCTAATATCTAGTCTATATTCAACTTTTACCAGTTATTTAAAATTGAGCTTTACAAACTTTTAAAAAACACTACCTATTCAATTTTATGCTTCACATTTGACTTTACATCATTATATCCTTTTGTCTCTTTAAACAATTTACCACCATTTTAACCAATATAGATCTTTGAAGAGTTAAAATCAGTTGTTATTATTGGAAAGAACATTCTACATCCTGCATTTGGTCAATAGCTTCGTGTTAGTTTCAAGTAACTTGACCCTGTATTGCCTGATTCTCTTGCACACTGGAAGTTACAGAGGCTTGATTGGTTTTAGGTTACGCATTTTTGGAAGAATGCTTCATAAATGATGCATTCTTTACCACATTAGAAGGCTCATGCCAGGTTGTTCCATTATCACTGATGCTAAGTTACATTTGTGGTTCAAACATTATAAGCTGACAATTTTTTTTTTTTTGCAGTTTCTAAGTAATCTGTAAGATGCTGCTTTGATGCGTTGTCATTCATAATCTGCTGCTCATTCACTACATTTTTGGAGGCACTATGTCCAGTGCATAATTATTCTACTGAAATTAAAACTTAAATGAAAATAACTGGTTGGCAACCTTTATAGTCAGAACTCCTTCATTTGCCAGCATCTCTAATCAAACTCTATATTTTAGGCTAAATGAAGATACTGAAGATACTGGAGATACTACGGGCTTACATGAGAATTTCTAGGAAGTAGTGCATCTCAAAGGTCCTGGTGACTGTAGTCAGGGACAAGACTCCACCATGACTAAGGCTTCATGTCTTATATATATTTGCTTCCATTTGGGTGAAACATCTTTCTCTTATACAGTAGTAGGGTTTGTTTGTTCTTCTTTAGAAGGAGGAAAAAGGAGGAAAACTCACCTGTAAACAAAGCAGAGAAGGAAGATGTGTCCTTTTCTTCTTCAGCCTCACCATTAAGACAAAGAGAATGTACCTGATTGATTGATCTGCCTAGGGCCTAATTGTTATAAATGTTCAAAGAAATGGTAATGTATTTGCTCTTTAGTATATCTATTGTGTTTATAGCTTGATAATAAAATAAAAATTACCTGCTTAATTCAATGTGAGAATCAATAGAATTACAGAAGCAGTGATTACACAGTTAAAGATCAGAATGTCAGCTATATCACTTACTGTTTGAAAAATTGTCTAAGCTAGTCATAAGGGGCTGTTCCTACTTATTATCTGATAAAATGTTTCCTAGTAAGATTCAGGAGTACACCAGAGGACAAGAGACTGTTCTTTAATTTTACTGCATTGTGTGTAGAGTTCAGACCACGGAGATGACTCTCTAAAAGGAGATACAGGGAATGATTAGTAAAAGGCCCAGGCTTTCTTGCCAGGACACTCACCAATCTTATAAATATTGCATCTATCCATGAAGTGAATGAATGAGTTGTAGAGAGA
The DNA here is from genome assembly GCF_987537825.1 of Furipterus horrens. NCBI lineage: Eukaryota > Metazoa > Chordata > Mammalia > Chiroptera > Furipteridae > Furipterus > Furipterus horrens. The sequence continues at coordinate 20,332,407 of NW_028327175.1, forward strand.
CTGCATGTATTTACCTTAGGAAAACTCTCCAGGGAGTAACAGGAGATTTTGTATATTTGTAGAATTCACTCTTGAACTGTCATCTGTGTACATGCACTGATCATAAATAAAAAATCCCAAATTTCTTCCTAAAACTCTAGGGATGGAGACATTTCACTGCCCTTCCACATGATCTTCAGATTTCCTCTGCTTGAATTGTGAGGGAGAGCGGAGTATCACACCCCAGAATGTACCACATTGGCATGTGGATTATTTGGAACTGAAGAGAGTCTGGGGGTCCAGCAGACTCAGGAGAGGTTTGCATCTCCTTAGACTGATGACCTGAAAGACTTGAGAGGTGGCCGGTACCAACAGATAGCTGTTACCAGAGATAATATTTTACATCAGAAATATTTATCTACATGGCATGGCAAGCATTTGTTTACCGCACATCTTTTCTTCTCATCTTCTGTGAATTGTCTTCTTCCCCATTGAAGCCCCAGACCCCTTCCTTATATCCTTAGCTCGAGATGGTAGTTAAGCCTCGATGACCTGACTGCCCAGAAGTCTCATATTTTTATGGGGTTCCCATACACACGAAAATCTGTTTTTCTCCTCTTAATCTGTTTTATGTCAAATTTAGTTATTAGACTAAAACCAAAGATAGAAGAAGGGAAAAGCTTCAGCCCCTACAACCTTAACTAGATTCTCTGAGTAAAAAATTAATATACCATGTTTAGCTTAATGTTATCAGAGAGATTCCTCACTGGCAAGAAACAAATGCAAACGAGAGGCAAACACGCATAGTAGAAATGAGATTGCAAGTTTATTTATGAACTACATAGAGGAAATAAAGCTGTTAGTAAGTTTGTTCTATACACTTACGTGACCTGGCTAACACATGGTCACCTGACTAATCTGAGTGCAATGACTATTGGGGTTCAGCAGTTACATACTTCACTTGACTTATAGGTTCCCCTACCTCCTCCTCCCTCTGGATGTTGGGATTAATACACAGCCACAAAGGCTTTCTCTCAGAGCTAATGGAAATGATAGGAATGGACTTTCAAGAACTCCCACCTCCTGCACCACCATGGTTTTGCTTGTGATGTTTGGAATGCCTGGCAATCTTATCAGACCAGGCAGGACTGCCAGGTCAACGACTGAGACATGTCTCCCTTTTGTTTCCAACCTCCTGGTTTAAGTTCTTTGTTAGATTGTAATGGTGGAGACTCTGCTTTATTTCCCTTCCAGCTGCTCATTCCTAGCCACTGTCTACATTAACATTAAGAAAAAAACTACTCTTACTATGCAGAGTCAAGTAACACCACTAAAAATCATGTTTATGAAAAAATACAGATAATTATATTTTATTATGTGTTCTAGAGAGAAAAATAATTGTGCTCTGCAATGTAATTTTATATCATGTTATTCTAAATAATTTCATTTAAACAAGATCATTATAAAAATGCTTTGCACATAGAAATATTTTTGAATACATTTTTAAATGATCACAAAGTATACGGTATATGAGCTCTGAATGTGTTATTTTAATACTTTTATTGTAACTAATTCTTAGAAAGAATATACATTTGCATAATGCTGATAGCTTTTTAATTTATGTGTAGCAGGTGTAATATTCACTGATAACAGTAATTATATATGTGTATTATTCATGATTATCTTCAGATATATGTGCATTTTTAAAATTAGACTATAAACTTTAAATAGAAAATCAAAATTATGTCACCTCTTGTCTAAGTGTAGGATATTAAAATTTCTCATTATATCCAGAGTTTCAAAAATGCTCATTGTAAATTTTTACTTGGGAAATTGAGTGAAAAAAATCAATATACCAAATTATGTTATAGGAAAAAAGATACATACAATACAGATTTTCATTACCCTTCCTCCTACCCTTTGCCTGCTACATATTCATAAACGTCAGCACTTAAATGAACAAGCAGGTTTTAAGTACAAAGTATATTGTGCAGAGAAAACTTTGTCCAACATTGAATTAACATAAAAGTCAAAATTACTATCACTGTTTTTAAAATTTTATATGAGGAAAATATCCTTCAGACCTAAAATTACTTTAAATAATTTTTTTCTAGCCTTAATATATCATTTTGGTAAAAAAAAATCATAAAAACAATATATAACCAGGTCCAGATACAGAAGTGTATTCTATCCACTCAGGTTAAAACTTTGGCTTCTCTTTAAAATAAAATAATGTTTGAATGCTTGCTGTATAACTGGAATGGTTATAAACACAGGGGTCATACTAATGAATAAGAATAAACTTACAAAAAACCTCCCCTCATGGAACTTTAATTATATTTGAGTAGACATAGATCAAAAACATCTAAATAGTGTGTTAGTTATAAATGTTAAGATGACTGAAAGACTGGTCAGTGCTCTTGCGAGGGACCTTAATGACAAAAGCCACGTGCGGTTTTGTTGAACTGATAAATGTTCTAACTGAATAATTTTGTTCTACCTGCTTCCAATGCAACAATAAATAGTCTTCAAATTAATCAGGTTCACTACATAAAGCCAACAAGTTATAATGAGTGTTTATTGTTTCCAATTGTAATTTAATGTGAAAATGGCTTCACAAAGATACAATAAGTCACTGTGAGTTATAGGTTCTTTATATCTAAGGTAAAAGGTAGAGATTAATTTCTCATAAATAACTAAAAAGAATATAAAATGTAAAAATATATTTTAGGTTGTGAAGATGCCTGACTGATACAATAATGTTCACTCATCACATGCCAAAGTAATGGGCTTCTTATATCCGTGTTAATCTTCCACAATTCCACTCACCTCATACATCAGATCTAGTAAAATCCACAATTGCAATGAATATACACACTCAAACATATAACATTGAAATATTTTGCTCCAAGGAAGGAGCATAGTGTACAATTCTACTATAATGCCTGTTTTGAAAATGTGAACTTGTTCTAACAAGATGAATATATTGGGGTTAATGAGATATGGTGTGGAGATAGGCTTACTTATGTGAGAATGTGACCTAAAGATATACTATGTGAATTCAGGTAAATATACCAGCTGAATCGGACACATAAAAACACAGAATGTAAACATGGCACAGCTCAGATATCTGAAAGCTCCCTTAGTTAATTACATGTTAGTAGCTATGATTTTCCAATTTCAGAGAACCCTCCTTTCACTACTTCATAGTAAGTCACAGGCTGTAACTCCTCCAACATGTACTTCCACAAGCAAATTTCAGGTAGTTTCAAAGCAAAGTGTCATACTTAAATGTAGAATGTATGTATTTAACCGTTTACTACATGTAAACGTGTACTAGCATTTTTGTTACCATCATTTTTACCCCATTGTGTTGCATCCTTAATTCTATTCTTCCCTCAAAGCTCTTGGTATTTATTGCACAGTGTTGTAGCGCAGGAAACTGAAAAAGATATATATTGTTTAGAGCAGAACTGATTGTTTGTGGGGTTTTCTCAGTACTTAGTGAACAAAATGACAAAATGATCAAGACAATTTTGAGGATTTTTAATAATTAAATCAATTTACATAATTGGATTTTGTGCAATCTTAGAAAACAATTATAATAAAGTTTTTAAAGATAGTAATTAGATACTGCACTCAGGTCTATCTTGAGTCTACTTATATAAATATTTATGCTATATTAGAATTCATTTTCTTAAAACATACTATTTATGTGTATTAATTATAAACTAAATAAGGTATTGGTAAATTTTAGGATATTTTTATTACCTGTTAATTCATTCAAAATATGAATGGTAAATTTGTGTGCTAATTGTGGAAGAATTTATAAAGTGAATGTATTAGCTTTGAAAATGGAAAATAAGCATCATAAAGAAAATAATGGCTTTTATACTTACCTAATACATATACTATAATTTTTATTTTAAGATTAAAATAGCAATTTGAATATATTTATATTTACCTAAATATATATTCAGGTATGTAGTAAAATATTATCACAAAAGTTTCATGTCAAAAAGCCTGAAAATCTACATTACTTCTTTCAGAACAAGAAGTTCTTGAATTAATTCACTTCTTCCAACCTCACATTTTTGTTAGACAATATAAAGTATAAAATTTTAATATGAACTTGAGAAAATTTATATGGAATATAGCTAACCACCATAATTGCCACAACATACATATAAAACTGTTATTTTCCCTTTCTCTCTCTTAGTTTTAAATATCACACATTAATTGAGAAAATCATTGAGTAAAAATCTGTCAAAGATTTTTTTGAGTCATCATGAAAAGGATCAGAAAAAAACCCTATAGTATATAAAACATCTGTATAAAAAATAAAAATATCAGCTGAATGTCTAAATATTACAGTAAATATCTGTAGACATAATATAGTTTATACTAGCATATAAGTACATACAAAATAATTGGATTTATGGCCTTTTTCATGTATGTAACACCTTGCTGAAATGTTCATGTGCCTTCCAGAGGTACTGGCTCTCAAGTATTATAGTACCAGCTTCCTCTGTTCAGAAATTCCTGGGTGTTTCACATGGTTAGAAGGCACTGATTGCATTTTACATGTTTGGGTCAACACATACAATATTCCACTTCCCTATGCTGTGAAAGGTGCTCCTCCTCAAATGCTTCAATGAAGATAGAGAGCTGACCAGTTGTAATTATTTAGTCAAGATGCTAAATCTTCTACATGTAAACTCTTTGGGGTGGTTTAATTTAAAAACCAATTTCAAGAATATAACCACTGTGTACATTCAAGGAAAAAATAAACTTTTTTTCTAGAAACTTCCAAGAATTTTCAACATTAATAAAAACTCTATTGCAATGGCAATATCACTGATGTTATTTGAGTCACCAGTAGATTACTGTAGCAACTTGCATCATCACATGCGTAGCTTGTCACATCTAGGATCATTGTAATATTAAATCTATAATTATTGAGTCCTCATTTTGAAACATCAAATAAAATAAAAGGTGTTAATATATTTCAATCAAATATATCAAAGTGTTTATTAAAGCATAACCAAAACTGAGCTGTTTTCAATGTGCTTTTTTTTTTTTCTGGTGAAATAATAAAAATCAAGCAAATAAAAAAAATAAGAAGATAACAGGCCCAAAAATGGAGCTGCTTGTGTAAGCTCCACATCATCAAATCAAGACTTAATTTCAGTTTTGGCTCTCCTCTAAGTGGAATCCTAAACCATTTTATCAAGAATGGCTTGGTAAACACTGGTTAGGTGATCTGCATGAGGGCCCACCATCCCCTAAAACAGTGATTCTCAACCTTCCTAGTGCCGCGACCCTTTAATAGAGTTTCTCATGTTGTGGTGACCCCCAACCATAAAATTATTTGTGTTGCTACTTCATAACTGTAATTTTGCTACTGTTATGAATCATAATGTAAGTATCTGATATACAGGATGTATTTGCATTGTTATAAATTGAACATAATTAAAGCATAGTGATTAATCACAAAAACAATATGTGATTATATATGTGTTTCCCGATGGTCTTAGGCGACCCATGTGAAAGGGTCATTCGACTCCCAAAGGGGTCGCAACCCACAGGTTGAGAACCGCTGCTCTAAAAGAAAGCAACCTTGCAAAAATCAACCTCCTTTTTACCTGGTATAACTTCCTTATCCCTAATCCCTTCTGCTTATGAAGGCTTTTACTTTATTGAGCTCCTTGAGGCCTGTATCTGCTATATTGGATGCTGGTTGATTCAAATAAACTTTATAAGTAAGGGAAGGGTTTAGTCAAGGAACGTGTGTAAATGACTCATGGACATGGACAATGGGGAGGGATATGATTGTGGGAGAAGGGGTGGGCTGGGTGGGGGGGGAGCAATAGGGGAAAAATGGAACAACTGTAATTGAAAAACCAAAAAATAAATAAATAAATAAAACTAAAAAAATAAATAAATAATAAAAATGTAATACACTTCAGATTACCTTTTAACATTATAAAGTGGGTATGCATGTATATATGTGTGTACTTATGTATAATGAAATTAATAAAATATATAATGTAATTGGTATAATACTTTTAATTTTTGAAATTCATAGTTTGAGCACCAAATACTGCCAGCAGAATGCTTACATAGTTTAATATTTTACTCAGAACTGGAAGAGGTGCACTAGACATTTTAATGCCTCTTTATGATTAGAGGTTCAGAAAGCAACTCTTCTTGTTTGTGTAAAGAGAGGCAAGTGATACACTTCCAATATGAATGAGAGGTCTTGGAAGACTCCTGAATCTTAAGTAGGGTTTATTGCAGGCCCTCTAGAATGCATGTGTCTTAACCAGGTCTACAGTTTGCAGTCACTTACAGCAGAGAAACTGAAAGGGACTCCCTCCTTTAACAAATAGGCTCTTCTTGGCCCTCGTCTCAATTCCAGCTTTATCAAAGAATCCTGGCAAGCAGTTTATCTAGAGTTCCCTCACCCTTGATAGCATAATAGTGGATTACTTTTCCTGTCTTTAACAAAATCCATTTTAATAAGAGTGCTCTTACTTGATATCTAATCAATTGTCTTCCATTGAACCCCTTACTGGGTGCTACAGCTTATCTGGAGTTGAGTTCAATCTCTTTCCCTTATTGCAATAGTCTCTCACATATTGCAATAATCCTGAACAAAATCTTTGCTTATTCTAACATGTGTCCACTGTAAAATTTCCTCTTTAACAAAACTTGAAAATCTTTATGTGGGGAGAAAAAGAAAGTCAATTTAATGCAAAGTCATTCAAACCATAAAATCCTTAGAGAGGATTATCATGTGGGGGTAGAAAAATGCTGAAGCTGGATTTACCATATAAATACAAGTGTGTGTAATTTGAAACTGTGTATGAAGAACATTAAGTTCTCAGATCTCTTACCATTATTAAACAGCTTGGTGATGACTCTTCTTTTAGCCCAGCAGATGGTAGTAATTTATTTTCTGGAGCAGCTTGTCCAGTTGAGGTGGGGAAAGGTTGATGTTTTGAGTATAAATTTGATTTACATTGACGTGAAGCTTAGAAAAATAGTTAGAGACCTAAGGTGACAACCATTGATACAAAAGTATTCATAAAAAAACAAGTGATCTATTTAAATATTGATGAGGAGCCTCTAGGTGGGAATGGTAAATTTACAGTAGAGAAAGGTAATTATTAAACATGGAAATGTCCTCACAAAGTCAGGTGAGAACAGATGCTGAGGCCAGAGAAAGGAATTCACTTTCAACAGAGGGAGGAGCTCAGCCACCTTCATTGGACAAGGGAGGAAGGGAAGAACTGTAACTAGAGGCATGTGTATTGATTCAGTGCCAGGTAGTTGAAAAAAAGGGAATTATATTTTCTCTCTGTACAAGATAAAAAATTATCTGCTGAGAGAGGAGAGGAAGAGGATGGCAGCAATTGGGGGATGGTACAAATTTTTTGATAAGTTGTATGAGCCACAAGTAAGAACCCATTTCATAATGATGATCATTAGCTCAAGTAAAAGCATTTTTTGCCTATATGATTTCCTTCAGCAGTGTGCAAGGCTGAGAAATATGTAGAAATCAAACAGTCGAGTTAATTCAAAGAAGAGGCTAACAACATAATAGGGAAAACAAACAGGATGTGATAGTGGACAGGTCAAAGATCAGCAAACTTTTTATAGGAGTGGATAATTTTTTTTTTAAGTTTATGAGCCCTACGGTCTCTGTAGTAAGTACCCAATTCTGATCTTGTAATGCAAAAGCAGCCCATACATAAATGTGGCTATGATTTAATAAAACTTTGTTTTTAAATTAGATGGTGTATCAGAGTTAGTCCAAGAGAGGAAGTTGGACAATCCCTGTTTTAGGTTACTGGGGATAGAATGTTTAAGTTATTTAATCATAGTATGTTTAATATTGATTGCCAAATATGACTGCATATTTGAATCATACAAAGAGTTGCTATAATTAGTGCCCAATATCTAGTCCCAGAAATACTGGTTCAGTTAATCTCAGTTTTTTCAGCACACTGGAACTTCAAAAACCTCCCCAGTTGATTCTCACATGAAGCAAGGGTTGAGAAAAGCAATAGACAATTTGATTCATATGGAGTAACTACCTACAGGGAGGTTCCATGGAATGGGAGAGAGCAGAGGTACCAACAGTTGAAAGTCTTCATGAAGTGGAAGAGCAGCTGCAGTGGGAGCTGTTGACGCATGCGGGATGGACAGGACATAGGTAAAATATTGCTGTGCTTCATTTAATGAACAGCAGCTTGGTAATTTATTATTTTAGGGACTTGGTAAGCAACCTGTATGATCACCTCGTTTACTCTCTACATTCTGGTATTCATATTCTGGAGAAATCCCCTACCCATAAGCCCTGGGTGAACAGTTTAAATCACTTCTCTCAAACTGTCTATGGAAGATGTGATGGGATGCTACTTCCAGGATTAGATTGCACAATTTTTATCTTGGGAACTCTCTCTCACATGTTTTAACACTTCAGAAAAAACCAGTTGCCACATTGAAAGATGCTCTATGAGAAGCCCACATGGCAAGAAACCAATGTCACCATTCAGCACCACTGAAGACTTTGGCCTGACAACAGCCACTTGAGTGATCTTGGAAGTGGATTCTTCTCCAGTTGTGCCTCTAGGTGACAGTGGCCCAGGTCAACCACCTGACTGTGGCCTTAGGAGAGACTATGAACTACAAGATTTAACTAATACTTACCTAGAGAAACTGGTATCAAGAATATTTCTTTTAGCTCTGGCTGCTGTGGCTCAGTGAATTGAGCGTCGGCCTGCGAGCCAAGTGTTGCTGGTTCGATTCCCAGTCAGGGCACATGACTAGGTTGCACGTCAGGTCCCCAGGTGGGGGTACGAGTGAGAGGCAACCGCACAGTAATGTTTCTCTCCCTCTCTTTCTCCTTTCCCCTCTCTCTACAAATAAATAAATAAATAAACAAATAAACAAATTAATAATAAATAAATAAAAAGAAATGAATTAAAAAAAAGAATGTTTCTTTGGTTTATTCATTGAGTTTTGGTGTCATATGTTAAGCAGTAATAGATAACTAATAAAAAGGGTTATCTGGAGAAACAAATGCTTAGATGGAGGGAAGATTAAGGTGAGATAAATTATAAATATTATTTAGTGAAATGACACAGAAGAAAAAGGTCTCTCAGCTTGCTGTCAACAATTTAACCAATAAAGCTCATGATCCAGGAGGACAAATGCTTGTTTGTGCCTGGGAGAATAGGTGATTTTATTGCTGGATATAGAGTTTAAATTTTTTCAAAAAACTGGAAATTAAATAAGGTGAGGATTCCCCCTCTGAATCCTAATATGAAAGGGATGGGGAAGATGTAGAGCTTCCTCCAGAGAGGGTTATATTCAGAACACCAGCAAGTTTATGGTGGAAGTATTTGTGAGGTACAGAGGAAATAATGGCTGCTCTTCTGAATGACTGATTGATTGATTGATTTGGAGGGGTGTCTATGGTTGTTTGTCTTGTTTGGGTGAGCACATTGCGGTTGTTTTCTCTTTTTTCCTGAAGTTTTTGCAATACAGTTAAAGTAAATATATACTTTTTCTTATTTCTAAATGCATATGGAGCAAGCTTTAATGGTATTAAGTTGATAAACACAATAACCAATGTTACAAAGCCAGTTTTCAGCCTATTTTTCTTAATATTTTCAGAATGATTCCAGAAGAATCTTGAATGAATTGGATATTCATATTCATTTTATGCCCTTTTGCTGTGTCTTTATAATAAATGAGATTTTTTTGGTAAATAATGGAAGTTATTATTCTGCAGTTTGGAAAACCAATTTTGAAGATCCAACTAGCAAGCCCACATAAAACTACAAAACACCACAGAATAGAGATAAAAAAATAATGTAATGAATTTAGAAGACAAAGTATGCACTTTGTACCAAGCTTATCAAGGAAGATACAATTTCAATACCAATAAAAAAACTCCCACAAATTGATTTTTCTTTGTGTGCACTCATCAGTGTAAATACAATTAAATTATAAAGCCTGTACTTGTTCAGGAAAGATGTTTTCTGTTCATATTCATGCTATGTGGGTGCTTTGGCTTATGATACTTTGTTATATGAAAACCTTGCCCATTAGGAAAAAGATTCAACTACAAGTTTATGGACCATTATCACAGAGGATTAAAACCTAAACACTTTATTTAAATAAATACTATTACTACAGGTTTTCTTCAAATGATAATAGCATAAATAACTTTTTGAAATAAATTATAATTACTATGAGACTTAAAACTTTAAATTAGAATGAATTGTAACAAATTAAATGATAGCTAATTTGGTCCCATGACAATAAAATAAAAAACAAGAAAATCAAGTTTTCCATCTTTAAGTTTTTTGAATTTTATAAAGTCACATACAAGTGCCCCTTTTTAAGGTCTTAACTTTCCTGCAATGCAGGTTTATAAACTGCTTAATTCAATCATTTGAACTTTGGACAAATTCTTTAAATTATTAATAGGTGCCCTGATTCTCTCTCTCTGTCTCTCTCTGTCTCTGTCTCTCTCTCTCTCTCTTTAATTTGAGAAGGAATGACTGGAAGATCCCTGACTTTGTGATGAGCAAAATTGTGACTCAAAAATTATCATCTTGCTCCATCAAAATCACGCAAGTTATACAATTAATCAAATAATCAGTATGTTTAGTTCTGTGTAACTGAACAACTAATAACATAATTTTCAGCAATGTCCATCTGGCTGAGAAGGGAGAACACTAGTACCTGAACCTACCCCAGATAAACTAAATCAGACTCTAAAATATGGTAGCTGTGAAAGGATTTAATTTTGAGATTAAAACAGAATTTCAGGTGTTTTGTGATTTTTGGTTTGTTTTGTTTTGACAACTTTCTGCATCACTACAGTCAGCTCAGGGAAAAATACCATTCCACTACCTCCTGGTTATGGAGGGACAGAAAGTAAGTTCATCTACATATGTGAAGACAGGGAGAGCAAGATGACTTGGAAGCAAAGTGTGGTCTCTGGTTATAAGAGGCAGATAAGATTGGGTTCTAAATGACTGAGTGGAAAGTTACAGGCCATGACAGTTTTCCAGGGACCTTGATAGGATAGGGCAATGATATTTTTTGAAACTTTTTCTGATGAAAAAGTCAAGGCTGAGAATTCACTTGAGCAATATTGACAGGTTATTCTTCTATTCCTCTCAGACACATGCACATACCACAGGAGAGATTTGAAGTCTTCATGATTATCAGACATCCAGCTCATTTTACCTTGTTGCTTTGCCTTCCTCAAAATGCTGCATCTTATGCTCTCTTCTGGCTGCTCCAGATTCAGCCACCACAGCTCCTTGTCCAAGAAGGAGGAAGGCATAAAAATAAGACAAACCCCTCACATTAAATCAATTTCTTAGAAGTTACTCACATTGTTTTCACATGTAATTCATGGTCCAAAAATCAATCACAATTTTCATGCCTAGTGTCAAGAAATAAGTAAGAATATGGTATTTATTCTAGGTGATCAATGTGTCTAGCAAAAAATTAGAGGCTTTTTTTTTTTAACTGATGAAAGAGTGAATGGTTATTAAAGCTAACAAACACTCTGCAAAAATCTGTACCTGTTCTAATTATAACAGAAAATGTGACACCAGACAGTTTTGATTCACTAAAATTACTTGGAATTTTTTAAATTGTTTATTTGTTGGCTTGCTTGTTTAGTTTTTCTTTTGGAAAATGCAAAAAAAAATGCAATAGAAATAAAGTAAAACCTCATTAGACACAAAAGCATAATCTTGGAAAAGAATAACTTTTTTGGGTCACACCCAAACACATAAGATAGATTTTCTGATTAAGCAAGCTGTTTGAAATGGGTCATTTCTAAATTTTATTGTTGCCACTAATTGTGGATCTTTTGTTCACAACAATTAAAATTAAATCAAAATCCTTTAAGTAATTAAGTATAATTAAAACTCTTATGCTATATCCTCATATATTCCCAATTATACAATTATCAGTAGTTAATGACCTTGGTCAGCTTCAAAAATACTATTCCCAGATCTTACTCCCTGCCTCTCTTACTTGGTATTGGGGAAAATCAGGAGTCAGGTAGATGACTTGTGACTTTATCAGTCTACTGAACAACCACACTGATGTAACTTCTTGTAGAAAAATGTTTTCATAAACCATGCTGTATTGTGAGTGCTTAATTTGTAAATTAATATATCTTTTCACATGATATATATATATACATATATACATATATATAGACACACACATACATATAATGCATATAGTTTAAAGTAAAATTTTGTACATTATACAAAATCCTGAAGTGAAAATTGTAGGTTGCCTTAAACTTTTTACTTCCTCGACTTTGCCTTCTTATAGACAAAGAGGCTGCAGCCCAAGTTTCAAGAATTCTATAAAAACCAACATCGTCTTTTGGTGTCTGGTATATTTTTAGCTCTTCCTCAGCAACTTATATCAGGGGGTACAGGAATTGGACAAGCTCTATCATTACTGTCTCATCCAATAAACTTCTAGGTTGTTCATAATAAGGCATGGCATTGGAAGAGGGTAGGGATTAACCACCTTGGTGAAGTTTCACCATGTAGAATGTCTCTCCCCACTGAGGAGTCTATAGTGATCTCTTAAAATCCAAGACTGAGGTAAGGGAAGGGCTGCTCAATTTTATAAACGTTAGGAAAAAAAAAACAACAACTTTATAAACACCTCCATCATCTGGACTAAATAGAGACTATGTTTAACTGTTACAATTTGAGGGATAGTATGTTGGCCAGCAAATAGCAGCCTAAATAAATCAATGCCTGCCTTATAGGAGCTTATCTCTGTCTCAGCACATCACTTATTTTGCATTTTATGTATTACTTACATGTATGTATGTTACACAAGACTATGTTCTCTAGTTATATTAGTATGAATAGTCTATCTAAATAAAATGGAATATCCATCATTGTGAGAGGGAAGACCACTGTTGGCATTAATGCAACCAAGAGAATTTCTCCTTTATAAAAGTTATAATCAGGAATTAGGACTAAATGATATTTTTGAAACATGATTTTCTAAAAATCTCTATATCACTATGAAATATATAAAATTTGAAATTAAAATAAATTTCTATTTAAAAAGTTGAGTTGTTAAATTATTAATTAATTGATGCACTATGTTTTTTCTTTTTAGTTTAAATAAATTGAATAAAAATAGTAATTACTTTATATAAAAATGAGATATCAGGTAGTAAGGAGTCAAGATACTATACTTGACAAACAATTATAACATGACCACAAATACTTTAGTATATTGATCCCACAACTATTTTTCCACTTTCAGAAGTGTATTTATTAAAAATAAATAAAAGCCAGAAAATTAATGCTTAATGTATATTTTAAGGCCAAAAACAATATAGGAAAATTAAATATCCTCTTGAGAGGTGTTCTAAAAATCATTTAATCTATGACCCAATTTGAATCTAATTGTTCTGAGAACTCCAAAGTCTCCGCAAGGGGTCATCCCTGTCACCTCAAAATTAGCTGCTAAATGATCACTCAACTATCTTATCTCCTGAGAATACATATCAAAGTTGTCCCAAAGGTTTAATTAGATACAAAGAAATTTTTTAAAGTACATGTTTTGGTTTTAAAACATATATGAAATCTAATTCTCTATTTTCATATTTGATTTTATAAACCAGTTTAAGTAATAGTTATTAAGTAGTGGTGTTAATAAATTGATGTTCCACATAACAAAACCTTGATTTATAGTATTTTCTGATTTCTCAGAGATAAACTACTCCCACGCTGTCTAATTTCAAACTATTAACATGATATCCCTGAATACGGAGGTGGAAATGTTGTCAGCAGAATTAATAAGAAGAAGTATCAATACAAAGCTTCTGAGACACAAATAAGCCAGCAATTTTGTTAAACAAAAGAGTCATTGGGCTGAATGAACCAAAGAAGTCAGCAAGTGAAACAATTTTAGCCAATAATAAGAAAATAAGTTTATGCAAATGTCTTTTTAAGATTCTACTTTAAATTATATTTGACTATATATACTCTTGCTTTTATTTTTTATTTGAACTTGTTCTTATCAGCTTTGGAGATGGATGATTAAATCATTGATTTGTCTTTCTAAAATGAGCATTTGATGCTAAAATTCTTGTGTGATTATAGATTTAGCCTTAGTCCAGGTATTTCAGTATGTTGCATTTTAATACTTATTTAATTCAAAATAATTTCAAATATCTATATATAACTTTTTCTTAAGATATGAATAATTTAGAAGTACATTATTTAAATTCCAAATATTTGAATATCTTCTAAATCTTTTTCTTATAGTTTCCACTTTAATATAACTATGGTCAAGAAAATACATTTGCTAAGTGTAATAAACAAGTCAGAGAAAAACAAATACCATGTGATTTCATTTATTTGTGGAATCTAATGAACAAATTAAACTAACAAGCAAAATAGAAACAAATGCATAGATACAGAGACCAGACTGACAACTTTCAGAAGGGAGGAGGAGGAGTAGAGTGGGCGAAAAAGCTGAAGGGATAAAGAAGAAAAAACCTCCCAGAAAGACAACAGTATGATGATTACCAGAGGGGAAAAAGGAGTGAAGGAAAGTAGGAGACAGTTAAGTGGGGATAAAGGGTGATGGAAGGAGACTTGAATGGGTGGTGAACACAAATACAATATACAGATGATGTGTTATAGAATTGTATACCTCAAACCTATATAAGTTTATTAACCAATGTCGCCCCAACAAGTTCAAATGAAAAAAGAAAGGATAAACTAAAGTGGAAGTTGAAAAAAAAAGAAAAATAATACGATCTCTGAAAGTGTGTGTCTTTGTTTTCTATTATATTTCCTTGCTTAATTTTTTTTTGAAAATATAATATTTTATTGAAATAGACTGTGTTGTGCAAAACGTCATATTCTCTGAAAACAAATACCAAACTTCTCTATCTTCAATTTAATTTAAATACAGAACATGTAAAATTCATTTTTTAACTTGTTTCTATTACACCATTAGTATGAAAATCATGTCTAAGCAACTTCAAATAGAGCAACTTTTGAAGGAACAGAAAAACATCAAAATACTTTTTTTTTCTTAAAAATGTATATGTTGACTTCAATAATAGAAAAATAGACTTCTCAGATTAGAAATCTAAACACCTTATCTTGACAAATGAATTTTCTTATTCCAATAATTGAATGAAAATATATATTGTCAATTTAAGAAAATTTATAATCTCAACAAATGAATTATTTTAGAGTTTAAAAAACTGAATCAGTTTCTCAATTGAGTCGTAAGAAATTGGCAAAGACAGTGTTGTTCTTTTCTCAACTACCCTTTCTTCAGATTTAACTTGTCTCCCCACTCCCCCAACCTCAAAACACTAACCCTCCATCAGTATGCTCCCAGAATCAATTCTGGATACCAGTTTAGTGTGCACTAAAGCATTTTGTTTTAAATATGTGTTAATATTTCCATTCCTGCAAAGCTAATTCCTCATCAATAATCCTTGAGGAATTAAAAGGAATTCAGTGAGATGCAACCTCTATGTTGGCCTAATCTTTCAAGGGGAAAGGGAGTCCCAGTGCTGGGTTTGTCCTCACTTAACATTACTAATGATGCAGATGAGTGAACAAATATTATGAAAAGAAAATTCATACGTATTAAATATGTTGTGTATGCTGAAACAAATAGGCTGGAAGGTGACACTTGCAGAATGCCCTAGAGAGGTTAAAAAAGTTAATAGTTGTCCAATATTCTTCTAGTTATAAATAAACCATGTTATTTAACTGATAAAATAATGATTAAAGAAAAATGCAGTAATAACAAACAAAAAGGCGAAGAAAGAGGGGAAATTATATAACATTCCTTGTTATATAGTACAGTCAGAGTGCTTCATGGAAATTTCTAAAGCTTTAATTCATACATAAAGGAAACCAAACAAACAGTCATTCATTTGTTCTTTACCAAGAGAATAAATTATTCATGTGGAAGTATATTTAAGCTCACATAAATAAAATATGTAATCCTTTTTTATGTGAAGATATTCATAACATTCAAATAATTATATATTATGAACTTAATTTTCATTAATTATGATCAATAATTGATAAGCAATATAGTTTTCAATTAATCACAATCTAATACTAAGAAAGTAAAACCATTTTCTTTAACTTTCATATTGGTTTTATCATCTATTCATGGGTTGAAGTTAAGTCTCAGTATTTACAAGTTATTTTGAACCATTTTTAGATAAAAATCATACAAATATTTTATTATTAATTTTTGGAAAAAGTTTAATTCATTACATCTCAGATTCATGGCTAATTTTGATATTATATAAACAAATATTTCTATTTTTCCCTATTAAATATTTAGAGTATATTTATTATATATCATAAGTATGCTCATATACACACACAATATTGTGAAAGAGCTTGAACTTCAGAAATAAATAAATTAGAATTATTTTAGTTTAAATAATAGATTTTCCACAGCAATCTTCTTTTACCATGATTGAAGCTAAAACTATTTCATTGTCATTCATTCTATTTTTACCTGTGATATTATAAAATAAGAATGAAACTAAATACAATGTTTTAGGGAGCAACCAACATTTTTATTTTGTTATTAAAGAACATTGAATAAAATCTCTATTTCTTGCTCACAATTTAGTAAATTTGAATGGAGTCAACAGCAATTTAACAATATTTCTACTGGATTTTGCAGTGCATTGAAACAGATATTTACTGAGGTTGGTAGAGTAGGTAGTTATCTAGATAATATTAAAGAGAAGAGGGCAAAACTGGCTAAGCTTAGTTTGAAAGTTGTAACTTCACAAACTCCAGGAGATAGCAGCATTGCTATGCCAGGAGTATTAACACTTGTCTGTCCCCCAACCCTTCCCATGTAGGGAGGAGTGATCTTCCCAGGGAACAGCTGGTCCCCCAGTACCTGTATTGTGGTGGGGACATTCTCTTGTTGGGCATATGCACAGAAGTCAAGATGGCACGTGGTGGGGTGTTCTTTTTACTATGAGGCATGTGCGCCTGAGAGCCAAAATGGCTACCGTACAAGAGACAAAGCTAATCTGGGGGGGGGGATGGACTGGTTAGGGAGAGGGCTCAGAACAAGTCTTTGAAGATCTAGAAAATGGATTGGTTAAAGGGAAGGCCCAGTACCAACAAGCAAAAGGCTGGGAAAGAGAATGGCCAGTTTGAAACTCCAAGGTAACATTATCAAATCTTAACCAAGACCTTTCACTCGGTAGCACTCGTTTTCCTGTTTCTTTGCTCACGCGCCCATTCTCCCCCCCAAGTAAGGGTCTAGACTCAACAGTGCAGCGCTGGCCAGAGAGCAGCCAGGAGCAGAGACTAAGCTAGCCAGATGGGGACAGAGACTGAACTGGACTACATCTGTCATGGACTCAACTAATGACAGAATTTCTGGACCCTGTCCCTCCTTCTAGGTTTGATGAAGTCGAGGCTTGAATTATTCCGCAGCGGGATGGACATGGAGGTGAAACAGACAGAACCAGAGGCAATCATTTATTTCCACCCCAATGAATGTTACAATTAAACCACATCTTCCCATACCTGGGTCTGCGAATGTTTTTCTTGCGATCTGTGAAAAGACCTCATTTCTACTGGCAACAAGGCCATTGTTTCTTTTTATTTATTTATTTATTTTTTTATTTCAAGCCTAAACAGATAATGTCAAGACATTTTTAAAGTGATTCGACTTTCATGCCCAGCAAAATTATCACACAAAATACTCATTATTTTCTTAATGTTAATAGTTAAATGGTACATAATTTCAACAGCTATAATTTCTCTGTTATTAAGTTTTGAAAAATTCTTAGTTATAAACTTTATTTTTACTAATATTAAAATGCACTGATAAAACAAATAAAGTACCAAAGAAACTCTGTCTTTTATTAGTTTATGAGAAAGTCCTATAACTTCTGGCTCTCTTTGATGTTTCACCATGGCAGCTCAGAAGAATAATTTCATGATGAATTATTAAACACTTCCCTTTCTCATATTAAACAATTGCAATCATTAACACCCCATTTACTATTCTGTGAATCGTTTTAGTTAGATGTTCTATTATCTTCTAATGATATGCACAGACAATAAAAATAATGTGCAACATTTGTGTTCTGTATAATCTCATATGGATTCAAATTTCATCAGTCTGGGATCTAACAGTTCGTATATTCATGATTATTTTGAAGGAAACTCTAATTCCTTGCTTTACTATTTAGAACACATATTTTCTTAACCTCTTTTCAGTTTTAATGGAACTATCATTAGCTTTGGCAATGTTTCTGACTTATTATTTATTAAACTCAATATACTTTTTGAAAGAGTGATACACTGTGTTATGTAGGATTTGGTCTGTTGTGTTCCTGGATAGATTTAAGAAATAGTTGAACGTGACTGCTAATTTTGAAAGTACTTTCCCATGTTTGTATTATTTTGATTTAAGAGAAGTTGATACAATGAAGAGCAATAGAATACTTAGACCTCACCCAAATTTTACCAATGCTGAGAGTATGGAGCTTCACAAAAACCCATATGTGTCTTGGTTTTACTCACCTCTTAACCCAACAGCAATATTAAGTTTGTGTTGAACACTTCCTCTAAACCCAAGATGAACTGGCAGGGATACTGGGAGTTGTCACATGAATAATGTTTTATTATCTTCTCTTCCCTTTTCAAGTGATCAGATTGGTCTGGCAAAACGTGGAAGGGTTATTCTTCTTTGGGTGTTCAAGAGAAGATGAGCTCTGAGGCAGAAGCTTGCCATTCCTCCGAAATGATGTAGCTTTTGTATCTTATGTTGTATCTTTAGTTTGCAAACTAAGCTGGTAGGAATAAGATAATTAAAAGCTAATAGGGGGAATGATAGGGGAATTCAGGTGTTGAAAGTGATTAGCCTTGATTGATAGGTTTAATTTATTAAAGTTATAACTAAAGAGTTAGAGCACAGCCTTAATTGATAGGCTTAAGTGACTAATGCATGTGGAAAGCTGTACAGTATTCCCTCACTTATCACAGGTATTACATTCTAGACCTCCCCGCGGTAGGTGAAAATCCGTGAAGTAGGAACCCTACATTTGTTTTGGTATTTATATATATTTTAAGGCTTTATAAACCCTTCCCACACACTTATAAACCATTCCCAGTCCCTTATTAACCTTTCCCACACTTTTATAAACACTACTTATGCTCTTAAACATATTCTACACTCTTAAACCTATGTAACTTTAACAACATATGTATACAGTACCACAAAATCCCGCGATATAGCAAAAAATTGTGATAAATAATTAAATATACTATTTTTAAGAATCCTGCAATACAGTGAGACTGCGATAAGTGAACCATGATATAGAGAAGGACTACTGTGTTTCAAAATTCTGTAAGTTTTAAATGAAGACTCCTTTTCTTTATCACCAAATCTTTGCCTTGCCTCTGGAATTTTGCCTAGAGGATGGTGGGGTTGTGGGACCCCACTTACTATTTGGTAACAAGAGGACATTAATATGTTTCATGCTTTGATTATGAAAAGTAATTGAATAGAGAGAAAAAAAGGCTTTACCGTGAGTTACACAATTTGAAACATACGTTGATTATTTTTATTGTAAGAAAATGTTCCCTAGGTTTATTTTAACCACAAAAATATTCAGGAACCTAAGCTCATGTAAAAATAAAGAGCAGTTTACAAAAGTTTTATTGTATCTTTCTTTTCCTCTCTTCTCACATTTGTCTGATTAATGTCTAAGGGGTAGAAACCAGCTCCTATAGAGCATAGATGCCTGTGTAGGTCTGATGCTGTTAATGATACTTGTGAAGCTGTGAGGTGAACATTGTTCACAAAGCTGCATTCAGAGGAGGTGTCTGGGGAAAATATACTCCTGTTGAGTCTCCTGAATCTAGCTAATGCTATCTTTGTTTGGGATAAATGTTCTGTCCTGTACATGTAATTATGAGCCTGTTGGAAACTTTTTCTTTTTTACTGGGCTTTGTGCTATAGCAGAGAGCATTTAATTTTTTTCCTATTTTTTTAAAGCTTTGATACATCTGTTTTTATATGGTTAGTGACAAAACTGCAGCCCTCAAATTTTGCAAGTAACACAGAAATCATCAACATTGCATTATTTTTTTATTAAATGTACATTTTTAACTCATCACTGCCAAGAGGGTTTATTTTTAATTTTACAAAACATTATTAAACAACAAAATGAAAACATAAACTTAGATTTATGCTATGCCAGAAAATTATGAATTCATTATAGCAAATCCATTTAGGCTACTCTATACACGGTCTACAGATGGGCTGCTTGGTTTCAGTTTCTTGCATAATATTCTTGTACACAAAAACACTAATTTCCAAGATCCTGACAGAAGGCAACGCATATAGACTTTGTACTCATATATGAGGAAAACATGCATCTGAGCACACGTTAGGGACTATAGGACATAATGGGACATTAATGGATAATATGAATCATATATTATTTTCTAAGTGCTAAAAATCCCCATGTAAATATAGCTTTGCCCATATTTTTGGCTCTTTGATTTGGGTTTAATAAGTAATATATAAATGATACTAGGGAGAGAGCAAAAGATGGGAAGTGAGCTTCCCATCTTAGTACTGTCTTTTGATTAAGATGAGTGTAATTTTAGCAAGGGAGCGAGCCATGCCGTCAACCGTGGGCGCTCACCATTGCTGCAAGAACAAGAACCTCTGAACCACCACACTAGACCAGCTGCGGACGCAGAAAATGAAGAGTCCACACCAAGGCTGAACTGAGTAAAAACATCCTTTTTTCTTTTTTTTTCCTCACTTTTTTTCTCTCTTTCTTCTTTCTTTCTTTCTTCTTTACTTTCTTCTTTTTTCTTGTTGTTTTTTTCTCTTCCAAAAAGAAAAACAAACTATATCTCTAATGTGTTGCATATAACCTCTCCTTTTCATCCTTTCTCTTTAATCATTGTTTATTTGTTTGTGTGTCTAGTTTAGCCCCCCTATCACTCTAAATAATAGAATATAATTACTATATAAACCCAATACAATACAATCCCACTTTCTTACTATATTATGCATTTTTCCATTCTTTTCTTCTACTTTTATTAACATACAATGTAAATATTACCTACTGGCTTGCATAGTCTCAACTATTATTAATCGATCACCCCCTCTATCAAAAATTATATTTTTCCTCCCTAAAAACAACTCTTATTTATTCTTCTAATAGTATAAAAGCTCTAATCTCTTTACATTTATATTAATACGGGCTCGCTGGCTGACGATAGCAGGATAGAGGGTGGTGGATATTTTTTGAGGGTGTGGGTCTCCTGCCTGGGTTGTGTGTTTATGTTTTTAACAGCATCTCCACAAAAGAACTCAAGACAAAGTGGATAGAGTGACTCTCAATCAACCAGCCAGAAGGAAGATCCTACCAAAGAACATCTGAAATATAACCAGACAGTATAAAAAAACGACATAAAGGGTAACTCAAGAACATCAGGCTCAGGATATCAAAGAGACTGCACCACTGAAACCCCCAGATCTCTGATAAAGAATCTCACATCACAAAGGAGGGAAGTCAAAGCAGACCACCCACCCCCCCAAAAAACAAATAAATAAATAAATAAATAAATAAAAACAAGAAGACTCCAACATGGTAAGATGCAAAAATAACCCCTCAATGAAAAGAAAACAGGAATCCTCAGAAAGAGAGATCGATGAAATAGACATAGCCCAAATGTCAGACATGGAATTCAAAACAATGGTGGTAAAGAAGCTCAATATACTCGACATCCTTAAAAGCAACTATGACAACCTCCAAGGAAGTTACCAGCAGCTCCAAGAAAATTACAGGGAACTTGCAGAGAACTAAACCAGCATAAAAAAAGACATAGAAACTGTTAACAGGAACCAGGAAGAATTGAAGAATTCAATCTCTGAACTGAAAAACACAGAGAATCAGTCAAAAACAGACTAAATGAAACAGAGGATCGGATTACTGAGTTAGAAGATAATATAGAGAAAAACTCCCAGACAATACAGCAAAATGAAAAAAGATTGAAAAAATATGAACAAGATGTAAGGGAATTACAGGATAGCATGAGAAGAAATAATATCAGGATCATAGGAATTAGAGAGAGAGAGAAGAAAAGGAGCATGGAATTGAAAAACTGATAGGATAAATAGTGACAGAAAATTTTCCGAACCTGATGAGAGAAAAAGTTATGCAAGCCCAGGAAGAACAGAGAGTTCCAATGAAGAGGAACCCCAAAAAACCCACTCCAAGGCACTACATAATTAAAATGGCAACATTTCAAGACAAAGAGAGAATCCTAAAAGCAGCAAGAGAAAAACAGCAAATAATATGCAAGGGAGCTCCGATAAGGCTATCAACTGATTTCTCAACAGAAACATTACAAGCCAGAAGGGAATGGTCAAAAATATTTTAAGCAATGAAAAACAAAGGCCTACAACCAAGAATACTCTACCCAGCAAGGCTCTCGTTCAAAATGGAAGGTGAAATAAGGAGTTTATCAGACAAGGGAGGACTGAAGGAATACATCTCCACCAAACCAGCATTGCAAGAGATGCTAAAGCGAGTGTTCTAAGAAAAAAGAAGGAAAGAACAAGAGAGGAGAGGAACAGAGGTACAAAGGGCAATGAATAAACACGTCAATAATAACCTTAAATGTAAATGGATTAAATGTTCCAATTAAAAGACATAAGGTAATGGAATGGATAAGAAAACAAGACCCACATATTTGCTGTCTACAAGAAACACACCTCAAAACAAAATATTTACACAGACTGAAAGTAAAGGGATATAAAAAAAATATTCCAAGCAATCGGACTGGAAAAAAAAGCTGGGGTAGCAGTCCTCACATCAGACATCACATCAGTCCTCACATCAGATTTCAAAGCAAGGGCAATAAAAAGAGACAAAGAAGGACATTTCAAAATACTTAAAGGAACAATCCATTAAGAAGATAAAACACTGATAAACATATATGCACCCAACATAGGAGCACCCGAATACATAAAGCAAATACTAGAAGACCACAAAAAGGATATCAACAACAACACACTCATAGTAGGGGACTTCAACACTCCACTTTCAACAATAGACAGATCTTCGAAGCAAAGAAACACCAAGGATGTGCGGGCATTGAACAACACACTAAACCACATGGACCTAACTGATATATATATATATATATATAGAACTTTCCACCCCAAAGAAGCAAAATATACATTCTCTTCAAGTGCACATGGGACATTTTCAAAGATAGACCACATGATAGGTCACAAAACAAGACTCAACAAATTCAAGACTATTGAAATTATATCAAGCATCTTTCCAGATCACATTGCCTTGAAACTAGAAATCAATCTCAGAGAAAAAAATCAAAGACACCCAAACTCATGGAGATTGAATAACATGCTATTAAATAATGAATGGATTAACAATGACATCAAAAAAGAAATCAAGAAATTTCTAGAAACTAATGATAATGAGCACACAGCAGTCCAAAACATGTGGGACACAGCAAAAGCAGTCCTGAAATGGAACTTCATAGCAATACAGGCATATCTGAAAAGGATAGAAGAATCTCAAATAAAAAACCTAACCATAAAGCTACAAGAACTAGAACAACAACAAACAAAGCCTAGGGCAAGAAGAAGGAACGAAATCATCAAGATCAGAGCAGAATTAAATGACATAGAGACTAAACAAACAATCCAAAGATCAAGAAAACTAGGAGCTGGTTCTTCAAAAAAATAAACAAAATTGACAAACCTCTAGCCAGTCTAATCAAAAAAAAAAAAAAAAAAAAGAGAGAGAGACCTAAATAAAATCAGAAATGAAAGAGGAGAAATCACGACTGATAACACAGAAATACAAATGATAGTTAGAAATTACTACAGACAACTGTATGGCAAGAAATTTGACAGTATAGAACAAATGAACAAATTTCTAGAAATACACAACCTTCCAAAACTGAATCAAGAAGAAGTGGAAAGTCTTAAAAGACCAATAGCAAAGAAGGAAATTGAAACAGTAATCCAAAATCTCCCTGCACACAAAATCCCTGGACCGGATGGCTTCACAGGTGAATTCTACAAAACATTCAAGGAAGAACTAACTCCTATCCTCCTCAAACTGTTCCGAAAAATCCAAGAAGAGGGGAAAATCCCAAACTCTTTCTATGAAGCCAGTATTATCCTAATCCCAAAACCAGATCAAGACACAACAAAGAAAGAAAACTACAGGCCAATATCACTGATGAACATAGATGCTAAAATCCTCAATAAAATATTGGCAAACAGGATCCAGCAATACATCAAAAAGATCATACACCACAAACAAGTGGGATTCATCCCAGGGATGCAAGGATGGTTTAATATTCGCAAATCAATAAATATAATACATCACCTATACAAAATGAAAGACAAAAATCACATGATCATATCAATAGATTCAGAAAAAGCATTTGATAAAGTACAACACCTATTTATGATGAAAACACTCAGCAAAATGGGAATAGAGGGAGCATACCTTAACATAATTAAGGCTATATATGAGAAGCCTGAGGCCAACATCATACTCAATGGACAAAAACTAAAAGCATTCCCCCTGAATTCAGGAACTAGACAAGGTTGTCCACTCTCTCCACTCCTATTCAACATAGTGTTGGAAGTCCTAGCCACAGCAATCAGACAAGAAAAAGAAATAAAAGGCATTCAAATTGGGAAAGAAGAAGTAAAACTATCATTATATGCAGATGACATGATAGTATACCTAGAAAATCCTATAAACTCCACTAAAAGACTACTCGATACAATAAGTGAATTTGGTAAAATAGCAGGGTAAAAAATAAACATACAGAAATCTAAGGCATTTCTGTACACCAACGATAAAATATCAGAGACAGAGACAAAAAAGAAAATACCATTTACTATAGCAGCAAGAAAAATAAAGTACCTAGGTGTAAACTTAACCAAAGAGATAAAAGACCTGTACTCTGAAAATTACATAACATTGAGAAAGAAATTAAGGAAGATACAAATAAATGGAAGCAAATACCATGTTCTTGGATGGGAAGAATCAACATCATCAAAATGGCCATACTACCCAAAGCAATTTACAGATTCAATGCAATCCCTATTAAAATACCAATGACATATTTCACAGACCTAGAACAAATACTCCATAAATTCATATGGAACCAAAAAAGACCCCGAATAGCAAAAGCAATCTTGAGACAGAAGAGCACAGCAGGAGGAATCACAACACCAGATATCAAACAATACTACAAAGTCACTGTAATCAAAACAGTATGGTACTGGCATAAGAACAGACATATAGATCAGTGGAACAGAATAGAGAGTCCAGAAATAAACCCAGGCCTCTATGGTCAACTAATATTTGATAAAGGAGGTAGGAACATAAAATGGAGTGAGAAGAGCCTCTTTAACAAATGGTTCTGGGAGAACTGGATAGGGACCTGCAAAAAAATGAAACTAGACCACCAACATACACCACACACGAGAATAAGCTCAAGATGGATCAAAGACTTAAATGTAAGCTGTGATACCATAAAAGTCCTAGAGGAAAACATAGGCAAGAAAATATCAGATGTCTCACGTAACAATTTATTCATGGATACATCTCCTAAAGCAAGAGAAATAAAGGAATAAATAAATAAATGGGATTACATCAAACTATAGAGTTTCTGCTCAGCAAAAGAAAACATCAGCAAGATGAAAAGGAAACCAACCATATGGGAAAACATATTTGCCAATGACATCACAGACAGGGGACTTATTTCCAAAATATATAAAGAGCTTATACAACTCAACATCAAGAAAACAAACAACTCAATTAAAAAATGGGCAAAGGACCTGAACAAACACTTCTCCAAAGAGGACATACAGAATGTCCATAGACACATGAAAAAATGCTCAACATCATTAGCCATCAGGGAGATGCAAATAAAAACCACAATGAGATACTATTTTACACCAGTCAGAATGGCCATCATCAACAAATCAACAAACAACAAGCGCTGGTGAGGATTTGGAGAAACGAGAACCCTAGTGCACTGTTGATGGGAATGCAGACTGGTGCAGCCACTATGGAAAACAGTATGGAATTACCTCAAAAGATTAAAAATGGAACTGCCTTTTGAACCAATGACTCCACTACTAGGATTATACCCGAAGAATCTTGAAACCCCAATTCAAAAGAACTTATGCACCCCTATGTTCATTGCAGCACTGTTTACAATAGCTAAGTGCTGGAAACAACCTAAGTCCCCATCTGTAGATGAGTGGATCAAATAACTGTGGTACATTTACGCAATGGAATACTATGTAGCAGAAAGAAAGAAGGAACTCCTGCCATTTGCTACAACATGGATGGAACTAGAGAGAATTATGCTTAGTGAAATAAGCCAGGCAAAGAAAGAAAAATACCATGTGATATCACCTAATACAGGAAACTAAAGAACAACACAAACAACAGAACTAAATAGAACAAAGAGCAGAATAGCAGTCAATAGGGGGGAGAGGAGAGGGAGAGAAGGGGGATAAGTAAGGGAAGGGATTAGTCAAAGAACCCGTATAAAAGACTCATGGACATGGATAACGGAGAGGGATATGATTACGGGAGAGGGGGTGGGTTGGGTGGGGGAGAGAAATTGGGGGAAAAGGGGACAACTGTAATTGAAAAACCAAAAAAAAAAAAAAAAAAAAAAGATGAGTGTAATTTTTTGTCATTGGTAAATTTGACTAGATATCTTACAAAAATTTTCTACTTTTTGTCATGTAGATGAGGTCAATACTCATATCAAATGAAAGTATGGGATATACACATAATTACATTAATCATCATAATATAAATCGTAATCTATGATAAATTTTTAGTAGGACAGTCATGTAGGCCTGGACTTCTTGCCTATTGACTACTCCAGTAAAGAGAGATTAATTATTATGCTTATTCACTGCACTTTAGAATCTTTGTTATAGCAACGTACAGATTTCTCACATTGCTCAATTCCAAGATGGTGTTGTTTTTGTTTGTTTGTTTGTTTTAATCCATTTCCAATTAGGTACCCACAATTATATTCCCAGAGAAGGAAAACTCTGACTCCAAAAAACCTCCGCTGCCTTGCGGCATACCTCTTCAGGGGAAAGGCTAAGGGAGTAAACCCCGACAGAAAATCCGGAGCCGGAGTCCCTAAGGCGGTTTGACGTTATAGTCAACACCGGCAACTCCTGCGGCGCACCTGAACCCAAGCTGTATTGACTCCGTCTTTCCCTTGGATCCTTCAGCTGCGAAGAGAGGGGGTGTCTGCTGCATGGGCAACAGCAGACCCTCCATATTACCCTGCCTAGGCTCTGTAGCTTCAGCGTCATCGCAAGATGTCGATTCAACACGGGAGGAGACAGATACTACCATGTCACTCCCGAGTCGGACTGCACAGCCATTCTCGGCGGTGCAGATAGACTCTTAAGAAGCTACACCATCGTCTCTCGAGACGGACGGCTGCCGACGACGGCCGACGACCCACAATTATATTCCCAGTAACAAATGATGTATAACATATGGAACATGATAGAAATATTTAGGATGTTGGGGAAATTATAATCTATATTTCTACGATTTGTGCACTGCACTTTAACAAACAAGTAAAAATTAACATGTTGCAATTTTGGGCTTATAATTTACATAAAAAATACCTAATGAAGTCATAGAGTAATGATAAGCAGTGGAGTCTATGTTGGGAAAGTGAATTCTAGCCACTAGACTGCATGGCAAGCACAGGACACAAATGGCAGGAGGAAAGATAGCAAATAGAGGAAGAAAACCTCGGAATCAACAATGACTTCATTTAATATTTATAGAAAATATAAGTAATTTTTAATGTAAAATAACAATAATATTAATCAAATATGGAATTATACATGTAGATATTTTATAGTTTCTGTAATTTCTGTTAGATGGTTGAAACTATTTTTGGTATAAAAGAGCATATGCTATGTTATAAAATATTATATAGAAAGAAATGATGAACAGAGAGGGTTTTACGCTGATCTAAGGTTCTGTTAACCTTGTTTTCCTTATATTCATATAATATAAATCTTATTAGAATACTTGATTCTAGTTTTCTGAATATGTATATAACAGCCCCCTAACACAGCCCAATTTTGGAGGCCATGGTAGGTGCAAAAATCCTACAAGTACATGGGACAGTGTAATAGGCATAGTCAGGCACGTAATAACAACAAAATGTGTTGTGAGCAGCTTTACATGATATAAGGTCTACATATTCTCCAACTCTATGTTCCACAAAGTTGCATTTTGAAAAGCTAAGACAGAGGAGTTGATAGCTCTTCATCAAAAGAAAAATTTTTTTCTCTTCTTCTTAACAGCATTTTCATGTGACTGAGTTCTAGTTAATGTGTCCCACTGCCCAGGGCTGGGCCATGTAAATCTCTGCCTAATCCTTCAGTTCTTCCCACATTTATTAGTTGAAAATGGAAATTTCTGATCCCTATGGGAGATTGTAGCTACAAGAGAGAAGGAGGCCAAGTTCCTGAGTTACATAATGAGAAAAGCAACCACCGAACAAAATGTCTTCATTTGAATACTGTCCATGAGGGAAAAAAAAACAAAAAAACAAAAAAAACAAAAATGATTTAACCTGTAATCTACTTTAACCTTGAGGATCATTTGTTAAAGTAGCTAGGGCTACCCAAGCTGTTACAGGAGACTAATAACATTATTTTTCCTATTCAAATCCAGAATGAATTGAGATACAGTCACAGGAATAAAACAAATGGTGGTAAAATACTAACTTTTTATGGATATAGACATTTCAAGCATTGCAGAGTTGGTCTCAGGAGCTTTCAGAGACATGGGGTAAGTGACCCCTAACTCTAGTTCTGGAGTTCTAGTCTTGTTCCAAGCACACATATGAACTTCAAGGAGGATCACCTAGCCTGAAGTGGCTGAAGATGATTAATTCAACCAACTGTTACACTTAAATGCACTGACCTATGCTGTGCTCTTTAGTCAAATTGCATACTGGATAATGATGATAAATGAAGCATACCAGCTGTAGGGAAGCTAGTCCCTGTCATATGTCTAGACAGGCCTTAAGAAAGAATGGTTCAAGGTATGAATGTAGGGGTTCACTTGGATTAGAGTGTGAGCTTTCTGACATATGAGCCCACCCTCAATTCTTCAGAAGTTGACACCTGCTGTTGGGTTCTCCTAATAAAGACATTGGTATCCAGTCTATTGCTATATTCCTTCTCCATGAACGTGAATGAACTTACTTTCATATCTAAGTTTTATTTTCCTAGGTGATGTCAGTGTCTGGTCTTTTCATGAATTTGAAATTATTATTGACATGGATAAGTATAGAGGGCACAAATAGGCAGGAAGAGATTGTCAAGTCTTGAAGTAAAAGCAAATAAAACGTAAAGTCCTTTTGCAAACCACTTAACAATTCTGGTTTTGTTTGGTTTGGTTTTCAATGAGACTCTGAAATGCTGTGATAATTAGAGTGGTGGATTGAAAGCTTCTGGTATTTGTTAAAATCATCCAAGCAAAATAATTTTGCAGAACGCTGATCTAAGTAATGTGGATAGTGAATAATAAAATGATAAAATAATTGCTGCTTTGTAGGATCTTAGAAGTGTGAAAAGATGATCATATGCTTTCAGGTACAGAGCTGAATAATTTTATTCTCTACTTTATTTACATGTCTATTATCCATGCCTAAATGCCATGTTCAATTTTTTAGTTGTTTGTTCTTAAATATGGGTCTGCCATTCTCACAAGCTATTTGATTTTTTTTTTTTTAGTTTAATTAGAAGCTGGTTGACACTAGCTGCAAAATATCTTTGCTCTGTCAATTGTCTATTTTTTTCCCTTTGAAATGTAAGAATAAAATTAGTTAGCACACACACAAGCTCACACAGACACTTAGAACTCTAAACAAAATCTTATACCATAAGAAAACTACTAGGATTTGCTGTTGTATAAAACCATTGCATTCACATTTTCTTCATAGCTCTGCATATGTTTATGCATTATTTAATCCATTAAAAGAAAACCCAGATTAAAAGCAAACACAATAGAGCATAAATGTGATAGTCACAGAGAACATCAAAAATAGCAATTTAAGCAGCCCTACAATATTAAGCTTGTTCAGAGGCTATTTTTGGTTTGTGACCTTCTCTTTTGAATCTGGTTCGATTTATGTATGCAGGGAGTGGGGGATAGAATTAATTCTTCCTAACTCTGTGCACGCGCTTCTCTAATATTTCTTATATTGACATATATCTGTTATCTTCATTACTAACATACGGTATTCAAATTACAACACGAGCAGAGATAATAACTCTCATTTACAGTCAGTGATGTTTACTAGCCACAGATATACACACATTTCCAATATATTCCTATTTATCTTACACTTTGATTTACAAAAAAGTCGAAACAATTTTGTACATAATCGCAAGTTGTTTTAGTTTCTGCAAGCTAGCTGTTAGAAGACAATGGCTTCTTCAAATTGTTTCTTTACCTCAATCTTATTTTTTTAAAGATAGGAAAATTATAAAAATGATAAGCTTTTGTTCTGTGTTTTTATTCGCCAAAAGTCTTATTTACATAAACCAAAATCACACTGAAGAGGAAGACACACACACTTTTCATTGTTTTTCTTCACTTTATTATAAAGGAAGTATGTAAAGAACAAATATCTCCTGAGGCACTATATCCATGTTCTTTAAATATTAAGAATACTCAATATGCCCCAAAATGCTGCATAAATAATCATATTTTATTGATTAATTTACATAAATTTAGTTAAAGTTTCTTTCAACTTAAGGAGCTGGTAGATATAAAATTGGATATTAAATTTTGTAGTAATATGTTTAATGTGGTGCTACAGTACTAATGTGTAATAGGTTTTATTCTGTTTCAATTTATTTTTTTATGAGTTTCTGGAATGTACTTATAGAACATACACTCAAGCATAAAAATTAAATTATAAGTAGGCTGGCACATAACTATTTTTTACATTATAAACTTTATGCATTTTAGGGAACTGTATTATTTTCTCTTTCACTCACCAATCTATAGAATCCCTAAAACATTCATTGCTGTGTACGGAAAGTCAGTGAAGGGAAGTATAACCACTTTTTCTGTCTCATGCAGACTGTAAGCTTTTTCATTGGTCTTCCCCTTTAACCTGTTCTTCTCTCCAATCTATTCTGCACAATATAGCCATAGTGATCCTTTGCAAACACATCTGACTAGGTCAACTCCCTGCTAAAAAGGATGTAATCAATTGCCACAAGCATATTGTTTTGAACAGAATAATCAAATATGTCTTCTAACTATAGCATACCCTCAGGTTAAAGTCCAAATTCTAATCTGTCTTCACTTTCAGTGTTCAGTGACCTTTCAGCTTTATTACTGATCATCACCCACTTTCACTAAGGTGACATGAGGCCTCTTCCATAATATTTTATAGGAGAAGACAAGAAAAGATCAGGTAATTGCTTCAGCATTTAAATATCTTAGTTCAGAAGTGACACATGTCACTTTGGCTCATATGTCATTGCCCAGAACAAGTCACATGACTCTATTGCAAAAGGATGGGATGTAGAAGCACAATCTTCTGTGCCTTCAAAGTCAAAGAGGTGCTCATCCGTGAGATGCTCTTCGCCGACGACGCAGCTTTGACATCACACTCCGAAGAGGGACTCCAGCAGCTAGTCACTTGCCTTTCCCACGCATGCAAGGAGTTCGGACTAGCCATCAGCCTGACGAAGACGAATGTTATGGCTCAAGGCACGGGGACTCCCCCATGCATCACCATCGACGGATACACCCTGGAGGTTGTCAACGACTTCACTTACCTCGGGTCCACCATCTCGAGCTCTCTGTCAGTCGACTTGGAGGTCAACCGGAGAATCGCCAGGGCAGCCACAGTTATGGCCAGACTGAACCGGCGAGCGTGGAACAATTCCAGCCTCACTGAGAAAACCAGACTGCGCATCTACCAAGCCTGCGTACTCAGCAC
Organism: Furipterus horrens; assembly: GCF_987537825.1. NCBI lineage: Eukaryota > Metazoa > Chordata > Mammalia > Chiroptera > Furipteridae > Furipterus > Furipterus horrens. The sequence goes on from NW_028327175.1 coordinate 20,364,566, forward strand.
TCTCCTCTATGGCAGCGAGACGTGGACCACCTACGCAAGGCACGAAAGGAAACTCAACAGCTTCCACATGAGGTGCCTGCGACGCGTCCTGCATGTCGCCTGGCAGGATAAGGTTCCCAACACCGAGGTGCTGAAGCGAGCCAATATGAGCAGTTTGCATGCAGTTCTTAGTGAGAGACGCCTCAGGTGGCTCGGCCATGTCAAAAGAATGGATGCAGGCCGTATCCCCAAAGTCCTCCTCTACGGCGAGCTAGCAGAAGGCCAGAGGATGACAGGGCGCCCAAAACTGCGGTTCAAAGACATCTGCAAAAAGGACATGACACAATGCTCCATCAATCTCAACACATGGGAAGTTCAAGCAGACGACCGCCTAGCCTGGAGGCTCGCGGTCAGGCAAGGTACGTCAAGCACGGAGGCTGCGCGCAACGAGGAGGCGGTCCAGAAAAGATCGAGGCGGAAGCAGCGTCAGCAGCAGCAACAACAGCCATCTGCCTTCACCTGTACCAAGTGCGGCAGGGATTGTCACTCCCGAATCGGACTGCACAGCCATTCTCGGCGGTGCAGATAGACTCTCAAGAAGCTACGCCATCGTCTCTCGAGACGGACGGCTGCCGACGACGACGACGAATCTTCTGTGCCTTGAAGGAAAAAGAACCAAGTATCAGGAAACACCCATACAGTGTCAGATATATAACAGGATCTTCATAAATGCTTAATGAATAATAATCAGGATCCCTTTGACTGCAAGAGACAGACACACACAGATTGGCAAACAAAGGGAATTAGTTAGCTCTTATGCAAAATCTCGAGAAAGACAATGGTATTGCTTGGATTTAGGTTTCACAAAATTGTTCACTTCCTGTCTTTAGGTGTTATTTATACTGAATTTCCACCTCTAGCCTCCCCTGGATCTCAACATTACCTCTAGAATGGCCTTTGCCACAGCTGTAGAGGTATAATTGTCAAGTCCAAGCTTCACATTCTCATATTTTTCTAATTGAGTCTTTCTCTGTCTTTATTCCAATTGCAAATGTATTGCTGAAAGACTCTGGATTCCTGTTTAACCTCCTGGACCTATCTAATAAATCTGTAGGAGTTGGAACAATGTTATAGATGCAGCTTAAATGAAGGATGTCTTTTTGGACTAATAACCATATCCAGAAAGCAGATATGGTATTCCTAAATCCTCATTTCCCATTACGCTGAAGCAATTTTAATGAGAGATTGAATATAGTAATAGGCAATGGTCATCCCATAGGTAAAAAGAGACCACTGACCCACAACGTCTGCAGCATGTGGCCCTAAATGGTAAGAAATATTAGGTAATGATAGCTTCCCTAATTTTTGCTCTCCAGCTCCAACCTAGGACCAACCACAAAAAAGCCAATTATGTGCCATAATCTAGTTATCTCACCTCCAGATTTCTCAGGACAACAATCTCTCATCAGGGCATACAGGACGATTTCTGTTTATTTTTTGTTTTTTCCACTACAAAACTTTCCCATTTCTCTGCCTGGCTTTTACTCTCTGCCAAATGCAAATGACAGTGGCTGACTCCCTTGCCATATCAAGCTCTGAGAAATATCCTTTGCTCATTCTCATTTGGGAGGCTTTTGTATATTTTCACAATTAATTAGGGGACTTTGCAACAATACTTACACTAAATGAATCTTTACTTTTCATCTAAATAAGCATCGTTTAGACCATGCTACCAAAGAATGCCCCTTTGTCCATAAATTACGTGGTTGCTGCTAAATTAGTAGAGGTTTCTGCCTAGCTTAGTTAGTCTTCTTTTTTGTTTTTGTGCTTATAGGTTTCTTATATCATGGAAATATCATCTCTCCAAGGTAACACAGTATATTTCAACCTATGCTTTACTATTTAGGAGGTTCTTTTGTCTTCCACATGTCATACCATTAGGAAGGATTTTGTTTTGTCCCTCTGGGATGAAGTAAAACCACATATTTATCTGATAGTCATTCAAACTCTCATATTGTCCAAAGCTGACTTAAATGACATGTCTTTTATTAATCCTGAACTCATATTATCTGTTGACAATTTCTACCTTAGGAAAGAGAAAGGAAATCTCCTTTTGGATATGCTATTACTTTTAAACACTCAATCTGCCTGGGTAGTTGAATTAATTCTTCTAATTGGAAGTTGAACCTAGCCTGAGGTAGAAAGAGAGAGAGAGAATGGTTATTTATATAGATAATAATAGGATAGTATTAATGTATATAGTATTAAGAGTTAGTGATGTTGAAGTGTTCAGATCTTAACTTTAGTTTACACTTTATAGCTGCAGGTAAAGACATTAAGAAGAAAACTAACAATCTATTTGACTCTAAGAATTATATGTCATTAAGTTAAAAACAGTAAAATAGAAACAGTACCCCGTTACCTGAGAGTCTTTTTTATTATGCAAAGTTAGTTATCTGAAAGAATCGTAACAATGCAAATGGTCTTATGTACTTATAAATAATTGCACAATATTCCAAATTTATATGTGTTAAGTTATATGGCAGTTCAGTGATAGCCATAAATCCATGTTGCCTAAATTCATACATAGAACCTTACAACCACCCTGCATGACTACAGCTAAAACAGTGTTAGAAAACTTATAGAAAGGTCAGTGTTTGACGTTTCCTCTCTGGTTATAAACTTCGTAAAAAATAAATTCCGTTCTATTGATTATGTTATCTTTTTTAAATAAAAATACTGCTTATGTTTTCAGTCACAAGAAATCGGTTTATGCAGCTGTCAGGGCTGTCTAGGCAAACCTGAAATCCACAGGGTGGGCAAGCATGGGGGAAGGATAGGCTATGGCTTGAGCACAGGCTGAAGATCTTGCCCATACGCAATATTTCTTAATCAGAGAAACTTTAGTCCTGCCTTTAAGGCCTTTCAACTGGTTGAAACAGGAGCGTCTGAGCTGTCTAGTATGATCTTCCTAACTTAAAATCAGCAATTATATATTTTAATGAAATCCACAAAATATGTTCAGAGAAACACTTAAGTTAGCATTTGGTTGAACAACTGGAAAATGCAACCTGGTCATATTAATACATCAAGGAATAATACATCTGATAAAGTCAATATTTTACAGGTAAGGGTGTGAGATAGATAAAAATAAATCAAGATGAAGATAGAGGGGAAAGTTTTTAGCTATTAGATAAAACATCTTAGCTGTATAACCCATTATATATGAGATGCGTCCATGGAAGGACAGCACCGTTAACGGAGAGAGACGTGGGTGCAGGGGCTTATGATGATACATTTATAAACTTGAATTTGCTTTTTATAATAACTTCATTGAGAGAAGCCGGAGGCTAAAGCTGTCACATAACTTCTGAAAACATTAAAATCTAAGTACTTCTTTTCTACATGAATAAACCATAAATCATTTCCAAGAACTGCTCTGAGTGTAGTCAGGTGACCCTTGGTTTAGAGAAAGATGAAACCTCCTGACCTGTAGAAGAAGAGAGACATCATAATAGTCATAAATTAGTGAACTTCCAAATGACTGCTTAAAGGAATACTGAAAACTTACATTTGAAGATAACAGATTTTGTACAGGAAAGCTCACATAAGATATATAAACGTATTACCAGTTCTGTCCTGAAGTTTAAATAATAAAAATCTAGTCAATCTCCACTATGTCTGAGGAAAAGAAATAAAGAGAAACATGCTGTTGCTGAGATATAAAAGTTTAGCAGAGCAGTTTTTAGAGTCTTGAGTCAGTTGATGAATTTGGGAATGAATTAATAAATTTAAAGATAATTTGAAATTATTTTGACAATGTGAAATTTGTGTCTCCTGGAATAAATGAGTTAATTATGTAGAAAAATGCTATTATTTTTTTAATTAAGATAGAGTTTGAATTCTAACTCTGTCATGTATTTGATCTGTTACTTAGCCTCTCTAAACTAATATTTTTATCTTTATCACAAAGATCATAATTCCTTTACAACTGTCTACTAAGGTTGTTCTTAATATAATCACTTGCTTAGATTAGACAATAAAATTAATTTATCTAAAATGAAAAACTGGATGTATGACTTAAACTGTTTTAAATACATTGCCATATGTGAACCAATCAACTTAAAATATTCAGGAATTCTGTTCATTATTTTATAAGTTATTTGATAAACTGAATTCTTATTCTTTACGTGAAATGACTATATTTCATGCTCTTCCAACAATAGTCGGCATTCAAAGGTAGTAGAAAACATCATTTTCAAGCTCTTAGCTATAGACCTGGAATCAGAATAGAGGTGGAGGTGGGCTGGAGGGAGACAACAGATGATTAAGATATCTGCCAATGTTTTTACATTATAACCATTAAGAACTTAATAAAATACATTTTACTTCTGTCCCTGCATTCATTTTTAAATGGTGCCAAAAAAATCCCTTCAAATAAGCAAACAACAGCATTCAAAAAACTAGGTTAGGTCCTGCAAGAGAAAGTGGCATTCAAACAGCAGGCCTAGCAATTTAGTAAAAAACTTATGCCAGCTAATTCAACCTCTCATCTGAAGATTAAATATTACCAGTGTTTTTTTTTTTTTTTTTTTTTTTTTTTTTTCCTGCACCTGTGGCAGATGGTCAATGGAGGGAAAATTGTCCCAGTCAGCTCATCTCCATCTTTAAATCCCCAAATACAAGTCACAGATGGCCGTGGGACTGCCGCTCTGTGCAGCAAGGTCTCTGAAAACAGACCTCGGTCCACCTGAGGTGTGCTAATAAAGATCAGCGTGCCTTGTTTCTAAAGGAGCCAAAAGCAAAACCATGCCTTGGGATAAGAACACTGAAAAACAAAAGAGCATAAACTCTGAAATTGTGTATTTTCAGAGTGAGGAGTTACATGGCACAATACATTTAAATCGCTACTCCAATACATATACAAAATCATAATGAGTAAGAAAAAATAATTCCTTCAATATCTCGTTTCTCTTCAAATCTGGTAGCAGGGAGTCTTACAGATAAAAGAGAAAATAAAAGTTTTATCACATCCATCACCTTCACACTCCTTCGTTATTTATTAGAGCTAACACAAGATGGAACTGTCTTACAAGCATGTTTTATTTCATCAGTTAATAATTACTAGAATTGGCTATTAACATTTAAAATGTACATGGTATCTACCTACAAATTCATTTTGCTTTCTTACTTTCAAAAAATTAAAATCATTCCACATTGAACAGCTGGGTTGGCTGGCCTTGACCCCAGTGGAGATGTGTGCCTTCTCTAGTCTGTCATGATTCCAGACCTTTCCTGTAGACTTACACCTGGACCATATCACTCATGCATGTCGCTTGTCTGGTCTCTAGTTCAATACCTCAGAAACACTTTTCCTTAAATACTCATCAGGTCTCCTGGGTGGCTCTTTGAAACAGATTGTTCAATCGCATTCCCAGGATTTCTGATTTAGTAATGCCTTGGGGAACAGAAATGTGTATTTTTAAGAAGTTTCCAGATGATGCTGATAATAATAGTATGTAGACCACACTTGGAAATCTATATTCCTCTGGATTTGAATTTAATCAACTAGAATCTGTAGTATATGCTTTGTCTGATATCATGTAGAGGGTATAGGAGAAGAAAAAAGCTCCTTTATCTTTATTAATTTGCTAGGGTTGTCATTTAAAAATACCACAGACAGATCAGCTTAAATAGGAGAAATTTATTTTTCACAGCTTTAGAGACTGGAAGTCAGGGAACCAGTAGGGTTGGTTTTCTCTGAGGCTTCCTTTTTTGGCTTGCAGGTGGCAACCCTCTTGATACGTCTTCATCTTTTCATTCACATATATGTCTGACGAAGGACGGGCTCCCATGATTACAGAGCCTGAAAAATCCAACAATCTGCCATTCTCAAACTTGACCAAGGGAAGCTGATAATATACTTTCCTTTGAATCTGAAGTTACAAGAACCAGAATCACTGGCACTCTGATGTTCAAGGCAGGACTACATGTATGTCCCGGGTCTAGCAGAGGGCACATTCACTCTTCCTCCTCTTATTTGTCCTATCCAGGCCCTCATTGGATTGGGTGATGCCATTGTTTTTGCTGAAGGTGGTCTTATTTCGCAGCCCACTAATTCAAGTGTTGGTCTCTTCTTGAAGTACCCTCACGGGCACACTCAGAATAATGTTTTACCGGTTAATGTTTTAGATATTCTTAGCCCAGTCAAATTGACACACAAAATTAACCATCACTATTACATTTTGAGGTGCCTGAAGTTGGAACTTCAATACGTATATAAATTTTGGGGAGACACAATTCAGCCCATAACCATGAGGTAAAGAAAATCTCAGAAAGTAGAAACTCAAAACTATAAATACTGACTTTTCATACAAACTTTATGCTTACTTAGGCACATTCTCTAAGGAACTGGGAATTCTATCTTGGCATCTGTCTAGAGTTTGAAAAATATTATCACAACTAGCATAGCATTGCTGACGCCTGTGGTTAGATTCCCTCTCAGGGACACCTTCCTTCCTTTTCTGAGCATCAGGAGCCATTTATATCCACATGGTTTATTAGTGGGTGTTAAATTGTCCCAGCTGCTCTGAGTTGGTTGGTTGTCTAAAATTCCATGAAAGCAGATAAATATGAACTAAAAATAGGATAAATTCCAATATCATATGTTTTACCATTGATTTTTGGTGAATATTTTCACAAACTTAAAACATTTACTCATGCATTTCTCTCTCTTTCTCTCTTTCCCTCTTCCCTTCTTTCACCATCTTTCTTTCTCCCTTTCTTTCTCTCTCTCTCTACACATGAACACACACAAACACACACACACACACACACACAAATATTCTATTATTTTATTATGTAAGTACTCATAGCAGTTTTAAATCTCAAAAAGTTTAAAATTAAATTATTTAGGAAAGATTTTTTAAATTACTTTATTTTGGTTTCATAACATATGAATTATATATATATATATATATATATATATATATATATATATTTTGTCAAAGCTCCATTTAACTGATACTGTAAGTATACTACATGCAAATACATATTCATATGCATTTTTATAAAGATGTTTTCTATATTAAATGCCAGAGTCAGTAGCTTATATAATATATATATATATTTTTTTTTTTTTTAAATTTAAGGAGACTTTGTTGTGAGCTACCTTTAAATATATAATACAATAAAAATTTTAAAAAATATATAGATGCCATTTTTAAAATAAAATTCATGCAAAAAAGACTAATAAATTTAAGTATATAACTTTAAAAATTACCCATCTCAACTGTAAGAAAACAGGGAATCAAAAAATAAGAAGATATGATGAAAATTTAGTAAAACTTACATATTAATTTAAAAAGCATAATACCAAAAGGTAAGCTTTTCAAATTTCAGAGGACCACAATATTGCTCCACCAAGGAGATTAACACTCCTTCCTTCCCACTCCAGTACCAGATTGTTGGGTAAGGCAGGGGTTGATGCTTGATCTCAGAGACCTATTAGTCTAACCAGGGGGTGTAGACCCACGGAAAGCCTGCGAAAGCCTGAAAAGTTTATTGGTCATTTTGAAAAATCTGTCCAGTGTTTGCCAAGACCAAGATGTATAATCCCAGGGGAACAGAGCAGCTCTTACTCTCTCTCTTGCTTTCTCTTTTGCTTGTGACCAGCACGTGCCCCATGCACTCCTCTGTTCTGTTCTCTCTCCACAGTGCTGTGGCCTTAGCAGCTGCATGGCCGGCAGCCGCACGGACTGCCATTGGAGCAGCTGGGAACCAGCTAAGCTACCTAGATGGGACTGAGACTGCTTGCACTGCCTGCAGCCTCCACGGTACTATGCTTTAATGTGAAGCAGAAACTCTAGACAATGGCTTTCGTCTTGGCCTTGCTGAGGACAAGATTGACCTTTCCCATGAAAGAGGGGTGTGGGAATTGGAAACCCAGGGGGCAGCTTCTATTTCCACGTGAATAAACCATTTGCCACCCCACAATCTCCCATATGTGGGTCCTTGGAATGCTTCCTCACAATTCTGAAGAAGAGCCTGACTCCCACCTACAACATCGTCACTGAATGAATATTTTGGAGGCAGGAGGATCCAGAATACTGAATTCAGTAGCTCAGTAATGGAGGGTTTTACACTTCAGCTCCTGTGATTCATTTGGGTTAACATCGTTGTTCCAAAAGAGCCATCACTGCTCCAGGTTTTCATATGACAGTGTCTCTTAGACCGAGATGAAGTGGTTTTATTTTCATTATTCTCCCCTTTTACTTCATTGTTAGTATAATCTTTCCCACAATCCTCACATCAGATGTCTTCTGATGTCTCAGTGGCCAGAATTTGATCAACCTTTAACTAATAAGAGATAAAAAAGAGTGGAATTACCAACAGTTGACTGAAAATGATTATAGTTTATCCTCCAAAATTGGTAGAAGAAACCCTCATTTATGAGTTCATGGTTGCTCTCATATATTTATTTAAAAAGGGAGAAAAATCAGTGATTTTGATAATTAAGTTAAAGACGGAATACTGTTCATCAAAGAGTCTTTCTCCTTCACTTTTTCATTTGCCTTCTTATACTGAAGACCCAAGTGTCTGAAATTAATGTAATATTATTAATTTATAGAGAGAGTAAAATGCTGAAATCTGCACATATTTTATGCAAGTAAAAAAATTAATATAATTTAACTTCAGGTTACATTGAATTATTCCAACACAAATGAAAAATTGAATCATTATCAAAATCAATTTAACCAACTAATCAAAAAGAATTTTTTAGAAAAATAATGTTACCTATATGATTAAACTCTTTGATCATTTTATCCCTTATAAACAAAGTATTTCTTTTATTTTTATGCAATTGTAAAACAAACATCTAATAAAAAGTACAAGCTTCTTTGTAATATATCAAAATAAATCTCTGTATATAAAATTCTCTATTTTCTACATAAGGAACTAACGGAAATATCCACACACATTATAGTAAAATGAAACACAACTAAGTTAGGAATAAACATAACACTAAATTATGACTATAATATTTGAACAAGGAATACTATAATAGCTGTTTTCAACCTTCAAGTATAAATTTTTTAAAAATCACCTTTTAATTTAAAATAGACTTTCACAAAATGTATTGCATTTAATTAAATTGGTATGCTTTAAACACGATGTTGCAAATGTTCAGAATACCATGTGGTTATGTTGTTACCGCAGTTCTGTTGTCCTTAATTACCCATATGAAGGCCAAATGAATTAGTACTCAAGTGGGGGCAATTACTAAATTTACAGAAGGACATGAGTCTCTGGATGGAGTTTTCTACAAGCCTCATTTGCTATTACAAAGTCAGTAGTAGAGCATTTCAATACAAATGAGATTCATATGATGCTATATAAGCTAAATGTCATCGGATTGGAGGGTGGAAAAATATGATAGTCACATTTTTTAGAAGTTGATTTTGTCACAGTTCTGAATATAGTAGATCGAGAAGTTGAGATCAAAATAAAGATAATTTCATTCTGAAAAGCTTCCATATGGAAACGGAAATGCCTGCTGCTATGACTCCAGTAAGATATACATCATTTCGTTAAGGCACAAGGAAGCCAGGAAAGTTCATAAGAGCTGCTAACTGTAAATTGTATTTGTTGTCTGGCTATATTGAACACACAGATATTGAGAAGATTTTCTGTCTGGAGCAGCTATAAAAGCATAGCTCATGTGTCCCAAATGTCCAGCTGAATAAACTGTCTGGGACAATGAGCATATGAACATGGAATTAGAAATAAAGGATAAATGGAGGCTTTTTCTTTTAATACCTACATTTTGCTATCAGTCAGTAGTAATAACAGTAATAACTGTTTGGATAGAGTTATAAATATTAGAAATATATTGACTCATTGATGCTTTGGATTTCCAAGAACTTCTAATGAGTCTGAGTCAGTATAGTAAATGTCTAATTATAGGCAATAATAATTCTTTTGAAGAGACATGTATCAACAGTAACTCATATTATAAAACAAATAAAAAGACCAAACATGGCTATATAAGATCAAAGTTTAAATAAATGCACCCTTTCCCATGGAGCCGATGAGTTTTTCTAAGTAGCCACCAGTAACAGATGCCGTTTGATTAAACTTATGCTATGGGAAGACCCCAAATAATCTCCAGATGTCAGTTAGTCTCAAAGGAAGAAATAGTTCCCTTTACAAAATGAAGGAAAAAAGGCTAAACTCAAACACATACCATGCCAAAATAAACTTCTGAAAAAAGTGTGACTCTACCATATTGTCTTCATCCCCCAACCCAATAGCATTTAGCTTACTGTAGCATCATCCCATTCTCAATTGTATTAAAATGCTCTACTGCTGACTTTGTCATAGCAAATGAGGATTGAAGATGAATAAATCAAATATGTATATGAACATATGTATGTACAGAAATACTTTTGTGTGTCAGTGTCAGCCTACACATAGTGATGCTATTAGCAAGGCGTCCCCACTGACATTTCCTCCACCTAAGTCAATGCTGTGGATAGAACAGCCATTGTGTTTCTTATTATGATTGAAAGATGCACCTCAGCAATAACCATCTGTCATTATACAAGTGTCATCATACTTACAACAACAAGCTTGAATGGGAAGAAAAGGAGAGAAAGGGAGAGAGAGAGACAGAGAGACAGAGAGACAGAGAAAGACCCTAGGTTTTCCTGGACTTGCTCTTTATTGGCCCACTTGATTCTTAGACTTGCTAAGTAAGGATTAAGGTATGGTTTCCCTGCGTCCTTCAATTTCAGGGCACCCATGTCAGCCTCTCTAAATATTCTCTCACAGTGCCTCTCCCCTGACTTACAGCACAATTTTAGGGGTCTATTTCCTCCAAGAACTAAAGAGTAATACAAGCACACTAATAATTCTCTGCAATAAAATTATCTCTTCATCATCTTCAACCTCAACATTTATATTGTTCATGTAGGTGATTCACTAACACTGGCCAGATCAATTCCACAGAGCCCAATGCATGGCTTATGACTGAAATACCTATTCAAATGTTTCCTATTTGAGACCACAGGCCAACAATGTGTGTATGTGTGTGTTTACCACCCCAAGTCAAGTCTCCTTCCAACATTTTTTGTTAACAAATTTTTATATTGAACTGATTAACACTTTGTTGAACTATTATATATAAGAGGAATTCTGCTAAGCATTTTACATATGTCATCTAATTTAATGTCCATACCATTCATATATTGACATAATTCTTTTGTAGATGATAATAACTAAAGATTTGAGATTTTTATATAACTCATTCAAGCTCAATCAGAGCTCAAATTAAACTCATTGTTAAGATAATTTTATAAATCAGGAAAATGGAGTTACATAGATGTATTAACCTGGATTTTCCAGAAAAACAGAACCAATAAGATATATACATATATATATATAATTTAAAAAATACAACAGAAACTCAGAATTTCTATCTTAGTCTTCTTTCTTCTCTCAAAAACTTAAGATTTTGCTCTTACTGACTTCAACTGATTGGGTGAGGCTCACTATATTTGTAAGAGGTAATTTTCTTTACTTAATATCAACTTGCTGTACATATTAATCACTCCTACAAAATACTTTCACAACAATGTATATAGACTAGTGTTGACCAAATAAATGGTAACTATGCCCCAGCTAAGTTGACACTTAATATTAATCATAGCAATAGGATAATTGGATTTAAAAAAATTACACATGATACAAATGATAGAGTCTATTTGCAAATATAGGTCTGGTTTATTGTATTTTTTTTCTCAATTAAAATTCCACATTTAAAAAATTTAATAAATATATTTTGAAGTTTATTTCAAAGTGAAATGTTTGTATGTTTTATTTTAGAATAATATTATGTGGGATCTATGTGCATACATTTAAACTGAGTCACAAAAGCTTAGCTGTATCCCCAAGATGCCTTCAAAATTAGCAAACATTGAAATTCTTAAGCATCCATGAGTGATTATTAATCCTGACAACTGTAAATTTTATTGGAATAAACTCAATCTCTAATGGATAAATGATTATCTAGATAATGTGTTCAATACTGTTCAAATGAATGAATAGACCAGATCTTACATTCATGTGTGACTCAATTATTTTTAGAAAACCTAACATATAATACCTTAAACTTGTATAAATAATCTAAGGAAATAAATGAATAAAACTTAAAATAATTTTGGAAAATATAAAAGGCAATGTAAGTGCTTCTTAATATTACCTGCTTTTGTTAGTCTGGTTATAGGTATTTTTTCTGTAAATTGAACATCTTGAGTATATGGTTTATTTATGTCATTTTTTAAATTGAAAAAATAAGTCATTCCCTTATTTCTTGATATTCAAAACATATTATTCTTTTAGTCAAAAGCAAACCAGTAATACTTATCTATTTATATATTGAATTGTCAGAGAACCAGTTTCTACTGTAATCATCCAAGACTTAGACAAAATGTGTTATATTTTCTTTTTATAACAAAGCACAAAGAGCACACATATAATATCTTATCATTTTGGGGGGGATAACAAAGTTACAGGAGCCTATGTTCAGTTGAAATTATAAAGAAAGAAATAAAAAGATGTTTCTGGATGCAAATATTTACAATATCTAATGCTATGATGTTTCTAAGTTTATATATTACCAAAAAAAGTGCTAAATAAACTTTCTTCTCACTTCCCTTATTACAGAAATATTTATGATTTTGTTTCTGCATTGCTCTTGTGTAATATATAATGCAGTCTAAAGCAGTAGTCAAAGATGTAGATTCTGAATTAAACTATTTTTGCCTATAAATCTCTCTACAATTACTAGTCATGTGAGATTAGGAAAATGTCACAGATTTTCTGTGTTTTAGTTTCTTTATCAGTAAATAACATACAAGTTCTTATTTCATGGATTTTTTAAATACTCAAACACGGCACATTTGTGTAAAATCAGTGAGGTAACGTAAGTACAGAGAACATAGTAAGCTCTACTAATACACACTAGCCAAGATTTCTGTAGTGATTAAAATGGGATTTCAAAAAGAAGGTATCTTTTCAATATATAATTTAATTCTTGTATGCATTGTAGAATAATATTTATGTTAAATTTTCTGTTACATTAAACCAAATTATGGGTATGCCATATTCAAGGAGAAGAAAGAAAACTTACAAACAATATTCTTAATAAACATTGACTCAATATGCTTGTGTCCTTACAAAAAAAAGCAAACAGACACAGACAGACATGCATAAAGTAAAGACAATATAAAGACACAGAGATAATGCCATCTACCGTCAAAGAATGCCTGAGAACACAAGAAATTAGCAGAGAGGCAAGGAACAGATACTCCCTTCTAGCACTGGGAAACATTCAATTATTCTAGACCTTAATTTCAGATTCCTGCCCTCCAGAACTGAGAAGTGAAACATTTCTGTTATTTAAGCTACCCAGTTTACAATACTTTGTTTCGGTAGCCCCAGGAAACTAATAAAATGCAAGTTGATTTATTAAGGGAATTCTATAAGGAAAGATGGTCATTTCAATAAATGGTGCTCGAAAATCTGAATATGTATATGGAAAAATGGATATCATGCTCACTTCATATAATAAATAAAGGTAATAAAATTGAAAGTAAAAAATGTTAAAGGTAAAGCTATAAAAGTTGTAGAAGAAGTAATAAGAATTTAATAGTTTCTGAGAACTGAAACCAATATACAACAAGGGATAAAAGAAAAAGAAAAAAAATCTGGAATTTATCTATTAAAAAATTGAGTATATATTCTTACATGTTTAAAGTTCAGTCACCTTCAAAGTACTCTCCATTTGAAGCATTACACCTATTAAGACTTTTTTTCACTCCTCAAAATGGTTTTTGAACTTGTCTATTTTGATGGCTTTTAGTGTTTCTGCCATTTTTTGTTTCACTTCTTCCACATCAGCAAAATATTTCCCTTTGAGGACTTTTTTCATCCAGGGAAACAACAACAAAAATCTCTCGCAGTGAACAGGGAGGGTGGAGTGCAGGGTCATGCTTGTAAATCACCTATCACTAAATGGGCAAAGGTGATGAAAAAATCTTCAAAAATATTTACTGAAGCCAAATGCAGCCTCTCACAACAACGCCAGCTGGTACACTGATACATATGGGTTCCTAGAATACTCACATAGAAGGAGAAGCCTGTACTACAAGGTGCCTGTCCATCCCCCCAGAAGATAATTCTGTTTTGTCTTTTTTTTTCTTTTTCTTCTGCCCCCCCCCCCCATATTTTTGTGTGTCTGTGCTAAACAACTCTGGGTGCAGGCAATGAAAAGGAAGAGAAAAGCAAGGAGGAGGAAGTGGATTAGGAGAGTTAAAAAAAGCTTAGCTGTTTGTTCCAGGAAATACTAACTCTTAGAAGGTAAGATTGTGGTTCAACTAAACTAACTTATGTTTCAGGATCAGTCACCTGCTCACCAACACTTCTTTTAAAACCTCATTTCAATGTGCCTAACCAGTCCAAAGAATTCATGTCATAAGCTGTCTACTCCCATCTAGTTCCTTGATTTTCAGTGAGGCCCTAAATAACCATAAGTGCCCCCCACCAAATTTCCCATGTTGAAACCTTACCAAAATCTGTAAAGTGGGGTTATTACTTTAACAAAATCTAATAAACTAGCTTTGCTTCAGCAAATGAGTTCTTTGATATTATATGGAGAACTGACATTTCACATTTCTCATAGCTGTTTTATCAGAGGCCTTGGTCCCAAAATAACACAATCACTAAATTTAAGTGTCAATCTTAATTTAATCTTAATGCAGGGAAAAATAAAAGAGTTCAACATAATTTTGTGGGTATTTGGGACAATTAAATATCACCTGGATATTATATGAAATTATAAAATTTTTAATAAATATTATATGTAATTCATAAATTATGTGACTGATTGTTTTATTTTAGAATGTACTAGAATGTATTTTGTCAAAAATTATATATAGATAAATAAAATAAGGGTTATGTGTACAAAGAAAATTGCCTAAATTCTAAAATCTAGCTGGAGGGTGTATGCATGCTCATTACAGTAGTTTTCAAACTTTATTTGAAACTTCATTAAAAAATAAATTAAAAATTTCCATCTGAAGTTTTATAGGAACACATAGCAGCTGTATTGCCTTCTGGTCACTAATAGTGTCTCTGTGATGGTTATCCTGAAATTCTTGAAGTGCACCAAAAATCTTACATTTTGATATTTCAAGGTGAATATCTAAAGCATATATTTGCAATATAGCACCAAAGAGATTTTCCAATTTACTGAAATTCTCACATCCATAAATCAGAAAGTAGACATTTAAATTAAATTGAATTTGATTATGCTGAATATTCTACCTTACTGCCTGAATAGACACTTCAGGAAAAATGCACATATACATGTCTGTGTATATACATGTACATAAATACATGCATATTTACAATTAACTACTTTAATCTTCATTGAAAATAAAAGGGTACTTTAGAAGCTTTAAAACATGGAGTTCTTTGCTGAAATTCTTCATGAAACTCATAGATCACTGCCTCTGTGCATCCAAATAGTTACTAAAATTTGAAAAGGAGAAAAAATAGTTTCCATCTAAATCTACAAAAAGTGATTCAACATCATCACATTGGCAGCTGGACTTTCAAGCAGGTTAATAATGGAAGGCCTACTAGGACTGACAGCCCACTGACTTCTTTAATTCAAAATTCCTATTCATGTCCTCTCAAATTCCACAGAAAGCAGAAATATGGCGTCACAAACTCTGAATGTTAAAAACGTTCTCATGCAAAGGCTAGTACCATATGAAGAATTAAAATAGAAATATAATTTTCTTTTGGGTCATGGATGATAAAAGTTCCAACAATACTGACTTCTGTTGGCATTAGAAATGCTAAATAATTTTAGGAAAATAATCATAAATTTAGCTTATATTTTAAGTGCAACATCTCTTTAGCATGCATTTATCATGAGTAGATAATTTTATGTAGAGTTTTACATAAAGATATATGTATATACAAATGTATGTATATGTATATCTACATATACATAAGCAAATGTTTGTGTAGGTATATATAAATTATGCATGGCATAGTATATATATATATATATATATGTGTGTGTGTGTGTGTGTGTGTGTGTGTGTGCGTATCTGTGTGAATAAGACAATCCCCAATGACAAGAAAATTCTGAATTAAAACGTTAGTAATGCTTATTTAATACTTTAAAATTTTTGAGGACCCCATTACTCATTAAACATTTAAGAAGACTGCCTTTCTGTAAGAATTATGTTTAGAAAGAGGACATTTTCATATTAAGAATCTTTTCTGTCTTAAAGACATACGCATCTCTAATTTTAAAAGGCTACAACTGACAGTAAAAACATTGAGGACATTCCTTTTTACATGATCAATACAAAATCAAGGGCACATACAAAATTTGTCAGAACTGAGTTTATGTTCAGAAATATTTCAGTTATCTAATGTTTCATAAGACATTTTAGAAAACTTAGAGCTGAAAACAATGTATATTTATTAACTCACAGTTTCTGAAGGTCAGGAACCCAAATGCAAACTTATCTTGGTGCATTGCTTCAGGGTCTTTCATGAGGTTGTTTTCTATTGTTTCAACCAACTTTGTTGAGTGATGTATTTTCTTATCATCTTCTCCTATAATTCCTCTTCTCCTGTTCCAAATTAGCTCCAACCTTTACGTAATCTCTCTTTCCAGGAATATTTTTTATATCCATAGAAAACACTCCAAGATTCCATTAGCAGTTGCTGCTTTTTGAAAATCCAACTATAATAAATGGTATCTTTTAGGTTTGGTTAGGGGTAAAGAAATAAGAGTAGCAATTAAGACCTTTGAAGACAACATAAAATGAGATTTAGTTTTATTCCCTGAATTGAAGGGGGTTAGATATCTTGTTTTCATACAAGATAGCACTGGCATAGATGACTCGTCGGGCAGCCGTCCATCTCGAGAGACGATGGTGTAGCTTCTTAAGAGTCTATCTGCACCGCCGAGAATGGTTGTGCAGTCCGACTCGGGAGTGACACGGTATCTGTCTCCTCCCGTGTTGAATTGACATCTTGCGATGACGCTGGAGTGTCCTCTCCAGTGAAGCTGAAGCTACAGAGCCTGGGCAGGGTGATATGGAGGGTCTGCTGTTGCCCATGCAGCAGACCCCCCCTCTCTTCGCAGCTGAAGGGTCCAAGGGAAAGACGGAGTCAATACAGCTTGGTTTCAGGTGCGCCGCAGGAGTTGCCGGTGTTGACTACAACGTCAAACCGCCTTAGGGACTCCGGCTCCGGATTTTCTGTCGGGGTTTACTCCCTTAGCCTTTCCCCTGAAGAGGTATGCCGCAAGGCAGCGGAGGTTTTTTGGAGTCAGAGTTTTCCTTCTCTGATGTGCCCTGACTGGAAGATCGAACCAGCGACACTTAGCTCGCAGGCCAACGCTCAATCCACTGAGCCAAACCAGCCAGGGATGACTGGATCAAGGATATTTCCCCACATCATCAGCATCTCCCTTGCCCCATGAATTCTTTGAAAACACATGTGTCTTAGAATCTAATGGAAGTTTTCAGATTAGACAATGGATTTCCTGGTGGTGACCAATGTTGACTGATCATAATGATCAAAGAAGCATCAAAGGTCTTTGAAGCTATGTGTAAGAAGCCAGTATTTTTGTATTATCATTAAACGAAAAGTCTCAAGTATAAATGGGACTTAATTTTCCATTAGATCAATACGATGTAGTTTTGGAATCAAAGAAACTTCACTTACATAAATTCTAAAAGACTTCATTTTATCCATATATATGTTTATGGTTATAAGAATCATTTTGTTATTTCACCAAGGATACTCTTTCACTTGATGACTGATCATGTAATTTCCTCTGGTAAAAAAGATTTTCCTTCTTGGACACTAAATTACCTGTAAGCATTACAAATAGTCAACAATGTAGCGCTTTAATTAATTAATTGGCCCACATAAGAACAATTTATAGGGATGGATGAATGAATCATTTATGGGACCTGACATTATTAACATCATTAACATCAAATGGTGAATGAAAACTCAAATTATATGCATTATCTGAAATCATAGGAAAACATCTGACATTTGAAGGTCATATCAAAAAAAGATTATTCAGAGAATGGAAACTGTTTTACATATATTTACCCAAGATTGAAAGACCTGCATATTTCCCTACAGAGATTGAAAATTTGAGGGACCCTAGAGATTATTGTTTTCGAACTGATTCTTATTATTTGTGACTATTTCTTGTTTCATTACCTTTCTTTAGAAAGAGATAATAAATGTAAAATCTTCCATCAAAACTTATCCTCCATTCTTACATTACTTATACCTGATCTCAGCATAAAAGCCTTGCATTATGCAATGTGGATTTTTCCACAGAGCTGAACATAGTTTTTGTTTTGTTTTTTGGACAAAATGGTCCTACTTGCACCTCTTCTTCTCAAAGCTACCAGTCCTCTGTTTTTGTGATGTGAGCATATAGATTTCATAAAATACAGTTTATGTACACATGACATACAAAAAAATTGTAAGAAAAGAGTAGGAAACTTCCAAAAATAGCATACCAAAATATGCTACCTAGAAATATAACTTTTATTTAGAAACTTCCCAAATAGAAATTATGGCATTAACTTACTCAATAGACCTTCTCTGATCCAAAAGTGCTTGTTCCTTCATTGTGAATTCAATAATAGACAATAATGACTTCTTCTCAAATGACTATTATATAACCATTTGCACATCTTTATGAGATATTTATCTTTAAGGAGGAAATTGGAATTCAATATGTAAGACATTTAAAAGAAGAAAGTCAATAAAGTCATAAAGGTGAGATGGATGGAAAGACAAAAGTAGTGACCCTGACTCCGTAGGTTGAGCTTGTGCAGTATGGCATAACAGCTTATTGAGAAGGGCTTTTCGAAGGCTATTTTTCTGTTCTACCGAAAATATTGAGAAACCATTTTTTTTTTGTAGCTGAATGTTCTTAACTCTCATATTTTTCTTGCATGTCAGTTTCTCCAATTTCTCAACACTGAAATATTACACTGTGAATTTTTTGCTCTTGCTCAGCAGTTCTGTGACTGGGAAATGGTCTATCTGAGAAATGCTGGAGGCCATTTTCATGGGAGAATGGTAGGTGACCCTGCCCCCTTGCCAATATACAGGTGTAGCATTGCTAGGAGAAGATGTTGTACCACCTTTATATGGGCATAAGCAAGTGTAGGCAGAATTTATTTGCTACAGAAGTAGAGAAGAGCAGGAAGTCTCAAATTGAAGCCAAGATTATTCAACTCAGCAGACATGACTGAAAGCTGTTTATAAATAAAAAACAAACTTTGAATAATTAGAAACAAAAATTACCAAAAATATCACACATGTTTTTGGTTTATTTGACTAATCCTGCTGTATGTAACCAACCTCATAGCTTAAACCTACCCTTTGCCAGCTTCCTGATAACCTTAGTCATGTTCTGATACCCAAACATTCACCTTTATCCTTCCCACATCAAGGATGCCCTTCCCTCTTTCTCTTTATGGCCTTGGCAGGAGTCCTATTCATTAGGCTTAGTCTCTAAACTCCCACCAGGCTGCTGGACATCCTCACCTCTCCACTTCATGCAGGTTCCTACCTACATTGCTCACTTGAATATAGGCATTTTTGAATTGAAAATAAATAGATGACAGCCAATATTTTGATTTTTGAGGTTCAAAATATTCTGAGATTTTAGGTGACTAACAATTATCCATTGCTAGCTATAAGAAGAAAGAGATTACAATGTTTGGAACCAAGGCTAGGCTGGCATATGTAAATATTAGGTATTCATTATTCATTTGCATTTAATTGATTGTACTGTGTTGACATTTTTGTTTCTGCTTAATGATTTGTTTTATTGATGACTATTCCCTTGATTAATTATATGTGTTGTGTATGTCAAAATTAGAACTCTAGGTATAAGATCAAGCAAGAGATACCTTTGTATTCCAATAGCAATTAGCCACCCAACTTTTGCACTAATAAACAAACAAAAGATATCATTGTATTTGTTGATGACAACTAAAGATTTTAGGTAATCACATCTGAGTTGTGATAAACACTATCATTAAAAGTCTAATTTTTCTCTCTCAGGAAGACTATTAAATAAATTCTTTTAAAAACTATCTAAAATGATTATATTCAGTTGATGCATATTAAAATACTTCTCACTGAATGATAGGATGAAGGGTGAGTCACATGTGTAAAATCTCCAATTCAATAAACAATATAAATAAAATGGATCTGATCTTGCTTTTTACATTCAATAAAATATTAAGATCATTTTTATGAAAATTGCTTCCCAAGTTTTTTTAATATTAAACAATAATACTAAAAATATAAATATTACAAGATTTTTATAGTGTTAAGCAAGATAACAAATCTGCTTGCTGACTCAAAATAAAAAGAAAGAATAAATTTAATACTGTAATTAAGACACATATTTTATGAATACCATTCATAATTGCTCCACAGCATCATTATACATTAGAATGGTATGTGTTAATTTATCAGCTCATCTTACAACAGTTGTTATTGAATATATTATGAATCTAACAGACTCATAAAATTAATACATTTATTAAAATGTTTAAATCTAATAAACTGTAGGAATTAATGTAAAATCTCAGTGATGCTCAATGAAAACAAAACATATCAAAAATTTTAACATGATTCTGCATCAAAAATTATGTTGAAACTACTAAAAATATGACAATACATTAATACTATGCAAATTAAATTTTGGATAAATTAAATACTTACATATTGAAAGATAAAAACAAGTAAAAGACATCATTTAGGAAACATATCGTCGGCAGCCGTCCGTCTCGAGAGATGATGGTGTAGCTTCCTAAGAGTCTATCTGCACCGCCGAGAATGGCTGTGCAGTCCGACTCGGGAGTGACACGGTATCTGTCTCCTCCCGTGTTGAATCGACATCTTGCGATGACGCTGGAGGTGTCCTCTCCAGTGAAGCTGAAGCTACAGAGCCTGGGCAGGGTGATATGGAGGGTCTGCTGTTGCCCATGCAGCAGACCCCCCCTCTCTTCGCAGCTGAAGGGTCCAAGGGAAAGACGGAGTCAATACAGCTTGGCTTCAGGTGCGCCGCAGGAGTTGCCGGTGTTGACTACAACGTCAAACCGCCTTAGGGACTCCGGCTCCGGATTTTCTGTCGGGGTTTACTCCCTTAGCCTTTCCCCTAAAGAGGTATGCCGCAAGGCAGCGGAGGTTTTTTGGAATCAGAGTTTTCCTTCTCTGATGTAGGAAACATATACATTAATAAAATATTATGAACTAACTGGAAAGTCTGAAATTATTTTTAAAGTCATATTTTAAGTAAATTATTCAGTACAATTTTAGATTTATAAAAATACTGCAAAGATAATATAGCTATCAGAGAAGGAAAACTCTGATTCCAAAAAACCTCCGCTGCCTTGCGGCATACCTCTTCAGGGGAAAGGCTAGGGGAGTAAACCCCGACAGAAAATCCGGAGTCGGAGTCCCTAAGGCGGTTTGACGTTGTAGTCAACACCGGCAACTCCTGCGGCGCACCTGAAGCCAAGCTGTATTGACTCCGTCTTTCCCTTGGATCCTTCAGCTGCGAAGAGAGGGGGGGTCTGCTGCATGGGCAACAGAAGACCCTCCATATCACCCTGCCCAGGCTCTGTAGCTTCAGCTTCACTGGAGAGGACACTCCAGCGACATCGCAAGATGTCGATTCAACACGGGAGGAGACAGATACCGTGTCACTCCCGAGTCGGACTGCACAGCCATTCTCGGCGGTGCAGATAGACTCTTAAGAAGCTACACCATCGTCTCTCGAGACGGACGGCTGCCGACGACGAAATATAGCTATATATTTCATATACAATTTTTCTTATCATAATATTTTTATAATTATGGTTGCAAATAGCGACCCAATATAGATGTTTTATTACTAAAAAGTGCATTTTTTAGATTTATTAATTTTTGACCTAATGTGCTTTTTTTATTTTCCTGAATCTCATCAAACATATCATATAATCTCAGTTGTCTTACTTCCTTAGTCTCCATAATAGTTTTTCAGACTCTATTTTTGATAACCTTGACACTTTTGTGGAATACTGTTCAGGTATTTTGTAGAACGTTTCTCTACTTGGATTTATTTGATATTTTTATTATGATAAGGCTGGTGCTAAATGTGTTGAGGAGGAAGAACACAGAGTGAAAGTGACATCTTATCAAATGTTATATATAGTTCACCCTTGAACAATGTGGAGGGTAAGGGTGCCAACCCCTGCACAGTTGAAAATTATGTGTATATCTTCTGACTTCTCAGTTGGTCTCTTGTATATATGAATTCAACCACGTGCAGACTGAAATAGTATTTTTTGTGTACCATAGAAAATCTGCAGGTATGAAACAATGACCCAATTGCATTCATTGAAAAACATTTGCATATAAATGGACCTACACAGTTCAAACCTGTGTTATTAAGGGGTGAACTGTGCATCAACATGACTCTTCACTGTGGATATTGACCTTGGTCACCTGGCTGAAGTGGTATCTGTCATGTTTCTCCACTGTGAATGCATGCACCCACCTCCTTTCCATATCATACTCTTTGACATGTAGTCACTACACACAGCCCACACTAAAGGAGAACAAAATTTTGTTCCATCTCCTTGACAGGGAAGTTTCAACACATTTATTTTGGACTTCTCCTGCACTGGATATTTGTCTTTTCTCTCCCATCCATGTATTTATTTAATCATTTATTTGTTTCATTATGGATTCATGAATATTTACATTTTGTATTATAATCTAATGCTACTTAAATATTTTTTACATTTTTTCTCCAACATTGTATCTTTAGCCAGGCGAGGTCTTGTAGTTGACACCTATCCCTTTGACACACCCCTATTATCTGTGTGTATGTTGGGCACAAAGTTGTTTCTTTTGATCATTGTTCTACGTCCTGGCAATATAAGATGCTGCAGGCTCATTTTGTGTATTTCTTCCATAGTTCTTAAAAGCCATGATTTCTCAAAGGGGCTTTACTTTATGGCATAACAGAATTGCACTAGAAACCAAGATCTGAGTGCTCAACATGTTTCTTTCTACTGAGTGTTGTTGCTTGCTTGTAGGTCTTCTTAACAGAGTAAGATAATGTATATGTGTATACTAAGTCATACATATGTACCTATCTTTTAAAATTTCTATATGCCATCATCAATATTACTGTATTAATCTAAACATGAGTTTCTACTAGTGTATCAAACTAAAATTCATTACCATGTGGATTACTATAACCTTCCCTGTTCCTTACTTATGCTTACATATAGCTTATAAGTGCTTTGGTATACAGACTCTACTCACGTCCAAAATTACTTTGACCATGACCTTTTTGCTTCTTCTCTTCCATCAGTGAGGTTGTTTCATATATTTATAAGACAGCATGTATCTCAAGGAAAAAATTCATATTTTAATAAGTAAAAATAAAAATTGTAAGGCAAAGCATAATATAAGCAAAATTTATTCACAAATTTTAGATCTGCCAGAGTGGTGGGCTCTTAGTAAGGGCCCTATTCCAGGTTTTGTTCTCACACGGCCTTTCCTGGTGTACGTGTGCACACACACACACACACACCTGAGTTTTCTTCTCTTTCTACAGGGCATTAAGCCTATAATGAGGACCACATCCTCATGACCTAATCTAACCCTAATTATTTTTCAAAGTGTCCACCTCTTATTAACACCATATTGAGACTTAGGTTTCAATATGCATTTTTAGTTTGAACCTGCAAACATTTAGCCTATATTACATGGTTTAACCATTTCAAATAGATGGAATTACACATATGTGGATGTATATGTGTGTGTGGGTGTAAATCTATAGCCTATATAATTTTTGCCAATATAGAGTAACATTAGTTTTGTATTATTCATTTGACATAGAAAAACACATATATTGTTTTTGTAAATTGTTTTAATGAAAATGTAAGAGGAGGTACAAATTTAAAGTGTATAATAAGTGGACAAATATCAGTTTAACTTATTATAAAATGATATCATTTTTAAACTGAATAGCAGCTGGGAAGTAATTAGCTATTAATTTTCATATCTTTTTTTTCAAAATGTAGGTTGGCCTAGAGCAATTAACTTAATAGATGACTTTATTTAACATGCCACTTCAGGCTTAACTATTATGATCTGTCAAACTTGTCCAAAGAATTCACTTCAAACAAAGGGATGAGCTCATTTCAATCACAGTTATAGATCTGTCTGCCTTTCTAGGTAGTACCCATATACAATTAAATATTCTACATACCCACACTATAAAAATTTGATTGTTTAATTTTGTATGCAATAGTAACTAATTAGAATTAAATAAGTTTTTGTCCCATAAAGTGGTATTAACTTTTTAGCTTCAGGGTAATTCTAATCAGTTTCTCAAAATCAGTTAGTTCTTTTCTTTAATAAAAATGGCTTATCTCAGCTAAAAAGCATGTGATATCTGAAAAATCAAATATATTGCTACAGCGAATCTCAGAGAATTAAAATACAGTTGGCCAAATATGTGAAGTCAATTTTAATGGTCCTGTGAAAGGTTGCTAGGAATATTATAGATGATAACTGAAGCACCCGCCCAAAACGCATCTGACATTTTGATCTGACAGCAAATATACAGACATGGAGAAACTTCCATTTTGTATTTGGTATGTTGAAAAATTTCCAGGAAAAGTATTTAAAAATTCCAGTGCTATGAATATTTATGTAGTAAACTTTCCAATATTTTAAAGTGTGAGAGAGACACTGGATAAGGAAAAGTTTAGAACACTGCTGTTTTGGTGGAAGCGGTTATAATTTTGAATGCCATCAATATCCAGTCAGATCAAATAAAGAGGGGCAGCAGCTCGGTGGGGGCTGAGGTACAAATCAATGTTCACAACCTACCTCAGAGCTTTACAATTTAATGTAAAGATTTTTTTTCCAGTCAAACAAAACTTATACCCAAGATAAAACGGCCCTGTAGATGCCCAGTGTTCTGAAAGTTTTGCCAGGTAATAAAACACTACTAATGCTTGAGTAAAAGACTTTACCTGGCAGGTCTCATGGAGAAAAGTTGCCCTTTACACATGAGAACTGTTGCTGGGTCAATGCATTGCACATCTGAGCTGCAGTCAGGACTCAGGCCTACACTACCTTCTGCTCCATGTACAATTTGAAGCTGGAAGCTTATACGTGATCTCCATTCTTAGCCCAAGAAACTCAGTTCTGAGGCCCCTCACCTAGAGCCACCCATAGCCATTCCCAAGCAATTCCTTATGAGAAGGTGTTTAACTATTAAAAAATTAATGATATCTAAACAAATAACATTTAATTTCTTTCTGATTGTCCTGGTAAGTTGTGTTTACCTAGGAATTTCATTTAAGTTTTCAAATATGCTATCTTAAATTATTAATAAAATTCATTAATTTTATTCATGTTTTGCAACATTTATATTCCCCTAATACTTTTATCTGTGCTTTCCATTTTCAATCAAAATTGTCGTCTTTTACATTTACAGTTTATTTCCTCCTTAGTCTCCACATGTTCTTTTCAGCTGGCCCCATCCTAGTTTAACTGGTTTTTGTTTCCTGTGCTCTGTTCTCTGAATCATTTCTCTTCCACCTTCCATTAGGATTTCAGATTGTCTTACAATGCATTTTCCATCACTAAAACTCCCTTGCTCAAAAACTTGTACCCACTCTCCACTTTTACTTTTAGAAAATGGAGACATATTTTAGTCTACTAAATACAAACTACTGCAGAATAGCCTCAAAAGCTTCATTCACTCAACAATAATTAATATGTACTTATTACATGTCATGTGTGGGGTAGGGTCTTGTCAGCAAAACATAACAACTCCTTCTTTCATGTCCTTTCATTCTGATGAGAGAAAGAAATATCAAATTGTCATACATGCATGTAAGATTTCAGAGATGACAGGTATATGACAAAGGAAAAGAACCAATTGAATGAGAATGTGACGTAAGGACACATATTTTCACTAAGGTCATCAGTGATCCCTCTTTAAAGGAACCATGCTTCTGCTAATAACTGAAAAATAAATAACATTTCATACAACAAGGAGGGACTGTATGGCCCTTCGGAGGAAAAACATGTGCAAAGACCCTGTGGCTGAAGGGCCATGGTGTTGGAAAAGAGAAAGAAAGCTCCCGTGGCTGGAGAGGGACAAGTAATGTGGAGATAAGTGTGGGGATAGAGATGAGCCAGGCCATGAAGAGCTTTTATGATCATTAAGGGAGCTTGGTCTTCATTTGTGCACAATTCAAATCAATGATCACACTCTTGTTGTGTACAAAGGTCAGAAGAGGCCACAGGGATTACAATAAAGCACTTAAAACAGGATTTCAAATGAAATATGATTATAGCTTGTACTAAAATTGTGATGATACAGATTGCTGGATTGAAACAGATTATATTTTATAGATGAAAATCAGAGGAGATGATGGGTACTAGGTTTGAGTGGGACTAAGACTGAGTCCTTTTAATTCTGCCTCTGTATTATATTTCAAATTGATTAAATATTTTATGCACATCTATATTGTCTTAATATGGACTTTAATATCTTTAAGATAGATGTAATGTGGCTTTAATATGGACCTTAATGAAATGTTTCATTATATTATAATATTATCCTGACAGGTTGCTGGCTTCAAAAATCAATTTTCTACAAAAAAAATTTATCCATTCTACTTATATATCTCTGTTTAATAGAATTCAACACTTCCAAAAATAACACAAGTTTCTAAAATAATATACAAGATTTTTTCCATCATTCATGATTACCAAAACCTGAATTTTCCAAATGGATACTAATCATCATGCTTTGTGATACACCTTCGCCTTTTTGTTAAGTATATTTTATTTATTATGCTGCTACAGTTTTCCCAAATTCTTCTCCCTTTGCTCCCCTCTGCCTAGTACCCCTATTCCTGCTAGAAATCTTACCCCCCTTAGTTCATGTCCATGGGTTATGCATATAAGTTCCTTGGCTTCACCCTTTCCTGTATATTCTAAACATCTCCCTGTCTATGTTGTACCTACCAAGTATGCCTCTTAATCCCTATGCAACTTCCCCCTTTCTCCCTGTGGCAGCATAGGAGTTCAACTCCACTCAGGTTTACCTTGGATTCGGTGAGACCGAAAAATGACAGTGGAGCATTGGAGAGGGAATTCATACCAGTTTAACCTCACTCCTGGGGGAGAGGACAGGAACAATACGATCTGCCTTTTCAATTCATGGCAGCGAGTGAGAAAAGGGGAGTCATGGGAACTAAGATCATCTGTGCTGCTTGAACAGAAAGGGCCCGTATACATACATGAAGTTAACAAAGGTGGCACCCGGCTACTCTGAGCTGTGCAATGCTTATGCAGAAAGAATTCTCTTAGATAAGGGGGACCTAGGCAAATGAAAATACAGGCATGTGGAGGTGAGGATCCTGGCTCTGGTCCCTCTGACAAGACACATACCCCTTTCCTCCCCCAGCTAATACTCCTTCAAATGATCTCTATACCTATCATTCTGTTTCTATTCTGGTTGTTTGCTTAGTTTATTTTTGTTTTTGTCTTTTAGATTCTGTTATTGAAACATGAGTTTGTTATGATTTTAATGTTCATAGTTTTGATCATCTTTTTCTTAAGTAAGTCCCTTTAACATTTCATATGATGATGGCTTGATGATGATGAACTCCTTTAGCTCTACTTTGTCTGGGAAGCACTTTATATGCCTACCCATTCTAAATGATAGCCTTGCTGGATTGAATAATCTTCATTGTTGATCCTTGCTTTTCATCCCTTTGAATACTTCTTGCCAGTCGCTTCTTACCTACAAAGTTTCTTTTGAGAAATCAGCTGATAGTCTTATAGGAACCCCTTTGTAGGCAACTGTCTTCTTTTCTCTTGCTGCTTTTAAGATTCTATCTTTATCTTTAATTTTTGGCATTTAATTATGATGTGCCTTTGAGCAGGCCTCTTTTCATCCATCTTGTTCGGGACTCTCTGTGCTTCCTGGACTTGCATGTCTATTTCCTTCATCAAATTTGGGAAGTTTTCCTTCATTATTTTTTCACATAAGTTTTCAATTTCTTGCTCTTCCTCTTCTCCATCTGGCACCCCTACGATTCAGATGTTGACATATTTGGAGATGTCCCAGAGGTTCCTAAGTCTCTCCTTTTTTTTTTTTCAATTCTTGTTTCCTCTTTCTGTACTGGTTGACTGTTTATTTCTTCCTTAGGCTCCAAATCATTGATTTGAACCCTGGTTTTCTTCCCTTCACCATTGGTTTCTTGTGGGTTTTCCTTCATTTCAATTAGCGTAACTTCCATTTTTTCCCTTATGCATTTGTTGTACTTAATCTTGTCTGTCAAGTCTGTGTGCATCATTATCACCAGTGTTTGGAACTCTGCATCTATTAAGTTGGCAATCTCCTTATCACTTAGTTCTCTCACTGGAAACTTGATCTGTTCCCTCTTTTGCATAGTACTTCTCTGTCTCCTCAACTTGACAGGCTCCTGTGTTTGACTCTGTGTCTTAGGTAGAGCTGTCACACCTGTTAAGTTGTAAGGGGTGGGGCCTTAGGGATTTGTCAGTACCAGGCAATCTAGATCTGTTTCACCATGTTGTGACACTGTATATGGGGTAAGGGTCTGAGAGGGAACAATACCATTTGCTCAGCACTCACCCCTTTTTCTAAGCTTTCCACTTTCCATACTCAGCTGGCACCCCTCTAGCTTTTGCTTGGTGATGGTTCCCAGAGTGTGTGGGTCTGTGGATGTTCTAGGACTGTGGAGGCCTCTAAACAAGAAGACTCTGCTGGAGACCAACAGTTTCTTCCTACACCTTAGCTCCCACTGGTTTTCAAAGTCAGAAGCAATGAAACTTTGTTTTCCTTGGCACAGGAACCGTGAACTGCATGATCTGCTCTGGGGCTTGAATCGCTCCCCAGGGTTCTTTCCTACTCTTAAAATGTGTGGCTATGCTTTCTGCTGCCAGTCACAGTCAATGCCCTACCTCTGCTGCTGCTGCTGCTGCTGCTTCTGCCACCATACTGCATTCACTCTGCCCTTGCTCTGGCCCTCCTACCTTTCTGGATGAGTATTTATTCTTTATAACTTTGTTTGTTGGACTTCCATGTGGTTTAATTTTTGGGTACTTCTGTTTTTCGTTTTTTTTTTTGTTGTTGTTGTTGTTTAGTTTTGAGGTAGTTGTAATTCCTTAGTTGTGGAGGAAGATGGAATGTGTCTACCTATGCCTCCATCTTGGCTAGAACTCATCATACCTTTGCCTTTGTATATCCTGAAGAATCCTTTTTTGTTTGTACACTAACATTACAACATTAACTTAACAGGTATCTCTTCTTTAATCAACTCTTATACTCTTATCTGAATTTTCTAGAATTCTAAATGCTCTTCTTTTTACCCTAATTTTCTATCTTATAATACCTAAGCATTATTTTTTTTTATTACAAGTTTAACTGTCAAGCCAAAATAAAATAAAATAAAATAAGTAATGTTATTTTTTTACCTTATTGTGTTATTATTTCTTTAATATGTACTTGTTAAGTAGTGGGTGGTCATTAAATTGTTTATCTTTTGTGGAATCTGAAGTACACACTATGTGTCTACAAAAACAAAAAAGTGAATTTACCTTTTTGTAATATACTATTTTAAAAATACAAAGCCTGAAATAATGTTATAATATTCACTTTCTAATGTTGCGGACAAGTACAATTTTCCTTTTATAAATAAACAAGAATGCATATATTCTTAACAGTAAGACTAAATTCTGCAATATATTAGTAAATACTGTAGAAAGTTTTTCTAGATATTACAAGAAGAAAATATTTTAAATTGTAAAAGCATTATTGAAGCTATTACTTATTTTTAGTATTTTGATTTTATACATATAGAAAATCAAAGCTTAATTATTACTTATGTTTGATAACATTGTTTCTAGTAGATCTTATGACAGTAAACATATATTTTCATGATAAGCAATAAAAATCCATCTGACAACTTCTAATAATGTTTGTGTTGTTTGCTTTTTAAATGTGCCTGATTAGAAATTAGTACTGGTTCCCTTTGTATATTTTTATTTTTTGTCAAAGATATTAAATAATTATGGATACCACAGATGGAATATTATAACTATTCCTCAATGTCAATCTTATGGCTTAAATAGGATGTAAGTGTAACATACAATTTCACATGTTTTCAATTTTGCTCTAGTCAAAGAATGTGCCATTGATTACTAGTAGGGTTATGCTTATGTGTTGCCATGGTGGAAAGGATGGAATTTGATTTAACTATAGTTCCTACTCTCTTGAACTTTGATATAAGAGAAAATATTCTAATAATAACTTTCCAACTATTTTCTTGCACCAAGACACTGCTCTGTGTCTTTCCAAGACAGTTAAATCAATACACTAAAATTGATATGTCTGTTTATATTGTCCCATAACCTCTGGAATTGATTCAGAAGTCTAACTCTGTACCATGTAAAGCCATGGACTCAAACCCAAATCATTTTTGTGGGGTAGGAAATGGGACACAGAACACATCTGGCTTTGCTTGTTTTGTTGATTTTTATTTCACTTTTAACTTATAATTGGATTGCATATTTTACACTTTTCAGTAACAAACACTTGCAAAGTGTTTATTTTATTTTGAAATTATGAATTCTCTTCACTGAATGAAAAATTGAATCTGCTTGAAAATTGTTTCTGTAGTGTATCCAGAATGATTTGAACATTAAACCATATTTCAGAATCTGTCTTAGTAATGACCATGGTTCATACCTTCTCAAAATATAGGCCACCAAGATAACAATTACCCTGAAACTGTGATTGAATCATTGTCAAGTGTTAATTATAGCCATTGCCTGGAATGGGCAAGAATGGACATTCAGGTTTATAGTTAATTTAATGTATTTTGTTTTTATGTTTTTGCCACAACTTTTCAAAGTTTAGCTTGTATTTATATGTTTATATATACAATACAAAGAAGTTTGGTTATATATATGTATATATATGTACACCTAAGAAATATACGTATTTTATATATGCATACATACATATGTGTGTGTGTGTGTGTGTGTGTGTGTGTGTATGAAAGTGAAAAAAAAATAATCTGAGATGTTTGAAATTGAATTACAATGTCAGGAGAGCGAACAAGGGAAACTGATACTGTTGGCCGGCTAACCAAAGACTGTTCACATTCCTTGTATTGCCTGTTGGAACCTGGATTAATTTCCAGGCAGCTGTTTGCACAGATTATTTTAGACAGACATACCTAACTCCAGGAGCCTCCATTTGCTATTCACACATGGGCTTTTGGACTGTGGCCCACAGCTTATCTACAAAAGTGGATATTTTTAAACCAACTCTGCCCCTATCCCAGAACTGGCCCACTTCACCTTCTTCCACACTTTTGCCTATAACATAAATTCTCTCAGACTACCTCTTTGTTCCCCTTTCCCCTCCTTAATGTATATCATAAAAAACACTTGCAACTCTGGAATGATGGACATGTTGTCTTTCTACTTCACTGAGCTGCTGCTGGCTTAGAGTCTGTGGCCAACACCAGTCTTCTCTGTGACTAAGATTTTTGTCTCAATAAAACCCTACATTAAGAAGACAGGCATGGAAGTTCATTTTGTAAACAATATAAATTAAACAATAAATAGATTATAGGGTCAATTTAAGTGGTCTTTTTGTCTGGGCTTCACTTACTTTCCTATACAAACAGTGAATATAAAGTTGTAGTAGAAAAATGTTATCTAGTGAACACATTTTATTTGTTTTATCCCTCTTTTCAAAATGCATTTGTGACAATATTGGTAA
Source organism: Furipterus horrens (assembly GCF_987537825.1). Classification (NCBI taxonomy): domain Eukaryota; kingdom Metazoa; phylum Chordata; class Mammalia; order Chiroptera; family Furipteridae; genus Furipterus; species Furipterus horrens. Next base: position 20,396,541 of record NW_028327175.1, read on the forward strand.
ACATTTACATACAAAGAGAAAGCCACTTTAATATAAATAAGTCCAGCTCAAATTAAACGTGCTATTTAAAATAATTGTTTTAGTTACATTGTTATTCTTGCAGACATAATAAACATAACTGTCTTTCGATATATGATATCCTACACTATATTTCACTTCATCATAGACACTTGATTTCCATTGTTAAAAGTGTGATGTTCTTAAAGAAACATTTTACTAAAAACAAACAAAACATGATTTTAAGTGCCAACCAAAAGCTTTGTCATACCATGTGGAAATACCTGCACAACAAATATTTCAAATGCTTGCATATGATTACCCATAGATAGAAAGTTTACTCGTGACTCTCTTGACTTCATAAAGATGATCATTTGTGACTATTGTTTAAAGCTCTATTTCAATTGAGTCAGAAAACATTTTACAGGAGTTCCTAGGTTCCATTATTAAAAAAAAAAAAAACATAATTTTAAAAATCTACATCTCCAATTAAAAATAATTAACTTAAGTGAAAAAATAAAATATTTTAAAATAATCAAATAAAAATACACAGGTACTTAATAGTCAGATGGTGGAAAAGCCTCAGAAAAGATGATATTTAAAAATACTCATCACTATATTATGAATTACATATCATTCTTCAGATTCTTGACACCCTTGGAGAAGTACAGAAAATATCTTGCCTACAATTTTACCATATCGTGCACTGGCTAAAAGCAAACTCTTTGGATCCAAAGAACCTGGATTGAAATTCCATCTTCGTCACCTATGAACTTTGTGTCTTTGAGAAGATCTTCCAAGTGAGTCTCAGTTTTATCATCTGTAAAATGGTATAGTATTACTATACACCTCAAAAGATTATTGTGAAGATCAAATAAACAGAACAAATAGGATAATATTATGTACATGGAAACTATTATATGGTTTAGGTATTTATAATTGAATGAAGGCTTTTACTTTAATAACCTGAAATTTAAAAATTGTATTTGCCCTGGTTGGTGTGGCTTAGGGGATTGAGTGCTGACTTGTGAACCAGAAGGTCATCGGTTCAATTCTCTGTCAGGGCACATGACTGGGTTGTCAGCCAGATAGTGTGAGAGGCAACCGACATTTATCTTGCACACTGATGTTTTTCTTCCTCTCCTTGTCATTCCTTTCCCCTTCCTCTAAAAATAAATAAATAGAATATTTAAAAAGTAAAAGTCACCTTTATTTACATCAATGTAAAAACCTTATGAAAAAATGTGTTAGTCAACTGTAGGATATCATAAATTTTGCTAACATAATAGATTATATAAGTAATAAAAACTACTTATTATTAATCACACAATATACTAGACACCTCAATAAGTCAATTTTTTTCATTTTCCCTTTGAATTGATTTTGTTATTTATGCCAGAATAAAACACCAGTATAATTTCTAACATAACCTTAAATACAATTGCTGCCTCTACTATAGTTTTTTAGAGCAACCTTAAAGCAAACAAAAATACTGGACCCCTGGAAAAATTTAACTCAGTGAAGATCCACATATTATTCATCTTATGTTATAGGAGTTATGTGAAAGGTAACAAAGTTAATGTAGCTAGTGTTAGAATATTTGTTTTAAAGGTTATTTAAAACATTGTAGTCACAATACTGCTTTATGAAATATGTATATCTGTATTATAATTAAGAAATATATATTGTGTTTTTTAAAGCATGTATTTTAGGGAACTTAGAGAGTACTTTTTTTTTAGATAGATTAGTACTTTAAACAAACACAAAATATATTTTTCTTAAAAGTAATCTCAAGAACAATGGGCATTGAGACACTAATGTTTCTCTTTGTCTTTATTTAAATTTATAAAGCAAAAGAAGAAAATTTAGACCAAAAGACTATTATAGTCAATCCATTATATAATTTGGTACAAAAGGAAACTTTTTAACATGTAATAAAGTAACTGAAAATGAGCAGATGTGTGAAACAATATATGCATTTTCAGGCAATTATAGTGTAGGCCAGCCTTAGGAAAACATAACAAATCAAAGTAACACATAAATTGGCTTAAGCATTGGACTGTAAACTCTGCATTTTAATATTCACATACCTCATAACCTAAATATTTGTTTTCCCCAAAAGAATAAAACATTTCTAAAATTTAATACAATTAATAACACAATATGTTAAATTGACATTGTAAATTCCAGGTAACATCATACCTGATCTTATTTATTTGCTAATGACATAAATTTGTCTAGTCTTACTCTGGATAAAGTTAGAGTATTTTCACTCTGGGCTCACATTGTGGATGTATAGTGCAATGCATAATATTCTGTGTATTATTTTCCCTGTCATTTTCTTATTTAGTCTCTTTCCCGCTTCTAATATCTGTTTTCCTTTTAATATCATTACATGGCAAAAATTGAACTATTAAACATATAATAGCAATGAGCTCATTCATTGCTAATGACTCCACTATCATCTAAACTGTCTTACTTTCTTATGTTATACAAATAAATACCTATAGATGTCTACAAATGCCAGAAGAATATGTTACTTCATGTGTCCTAGAAAAACAAAGAAAACCTTTTATAAAATAAAGTCATTGTGCCAGTTTAAAATTATACTAAAGTAACACATTTAAAAATGCTATAGCTAGATGAGTACTAAACAACTAAAAACTGCCTTAGTGTATTATATTGTAAATAGAAAAGGTTATATAAATTCCCAAAAAGTTCTTTTACATGTACATTTTTTCAAAAGGTACATACAGTATTTATTATTTTCTGATATGTGTATTTATATCTATGTATATTTATTCTGATACAGTGAACTTAGAATGAAAATTTAATTTTATCATTTTAAAATTGTGTTTAAAAATATAACAATAATTGTAATGACAGATTGTTGATTTTAATGTATACTGTATAACTTAACATGGTACATGTAAGAATATTGTGTTATATCTAAGGTATAATTGTAAAATAATTTCTAAATTATTTTTTAGTAATTAAATATAATCTGAATTTCCATTATATTTGTCTCATTTCCATAAAATAAATCAATTAAACAAAATACCTACAGATGAACAATCCTACCCAACAACTGAAACATAAGCAATGAAGTAATTAAATTAAAAGTCAAAGAAATATAGAAAACTAAAATGAGGGCTACAATTGATGTAAGATAACATTGATAACAGCATCAATGTTTATATCACAAAATAAAATATATGGGTATAAATTATATTTTTCTAATAATAGTACTATATTGGAAAAAAAAATGTTAATTTCCTCTTTCGGTAAATATGGATTGATTTTGTTTTCAAATTATCAAAGAATTCTTTAAAGTAATAAAATGAACATCATCAGTTTAGTAATGTGATGAGTCTCATGTTCGTTCAAAAAAGAAACCGCATACATATTAAAAATTTGGAAGAATCAAAGTTGTGACTAATGACCGTGAAGGAATAGGAGAGCAGTTTGCTGGAACTAATTACCCTTAGGACTTGTTCTGTGCAAAACTTGGGATTTGGTTACTTTCATTTCTCTATTTTCATTTTTTTTACGTCTATGACCTCTGTGATATCTAACCTTTTGTCTAAAATTTAGAAAGACAGAATGGAGTACAATATAATTAGAAGTGGTATATCTATCTTTTGCTTTTCAAATATATTTGAATCACATATTTTAACAAGTTGCATATCAAAATAATTTCCATATTACAAAAATTGTATCGTATGAACCTATCACCTTAATGATCTAATTGGGGTTTAGGGGAGAAAAATAAGCCTCCATTTACTCTAGAAAACAACTCCTTATTTTTCCCACAGGTTTTGACTACGTACCTATTTTATTTACCAGTTTTTTCTTCTACAAATTGAATACTTCCAATTTCCCTTCATTCTACATTTCTTTGCTTATGTTTCCCAATTCTCTGGCATATCTTTTGCCAATCTTTTTAACACTAACTCTGCTTGTCTTTCTAGCCACAAGAGAAACTCTGTCTTTTAGAAAGACATGTCTGAAATTTGTAATTTCATTTACTACATGTGTGCCTTACCAGTTCCTTCTACATGTCTACATCACAGCATGTCTTGGAAATTTTTGTAAGTTCTCAGTCTTTGGAAAAATTGTATCTACCTAAAATAAAATAATAAAACCTATCCCTAGGAAAGGAATTTTTCCTTTTAAAGAAGTGACTTGAATTAACTTTAAATTGCTTATTTCCTCAGGCTGAAATTGGTCCCAAAAGTATATTTTTAATTGGTTCCTGAAGTTTTTTTTTTCTCCTCAAATAGAATCATCAAACTCATTCTGAAATTGAATTTGAAGCCTACATTAGCCCAAGGCAAAAAAGAAAAGACAAAATTTATGTCCATATTTTATTAAATCCAGCTCTTTTTATGTTTTGACATTCCTGAGAATGATGTGTTTAATGTTTGTTTGTTTGTTTTTGTTTGTTAATTGAGGATATATATGGTAGTAAACTTCCCTTAACATAAAGCATTTTTCAATTTTACAGATATATTATGTAAAAAAGATCATGGAGATACAATTCAAATACAAATACAAATTGTATATATTTACCAGTTAATGGTTAATTAAACAGATTAAACATTAATTATATTTTAACATTTATTTTATCTTTTGCCTTTTCTTGTCATGTGTGTATTGTTCATGTCAGGGAGGAAGTTATTGCTAAAATTAATGTTAATTTTTAAAAAGTCAAACTTTTATCTCTTTTATTCTCTTGATCACAGCTATACATAACTTTTCTAAAAAAGAAGTTAGATTCTGTTTATTGAAACAAGAAGAACAGAATGCTTTTGTAATGTATATTTGTTGTGAATGGTTAATTCTATTATAGCTAATGTAACATTTCACCATGTACTTTTCCAGTCCATATTTTATTCACCGTAAATCTAATCTCACTCTGATTGGTGCAAAACAAGGAAGGGGGGGTCATAAATAGACTCACTGTGTTATCCTTAATTTACAGTCCTTTATCCTGTCTGCTTGATATTTAGCTATAGTTTGTATTTGTTTTAGAAGATAGAGGGTATAGATCATATGTATTACCAAATTTTAGTCATTAATTATGCTATTACTCTAAAGGGAAATATAGAATTAGGTTTCTGTAAGCTTCTGGTCACAACATTTTCTGAACTTATAAATACGTAACCATATTTTCTTGTTTATGAGACCCTACTTAATGTATATTGTTTATCCTGAACTTGGAATTCACCACCAATAGCACCACAATTCAAAACTGAACAAAGCTTATTTAACACACCTATTTTCTTTTCAAGGCTCATCGTAAACAGCTTTCTTAAACTTAGAACACTGGGAAGCAACTTAACACTACATTTTGTAGCCATGATAAGCAAGAAAATCAACAACAAAAAGCATAAAAATGCAACAAGTATCACAATGAATAGACCACACAGAAGGAGTATGTCCTTATAGTACAAAATCTGAACCAGAAGGATATGTTGCCTTGTTCTAACCTTATTGGAGACCACGCCCATCAGGTGGTTCACACGTTTTGCTACACTGCTTCTGTCCATGAAAGACAATGAAAGGAATACAAGTGCTGATCTGGGGGATACAGATAAATTTTAGCGAGTATGCAAACCCACAAATAATGAATCAGAGTAAAAAAAGTGATGGTATAAATATGGAGAAGCATACAAAGATTTGGGCTTCCTCTCCTCGACTCTCTTCTAAGATTTTCCCTTTGGATTCCAGTACCTGGAATTGCCCTAGATTCAGGCTTCACCTTCCTCAGAAGAATGAGTCTGTGGGTTTTTTTGTTGTTACTGAAATTTTAGTCTTCCTGTTAGATGTAACTGTTGGCTAGTGTCTGACAAAATGCAATGCAAATGAGGAACTCATCCTTCAATTGTGCTTTTTCCTGTATCCAAGTGTTAACTTCCTTCTAATATCTGTATTTTTATATATTTATTTTTTTCTGAAAATAGATTTATCTTTTTAATTCAACCCAAATCACTGAAATATATGAGAAAAAAACTTAATATTTTACATACTATGTGCCAGAAAACATACTTTACTAGAATATTTTGTAGCAGTACTTTGTTAAAAGATATTCAGACCAACTTAGATAAGCAGGAATTTATATATATATATATATGATGTGTGTGTGTGTGTATATATAAAGTAAGGAGGAGGCTGAAAAGTTCTTTTCCTATGCTAATAACTTTCATTAGAATTGATGTCTTTGTGGGAAGAGAGAACCAAATATATAAATTTAATTTATAAACTGGCTAAAAATAAACAAATCTAGAGAATGATCTTCTCTAATTAAAGGCATTGAAAATCATTTAGAGATTATTTATCTACAATTACTGATCATTCTTATTTTATTCATGGTATGCTACAGAGATAAAGTTTCCTTTTAATGTTTCTCAAGAGACCCTCCAGCATAAAAAATAATGCTAAAAATGAAATAAATTAGTTTTAAAATTATAAAACACAGTTAATAAGGAGGCATAGGTATTATTAAATAGGACTATGAGATGACAACATTTTTTTCAGTATAAAAGTGTTAAGACATTTAAGAAAACAAAAATTTAATTGTAAAAGTACCCTTTTGGAACCATTAAATATACTCTTCAGCATAGGAAGATTTTTTTTTTCTTTCTTTCAATTTTACTTATTTTATTATTATTTTTTTTATTTTTTGGTTTTTCAATTACAGTTGTCCCATTTTTCCCCCATTGCTCCCCCCACCCAGCCCATCCCTTCTCCCACAATCATATCCCTCCCCGTTGTCCCTGTCCATGAGTCATTCATACACGTTTCTTGACTAGACCCTTCCCTTACTTATCCCCCTTCTCTCCCTCCCCCCTCCCCCTACTGACTATTATTCTAGTCTTTGCCTATTTAGTTCATTTGTTTGTGTTGCTCTTTAGTTTCCTGTATTAGGTGATATCATATGGTATTTTGCTTTCTTTGCCTGGCTTATTTCACTAAGCATAATTCTTTCTAGTTCCATCCATGTTGTTGCAAATGGCAGAAGATCCTTCTTTCTTTCTGCTACATAGTATTCCATTGTGTAAATGTACCACAGTTTTTTGATCCACTCATCTACAGGTGGTCACTTAGGCTGTTTCCAGCACTTAGCTATTGTAAACAGTGCTGCTATGAACATAGAGGTGCATAGTTTTTTTTGAATTAGGGTTTTAGGATTTTTTGGGTATAATCCTAGCAGTGGAATCACTGGTTCAAAAGGCAGCTCCACTTTTAGTTTTTTGAGGTAATTCCATACTGTTCTCCATAGTGGCTGCACCAGTCTGCATTCCCACCAACAGTGCAGTAGGGTTCCCGTTTCTCCACATCCTCGCCAGCACTTGTTGTTTGTTGATTTGTTGATGATGGCCATTCTGACTGGTGTAAAGTGGTATCTCATTGTAGTTTTTACTTGCATCTCTCTGATGGCCAATGATGTTGAGCATTTTTTCATGTGCCTATGGACCTTCTGTATGTCCTCTTCGGAGAAGTGTTTGCTCAGGTCCTTTGCCCATTTTTTAATTGGGTTGTTTGTTTTTTTGATGTTGAGTCGTATAAGCTCTTTATATATTTTGGAAATCAGTCCCCTGTCTGTGATATCATTGGCAAATATGTTTTCCCATATGGTTGGTTTCCTTTTCATCTTGCTGATGTTTTCTTTTGCTGAGCAGAAACTTTTTAGTTTGATGTAATCTCATTTGTTTATTTTTTCCTTTATTTCTCTTGACTTAGGAGATGTATCTGTGAAGATATTGTTACATGGAATATCTGAAATATTCCTGCCTATGTTTTCCTCTAGGACTTTTATGGTGTCATGGCTTACATTTAAGTCTTTAATCCATCTTGAGTTTATTCCCATGTGTGGTGTAAGTTGGTGGTCTAGTTTCATTTTTTTGCATGTCCCTGTCCAGTTTTCCCAGCACCATTTGTTAAAGAGGCTCTTCTCACTCCATTTTATGTTCCTTCCTCCTTTATCAAATATTAGTTTACCATAGAGGCCTGGGTTTATTTCTGGACTCTCAATTCTATTCCACTGATCTATATGTCTGTTCTTATGCCAGTACCAGACTGTTTTGATCACAGTGGCTTTGTAGTATTGCTTGATGTCTGGTATCATGATTCCTCCTGCTGTGTTCTTCTGTTTCAAGATTGCTGTTTCTATTCGGGGTCTTTTTTGGTTCCATATGAATTTTTGGACGATTTGTTCTAGTTCAGTGAAATATGTCATTGGTATTTTAATAGGGATTGCATTGAATTTATAAATTGCTTTGGGTAGTATGGCCATTTTGATGATGTTGATTCTTCCCATCCAAGAACATGGTATTTGCTTCCATTTATTTGTATCTTCCTTAATTTCTTTCTTCAATGTTGCATAATTTTCAGTGTACAGGTCTTTTATCTCTTTGGTTAAGTTTATTCCTAGGTACTTTATTTTTCTTGTTGCTATAGTAAATGGTATTTTCTTTTTTGCCTCTGTCTCTGATATTTTATTGTTGATGTACAGAAATGCCTTAGATTTCTGTATATTTATTTTGTACCCTGCTATTTTGCCAAATTCACTTATTATATCGAGTAGTCTTTTAGTGGAATTTATAGGGTTTTCTAGGTATACTATCATGTCGTTTGCAAATAGTGATAGTTTTACTTCTTCTTTCCCAATTTGAATGCCTTTTATTTCTTTGTCTTGTCTGATTGCTGTGGCTAGGACTCCCAACACTATGTTGAATAGAAGAGGGAAGAGTGGACAGCCTTGTCTAGTTCCTGATTTCAGGGGGAATGCTTTCAGTTTTTGTCCATTGAGTATGATGTTGGCCTCAGGCTTCTCATATATAGCCTTAATTTTGTTAAGATATGCTCCCTCTATTCCCATTTTGCTGAGTGTTTTCATCATAAATGGGTGTTGTATTTTATCAAATGCTTTTTCTGCATCTATAGATATGATCATGTGATTTTTGTCTTTCATTTTGTTTAGGTGATGTATTATATTTATTGATTTGCGAATATTAAACCATCCTTGCATCCCTGGAATGAAGCCCACTTAATCATGGTGTATGATCTTTTTGATGTATTGCTAGATCCTGTTTGCCAAAATTGTATTGAGGATTTTAGCATCTATGTTCATCATTGATATTGGCCTGTAGTTTTCTTTCTTTGCTGTGTCTTGACCTGGTTTGGGGATTAGAGTAATACTGGCTTCATAGAAAGAGTTTGGGATTTTTCCCTCTTCTTGTATTTTTTGGAATAGTTTGAGGAGGGTAGGAGTTAGTTCTTCTCTAAATGTTTTGTAAAATTCGCCTGTGAAGCCATCCGGTCCAGGGCTTTTGTGTGCAGGGAGATTTTTTATTACTGTTTCAATTTCCTTCTTTGTTGTTAGTCTGTTGAGACTTTCTACTTCTTGATTTAGTTTTGGAAAGTTATATGTTTCTAGAAATCTGTCCATTTCTACTAGGTTGTCAAAATTCTTGCCATATAGTTGTTTGTAGTAATTTCTTATAATTGTTTGTATTTCTGTGGTATCTATCAGTCGTGATTTCTCCTCTTTCATTTCTGATTTTGTTTATTTTGGTCTTCTCTCTTTTTTTCTTGATTAGACTGCCTGGAGGCTTGTCGATTTTGTTTATTTTTTCGAAGAACCAGCTCCTAGTTTTGTTGATCTTTTGGATTGTTTGTTTAGTCTCTATGTCATTTAGTTCTGCTCTGATCTTGATGATTTCTTTCCTTCTTCTTGCCCTAGGCTTTGTTTGTTGTTGTTCTAGTTCTTGTAGCTTTATGGTTAGGTTTTTTATTTGAGATTCTTCTATCCTTTTCAGATATGCTTGTATTGCTATGAACTTCCCTCTCAGGACTGCTTTTGCTGTGTCCTACAGGTTTTGGGCTGTTGTGTGCTCATTATCATTAGTTTCTAGAAATTTCTTGATTTCTTTTTTGATGTCATTGTTAACCCAATCATTATTTAATAGCATGTTATTCAATCTCCATTAGTTTGGGTGTCTTTGATTTTTTTCTCTGAGGTTGATTTCTAGTTTCAAGGCATTGTGATCTGAAAAGATGCTTGATATGATTTCAATTTTCTTGAATTTTTTGAGGCTTGTTTTGTGACCTATCATGTGGTTTATCTTTGAAAATTCCCCATGTGCACTTGAAAAGAATGTATATTTTGTTTCTTTGGGGTGAAAAGTTCTATATATATCAGTTAGATCCATGTGGTTTAGTGTGTTGTTCAATGCCTGTATATCTTTGGTGTTTCTTTGCTTTGATGATCTGTCTATTGTTGATAATGGAGTGTTGAAGTCCCCTACTATGAGTGTGTTGTTGTTGATATCCTTTTTGTGGTCTTCTAGTATTTGCTTTATGTATTTGGGTGCTCCTATGTTGGGTGCATATATGTTTATCAAAGTCATATCTTCTTGATGGATTGTTCCTTTAAGTATTATGAAGTGTCCTTCTTTGTCTCTTTTTATTGCCCTTGCTTTGAAATCTGTTTTGTCTGATATGAGGACTGCTACCCTGGCTTTTTTTTCTGTTCCATTTGCTTGGAGTATTTTTTTATATCCCTTTACTTTCAGTCTGTGTAAATCTTTTGTTTTCAGGTGTGTTTCTTGTAGACAGCAAATATGTGGGTCCTGTTTTCTTATCCATTCCGTTACTCTATGTCTTTTAATTGGAGCATTTAATCCATTTACATTTAAGGTTATTATTGACGTGTATTTATTCATTTCCCTTTGTACTTCTGTTCCTCTCCTCTCTTGTTCTTTTCTTCTTTTTTCTTAGAACACTCCCTTTAGCATCTCTTGCAAAGCTGGTTTGGTGGAGATGTATTCTTTCAGTCTTCCTTTGTCTGAGAAACTCCTTATTTCACCTTCCATTTTGAATGAGAGCCTTGCTGGGTAGAGTATTCTTGGTTGTAGGCCTTTGTTTTTCATTGCTTGATATATTTTTGACCATTCCCTTCTGGCTTGTAATGTTTCTGTTGAGAAATCGGTTGATAGCCTTATTGGAGTTCCCTTGCAAGTTATTTGCTGTTTTCCTCTTGCTGCTTTTAGGATTCTCTCTTTGTCTTGGAATGTTGCCATTTTAACTATGATGTGCCTTGGAGTGGGTTTTTTGGGGGTTCCTCTTTATTGGAACTCTCAGTGTTTCTTGGACTTGCATAATTTTTTCTCTCATCAGGTTCAGAAAATTTTCTCTCACTATTTCTTCTATCAGTTTTTCAATTCCATGGTCCTTTTCTTCTCCCTCTCTAATTCCTATGATCCTGATATTATTTCTTCTCATGCTATCCTGTAGTTCCCTTACAACTTGTTCATATTTTTTCAATCTTTTTTCATTTTGCTGTATCATTTGAGAATTATTTACTACATTATCCTCTAACTCACTAATATGATCCTCTGCTTCATTTAGTCTGCTTTTGACTGATTCTACTGTGTTTTTCAGTTCAGAGATTGCATTTTTCATTTCTTCCTGGTCCTTGTTGATAGTTTCTATGTCTTTGTTTTATGCTGGTGTAGTTCTCTGTAAGTTCCCTGTAATTTTCTTGGAGTTGTTGGTAACTTTCTTGGAGGTTGTCACAGTTGTTTTTGAGGTTTTCGAGTATATTGAGTTTCTTCACCACCATAGTTTTGAATTCCATGTCTGACATTTGGGCTATGTCTATTCCATCTACCTCTCTTTCTGAGGATTCCTCTTTTCTTTTCATTGAGAGGTTGTTTCTGCGTCTTACCATGTTGGATTCTTCTTGTTTGTTTTTGTTATTTGGATTTGGCTGCTTTGCCTTCCCACCTTTGTGGTATGAGATTCTTTATGGTAGATCTGGGGTTTTCAGTGGTGCAGTCTCTTTGATCTCCTGAGCCTGATGTTCTTGGGGTACCTTTTATATCATTTGTTTATGCTGTCTGGTTATATTTCAGATTTTTTTTTTAGGATCTTCCTTCTGGCTAGTTGATTGAGAGTCACTCTATCCACTTTATCTTGAATTCTTTTGTGGAGATGTCAGTTCAGCCTTTGTGTGTTGTCTTGCTTTTCTGTATCCACAGCTGGTCTAATGAGGTGGGTCAGAGGTTCCTGTTCCTTGCAACAGTGGGCCCCCGCACTGCGCGTTCCTTCCGTGTCTGTTGGAGCTAGCCAAGGTGTCTTTGCAGGCACGCCTGTGAGCGGGTAAGGTGGCCCGAGAGCCCGCCTCAGGCCTGTCGTGTAGCGCTCCGGGAGTTTCCCAAGGTGGCCAGGGAGTTAGCCTCAGGTCTGCCGCGCTGTCCTCCAGGAGTTGGTCTCTTGCCTGCCAGTGCTGGGCCCCAGACACTCGTGTACAGTGGAAGTGAACGATTGGTGCCTATTGATGTCCGTGAGGTATTTTGGCACTTGTGCACCCCTGCTCACCCAAGGCAGCCGGGGATCTAGCCTCTGCGCAGCGCTCCGGGTGAGTGTCTGTGAATCGCTGCTGGCTGCTCTTCCTCGCGTGCCCCTTGCTTGCCCAGGGCAGCCGGGGAGCTAGCCTCAGTGCAGCGCTCCGGATGAGTGTCTGTGAGTCAGGATAGGAAGTTTTGATTGACACGTTGTGAGGCTTTTTAATTTTTTCATGCAATTATTAGATTTACTGTATTTTACATTTCTAAAAGAATAAATCTCTTTTTACTATCATATTATCATATGCTACCTGTAATCTTGGGTTGTCAATGTCTCAAGCTCAGAGGTGACAGCAAATGCAAGGGGAAGGTTTCAGAGAAAATGGCACAGACCCACAAGAAAGGGATGGGAGACAGAGGTAAACTTGTTTATTCATAGATTGGTGACTGTTTACTATGATGTTAATCTGCACTTATTTTAATTGAATTAAATATGTTTTGAAAAATGAATAATTTTTTTAAAGTTTGTAACTTTGAACACTAATACCCTAGCAACATTTCTTAGATTTCCATAGGTCCTGAAATACAAAATATTATGAAATATCATTAAGATGTTTGTGAAGTAATTTTCTTTTTCTGTGCTTGTAAGTTGATACTTCAGATCAAGTGTTGCAGATGACATTCTGAAAGCATGCAATTGCTTTCTAACCCTCTATATCCTCATGGAAATGTTTTAACAACCATATGAGACACATTTCCTGAGCTGAGATAGACTGCTGTTTGTTTTACATGATAATAGTTTAAATGGTAGGTTGACATTTAAAGAAATAAATATTCAACCGTGAAGTAACTTGGAAAGTCATTAAGATTAAAGGTTACAATAACATTATCATTTTTATTGAAAAAAAAACATTGTATTGTCTTAATTGGACACTGATCTGGCTCACATTTGAAGAATGAAATAATTGATTTGATTTTGACCCAATGGTGATGCAATTATAACCTTTGCAAGAATAAATGATAGTATATTCTAACCTTTCCATCATTTTACATTTACACTATCAAAAGATCATCATTCAAAAGGGGCAGGGATGGTTTTGCAGTGAGCTCTCCCTCAGAGTTACATTTCAATTCTTCATTATACTGAAATATAAATGATTAAAAAAGGAAGGTGGGGAGACTCCAGCAAATCTCTTGCAGTTATCCATAGGTAATACTCACTACGGCTTAAGACTTAACCAAGAGAACAGCACATTTTGTTTCAACAACAAATCTGTTGATATTTTTATGAAGCCATTGCATAATATTTGTTATTTGAATACTGTATCATAACTTTTATTAGCAAAGTACAAGGAATACTTTACTCATACGGAGAACTTCATGACCTAAGGATTTAATTAAAAAGTATCAAGTGAACAAAAGATATGGGCACCTGTGAACATTAAACTAGATGAAATCCGCAAACCTTTAAAATGAAAAATTAAATTATTCCTTGATTTATTGAACATATTAATGCTTATTGAAATGAGTCAAATGACATTTTTTCCTATGAAGGTCTTTCTGATATATGGCATTTGAAACTTACTTCATTGTTCATGAACATTAATGCTTAATTTCAAAGATCATTTAATATGTACTTTGTAAGGAAGTCTGGGTTTAGACTCTTAAGTTTGCTTGCTGGATTGATTTGATGAGCTTAAAGAAAGACATTGCTTAATCAAAATTCAAACACAGGGACTCTAAATTATCTGAAGCAAATTCTCAGTACTATACACTTTGCTCAGTTTTAAAATTAAAAAAGAAGAAGAAGAAGAAGAAGATTCACTTTGTCCAATTGTTTCCAATGGCAATTAACAATTCCACACTACCATTTATATTTAGAACAAAGCATGACTTGCTTTTGTATCCTTTTTATTTTCATTTAATTCAACTTCAAAAAATACGTGTTGATGGCCTACAGTGAGCCATGTTCTATGTCATTTTCCAAATATCCTTCGGTAAACCAAACAAAGACACCTAGCTTCTTCTATTCCAGAGGTGATGGGGCAAACAATAAAAATAAGCATAAATACATAAATTACATTTTTATATTAAAAGTGTGTTTTTTATAAAATGAAACAGAAAGCGGAGCAAGAAAAGTGTTAATGATTTTAAGGGGTCTGAGTGGGTTACACTTTCATTTAGGCTGATATGTATATGCCTTCATTTTGGTGATGTTGATCAACAATTTGAAGAAGCAAGGGGTTTCACCGTGAAGATATTTGGGGAAAATGGGTTTATGCAGTGCCAGACAAAATCCAAACGTGGAACTTGCATGGGACGTTTGCAGAAAATGATGCGGTTACTGTGACTGGAGAAGGAGAGCGAACAGAAGAAGAGTAATACAAGACATCTGAGAACTAAGGGGGGATATTAAGTCATTTTAAAAGGTTTTGCTTATACTGGATTGAATTGGGGAATACTTTTGAAATGTTAGCCAATGAGTAAGAGACTGAACCTGAACAAGGGTCAAACCAGGTCAGCTAGTTACAAGACTATTGCTGTAAATCATAGAGGGATAGATGGAAAATAGAGCAAATCCAAAAAAGTATTTCTGTTTGAGGAAATAACCTGAAATATTTTTGAATTGGAGACCATCTAGTTTAAGTACCTGTACATCTAATATTCAAAGTATTTTTCAAAAGTTATTACGTTGCCAGTTTCTCTTCTGTAGAGAATCACTTTTGACAGGACATTTAAAATGTAATAACTACATTCCAGTTTGAATTATTTAGCAGGCAGATTATATAAAATATATTGAAACACACTACAGTGGTACACAGTAAAATTAAAAAGGAGAGTTTAGCAGGGCTTTATATATAACTCTATGTTGCCAATTTAGTGATGCAAGTCCTTAGTGTTGCAAACCTAGTATTCATGCAGGCTTGCAACATTTGTATCCTTTGTCCCTCCAAAATATCTTTCCCCAAGTTACACCAATAGGCTGAATAAACCCAGGACTAGGCATAGCTCACAGATGATTCCAGAGTTGGTTTCTAATCTTAAACTATATTTGGAAATGAAAAAAACCTTTACCATAATACCTTTTCATGACATTCTTGTGCATATCATGTTTAATAAAGTACTATCTTTCAGATACTTATAATTTTAATATTTATCTAATTAACCATTCTCACCTATTTCATATCATCATGGCTGCAATCTGAATCACTAATTTGGAACTGTTATTCAACATCTTAACTAGACTATATATATGTATCTCACAAGTTTGGTTAATCTTACATTTGCCTATGGATTTACACATCCACAGTGATTGCGCACATTAAAATGACCCTTTCTCCCAGAAGTCCAAAATATATTTACTATTAAAAAATTAGACCATCATTCAAACCCTGCCTAACATTTTTACATGGATACAAATGCATTGTAACAAATAAATATCCTAAAAGATATTTTATAAAATATGAATAATTTCTACAAAATATATAAAGGTTGAACTATTAATTATTGATAATTAGTGAGTAATTAAAATTAATACTTAATCAGTCATGGGGTTGCTGCTCATACACACAAATTTTGAGGAAGCAAAACAGAATAAAGGGAAACACCACCTGAAAGGCAGAGCTTCCTCAGCTCCACCGCTGCTACCTAATAATGTCGGCTTTCCTTAAGGCCCTCTTGCATTTCCTTCCGCTGTAGGCATCTGCTACTAGTAACACATTTTCCCTTTCAATTCTCTACATGTACACATTAAAAAAACAGCATGCTTGTATTTACCTATGTTCATTCTAATGTTAGTAAAAAGTAATATACAAATAAACATAATCAAAGAGGTGAGTCATAAGATCTCTTTAGTAAGAAAGGCAAGAAGAATCATAATGCTTATATTAGAAAAAATAGAAGTTAATAATGAAGTGTAATAACCACTTATATTCTGAATGGCTGTTCCTTGAAAAAAAAGTTCAAGGTCATGCTGTCAATTTCAAGGATCTTATTATGTTTTGAGATGAGAAACTATGGAAGACTGAGCACCTCACTAACTGGAATGCAAGACTGAGCACCTCACTAACTGGAATGCAAGACAACGGGAGAGACGAGCTGGAAGAAATATTATGCCCTAGAGTGTGACAGATATTTGTTTAATATTTATCCATAGGATATCCATTCCCCTCTACCAACGACTCTCTACAAACCCAGTAAAATAACTGGGGTGTGCCAGATATTGTAAAGAGGGTAGACCTAAAGGATTTTATAGTGTAGGTTCAAACATTTTGTCTGACTCCCATTGCTTACAAGCTAGTGTCTCAAAGCCTTACCAGCTGCATTATTATGATGTTCAGAACAAAGCATTTAAACATTGTGCATAATTCTGTGCACTTTGTGTGGCCAACCAGGAGTTGTTGAGAGGACAAAGAGAGGAGCATCATCTTGCTGAATAGCAACAACTCCTTCTGTAATACTTATAATAACTGGGCCCTGGTTCATAAAATTGGAACAAATTACTTGGAAGTAATATTTTTTAAGAAACATAAATAGCTTGAAGCTACTGCATCTGAAAATTTAATTACCTTGAGAGCAACTCAGCATAATTTTCTTTTGTAAAAATATTTTACATTGAAAGTCAGGATGTTCGTTGGTATCAAACAAATTGATGGCCCCCTTTGTGACCGGCTTAACTTTTAATTTGCTTTTATTAATTATTTACTAATTTTATTAATAAAAATAAATGTGAAATATATTACATGGCCTTTTAATTTTAGAAATTGAAATATATATTAAAAGTTAAAAATAAATGAAGTAAATATTCCTATCATTCTTCACGCTGTGGCTGCCTCCTTTCCAAAGACAGGAATAGCTCCCAAGACCACAATGTGAATTAGACTAAGAATATCAATTTTGCTCAGAAACCCTTTCTTTTTCACCTCCAGAAAAACACTATTTTATATCCAATTTAAAAAGGCTGTAGTGTACTGGCTGTCAATGATTACAGTCTAAGAGTTGACAGATTAATTTACATTAAGGCATAGTAACTGGTAATATCAGTGCTATTTCCCAGGAAAGGCTTGCATTAAGAAGTCTCTTATTTGAAACCCTTTTTCAGGGTACAAAATATCACAACACACTGCTTCACATCGAAATAAAAATGGTGTTGACCAGATACGTATATGCCAATGTGGCAGTAGTGAGGCTTATTTTTCTCCATATATTTGCTCTCACAATATCAACCAGATAATCATTTTCTGTTTTCTTATCTACTGAACATTTGTTGCAGGAAAACAGAAAGAAACTGCTTAAAATCAAATACTTTTCCAATATTTTATAAAATCCTAAATTGAATTTAAAAGATGTATCAGATTAGAATTAAAGAGGATGATAACTTCGGGAAGGCAGGTCAACAGTTGTTTGGCTTTCTCAAAGCTGAAAACAGGTTGGAAGAATGTGAGGATTGTGAGACCCATGAGATGACCTCAATCAGTTTGCTGGGGCTGAGGTTGGGGGAGGGTTGGGCTGCTGTGCCATGTGGAGCTTGGATCTATGCACAGAAGCAGACACAGTGACTCAAATTCTTGAACTTGGCCCAGAAGCAACAGAGCTGTTAGAGGTTCTTCTTTCTGATAAGTGAGTGGCACACTCGGTCGGTCAGTCGGCAGCCGTCCGTCTCGAGAGACGATGGTGTAGCTTCTTAAGAGTCTATCTGCACCGCCGAGAATGGTTGTGCAGTCCGACTCGGGAGTGACACGGTATCTGTCTCCTCCCGTGTTGAATCGACATCTTGCGATGACGCTGGAGTGTCCTCTCCAGTGAAGCTGAAGCTACAGAGCCTGGGCAGGGTGATATGGAGGGTCTGCTGTTGCCCATGCAGCAGACGCCCCCTCTCTTCGCAGCTGAAGGGTCCAAGGGAAAGACGGAGTCAATACAGCTTGGCTTCAGGTGCGCCGCAGGAGTTGCCGGTGTTGACTACAACGTCAAACCGCCTTAGGGACTCCGGCTCCGGATTTTCTGTCGGGGTTTACTCCCTTAGCCTTTCCCTGAAGAGGTATGCCGCAAGGCAGCGGAGGTTTTTTGGAGTCAGAGTTTTCCTTCTCTGATGTGCCCTGACTGGAAGATCGAACCAGCGACACTTAGCTCGCAGGCCGACGCTCAATCCACTGAGCCAAACCAGCCAGGAGTGGCACACTAACACACAATAAATGGAATCATGCTAGAGTACAAGTGGGGGCCCTGTAATAACTGAATTCAAGTTGTACTTTTACTGCCCTGAGCAGTGTGGCTCAATTGATTGGGTGTCATCTGGAAAAGTGAAAGGCCGCAGGTTCGGTTGACAGTCAGGGTCCATGCCTGGGTGGCAGGTTCAGCCCCCAGTTGGGTGTGTGCAAGAGGCAACCTGATCGATGTTTCCTCTCACATCAATGTTTATCTCCCACTCTTTCTCCCTCCCTTTTCATCTCTCTAAAAAATAAGTAAATAAAACCTTTAAAACAATAAAAAAAAATGTATTTCTGCCATTCCTAGTAACCGCATTTCCGCATTCACGTGTCAATATCCCACCCCATATTTTCCCAGTTGTCTCTCCTTAGAACTTCACATCACACCATTTGGTGCTTCTCTGTTGCTTCCCTCCAGCCCCATGTTCTCTCTTTCCTTTCTTTCCAGTTGTGAATCCATGATCCATAATAAGCCCTCTCTTACTCAAAAATGTTGCTCTTCTCTGTCATCTTTCTTTATATTATTTACCTGCAGAACCACAACTCTGTTTTTCAACCACTTCTCCTAACTGAAGGTGGTTGAAGAAAAGAATAAAAAAGCTAAGCAATCTCACTTTAATATTTTGTAAACCCTTTCATTATTTCTTTCTGGGACTCTACTTTGATCAAGTTCATTACTGTGCACTGCCTATTTCTACTTAGGCTCCCTTGAGGGTCCTCCTAATCTTCCTGCTTTTTAAAGAGTTGGGTCCTCATAGGGGGGTGCTCCAGAGATCAGTCCTTGGAATTAAATGTTTCACGCAATGTTTCTGCCACAGACGTCCCCAATGAAATAATGTGCGACTCCATTCTTCTAGTTATTTTGGTCAAAATCCTTGGAGCCTGGCTGGTGTAGCTCAGTTGGTTGGAATGTTGTCCTGTAGACCAAAAGATCACGTGTTCAATTCCCAGTCAGGGCACATGCTCAGGATGTGGGTTTGATCCCCAGTCCAGGCATGTATAAGAAGGCAACCAATCGATGTTTCTCTCCTACATTGATGTTTCTTTCTCCCTCTCTTTCTATCTCTTTTTTTCTCCCCCTTCCTCTCTCTCTAAAAGTAATGAAAAAAAAATGTCCTTGAGTGAGGATGAAAAAAAAAAAAAATCTTTGGAGTCACATCCCACATTCAATCTATTCACAAATCTTGCCTGCTTCATTCTTTACAATATATCCATGATTTAATCACTCTTTAACATGTATTTAACCACCTACATCAACCTCACCTTACAACTAGATCTCTGCGGTAGCATCTCATCCCTGCTTTCTCGTTTTCTCCCAAGACCATATTCTATGTATGACAGTATCTGAACCAGCCTCCCCAATGTTTTTCTACTTTTCTCATAGTGAAATTCAAATACCTAATTATGGCCTTCAAAGCCAAAATGACAAATGCCTTTCATCACATAACCTCCTACACTTCCACCTTTTTTCATACTACTTCAGCTATAAGGTAGAATCTCATCAATTATACTGCTCAACCAAGAATGCATGGCTTACTTAAATGATCTGCCCACACATAACCAACAGAGAGGCTTCCCCTGGTCATCCTATATAAATCGAGACTTGCTCCTGCTCACAACATTTTGTGTCCATTTTCTGTTGTTGTTGTTGTGTGTGTGTTTTTTTTAATATAGTGCTACATGATACTATGATACAGATTATGTATCAGCAACATAAAGTTTAATTATTTATTAATTTGTCTCTACTCTGGAAAGAGAAATAGTTGTTAATATTTTTACTGGAGAAGGTCTCTAAAAATGTTAGTTGTTATTTTTACTGTTAATGTTAGCTTTAAGTAAAGTTTTATTTATTTAAGCTCAGACTATCATAGCTGTGATGGCCAGACCCTAGGCATGGCTCCCAGAGTGTCCATATTCTGTAGGATTCTCTCCTTTTGAATGTTGGCAGGACCTGTGACTTGTTTCTAGTAAAGAAATATGGTAAAATGAAATAATATTATACATCTAATTGTCAATATAGAGTGGTAGCCAGGATGCAAAGCTGGTCACAACAAAAAGACATGTTTATCAACTTGGTCAGAATGACAACAACAAGATGCAAACGATCTACTGAATATGCTAATATGGCAAACTCACCCAGGCTGAAATGTGCGGCTGGCCAGTTTAAAAATTGCCCCTGCAGAAGTCCGGGTGGGACTCCTATGGGCCCGCACGGAGGACCGGGAGTCCGCACTCCCTTCTTCCCCACTTCCCTTGCTTCTACAGGCCCTCGAGTTGGTCCAGGAGTTGTCTCTCTTCACCACCTTCCCTTTTTCCCCCTCAATAAACCCATTGCCTGCTCCCACACTGGTCTCTGGGTGATTCCTCAGTGCAAGACTGCTCTGACAGTAATTAGTTTACAAAGCAGTTGATTTTGAGTAAATAAATGAAAAAAGGAGATTATACTAGATAGACTTGATATAATCAGATTAAAAGTCTTTAGAGAGGGACAAGACCTGCTCCAAGGTGACACACCTCCTTGCTGTTTTGATGAGGTAAGTGCCCATACTGGAGAAGCCCAAATGATAAAGGATTCCAAGTGGCAGCTAGGAACTCGGAGCACCTCTATCTGTCAGCCCAAAAAAAAGCAAGACCCTTAGTCATACAGCCACCAAGAAATAAACTCTGACAATAACTTGAATGAGTTTAGAATCCTATCGTTCCTTATTTGAAGCACCAGTTAAGAATGCAGCCTAACCCACTTCTCAGTCACAAGTTTATGAGTACTACAGAAAACTAAATTAAACCAGGTCTAGACTCTTGATCCACTGGAATTCTGAGATAATATATGCATGTATTTTTAAGCTGCTGATATTGTGGAAATGTGTTACACACCAATTTGTTACAGAAAACACTAATGCACTTTCTTAATTTTTCTTCTCTTAAACAACACACTGTTATACTTCATTTATATGCCTGTTCATTATTTTTTAATCCTTGATTAATTAGTTTAAAATAATTTAATATTTGATTACTGAAGAAATAAATAAATGAATTAATTAATTTATAAAGCAGCCCCTCTTTCTATCGCAGTAATAAAAATGTTCAGGAAACTAAGTGCAGGCAAAGAAAAGACAGCAACCTGCTTCTTATGTTTGACTGGAAGAATTAGAGCAAGTATATGGTAATGATGTCTGTTTACTCATTTGCAGTTCACAAATATTTTGAAATGCTTTAAGATATCACTGAAGCCTTACAACTATCTTGAATAAGAGATGATTATGAATATTTTAGCCATTATAAATTTGAATATCTTGTAAATTATTAGCACAAGGTCATGCAATTAGGAGGTACTCTATTTATTTCCCCTGAACTTAGATCATAAGCACTGTTAGCTACATCAATTTATCTATTATCATGGGATTAATTATATCAGGCTATATATCTACTTGGCTAGTGCCAATGTTCATAAGCTAGAAGGATCTGTTCAATTTATCGGCATCAAAGTAAGAGACATCTTTGCCAACAAAGACAAGATAGTTATGTGAAATTAACAGTTGCTAATGAAGACAAGATGCTTATATAACATTACCAATTAAAGAGAGCTAGCACCTCATTGAAACAAAAACAAAAAAGTAGTATCTTCTAGCCCCAAACTTGCTCAATGTGAAGAATTTGTGTGTCTGATACATTAAATAATGTTCTATATTTTAGGGAAACAAACTAATTAACTCACACATTATCTACATGTTATAAGGTGAGGAAATGCAAGCAGAACAAATAAAGACTAAGGACATACCTAATGGTCACAAGACATCAGTAGCACAGTAATGATTATTGTTTTAGATTCCTTAATTCCTTTTGCTAAATAAGCCTGAAGCTGTATTCTTACTGTAAACACTTGTTTTTTACTACTCTTATAGCTTTGTACAAAGTTTCCTAATTCTTATTTAAAAAGACCAATGCCCTTAAGAGACTTCAGAGCTTATCTCACATTTGGCTACCTTCCAAGTTCCTCCTAGAGCCCCATACCAACTCTCTCAGGCCTTCATTCTTGGCAGTGGGCGGTGAGTCAACCCCTCACCTGGGGTCAAGTCATAATGTCTGAGTATCTTGAACAGCTCATTTTTCCAAGGCCTTCGAACATAGCTTCATTCTAACAATTTTATGATACCAATTCCTGTTTGCTACTGTTCTAATACATAGCCAAGATAACTTTATGATTACCTTCTTGAATTGCAAAATTCTCCCAATAATTATAGGATTTATGAATATATAATACTTGCTAATGGCATATGGCTCATTGGAATGCCTCTGGTGTTTTCTCAACTTGACCCTCTTTTTAATTTCCTGTTTAAACCAAAGGCAAATGTTGGAAACCACATATCTAACAGGCCAATTCTGTTACCTTGAAGAGATGTGTAATAAATGTAGCTTAATATAATAAAAACTCAATCTGAGACAAGTATGCCATTGCGATAAAGGTCTGTATCATGTAGTCATGCCAGCAATAAAATCAGTGGTTCTAGACACACATATGGTTCTGGGAGTGTTAATTGACTTTGAACAAAAGAATTCACCCCTATAGAAATCCACACCTGTGATTGGAAGTAGAACATCTGCTCAGACAGTGGCGGAGAAAAAAACGAAGTCTGGATGGGAGTATGGCATCAGCTGATTCGTGAGTGGGACTATTCAATGTTGTGTTTAGAAAAATGTAATCAAATGCTGGGCAGAAAGTGTCTCCAGAATAAATATATTTGAAGCGTGTCCTGTAGATTCTAGTAGTGCTTTAAAATTTATCAAGCAAGACATAGATAAAGTAAAGGAACATCAATTTTGTAGAGATGTACAAAGTAATTTGAGGCTGAATATAGGAAAAAAAAAACACAATAGAAGACATCTGGAAATGACAGTGGGATTGAACATATGTGTTTATCTCCATTCCTCCTTAAGACTCACTATAATAACAATAAAGTTTTAAAACAAAAAAAAGCATAAACTTAACAAAGAATTAAAAAACAAATGAGATAATGTTACAGTGCGAAGTCCCCAAGGAAATGGGAGGGGCTTTGACCCTAGAATGGTAATGAAAAGCTTCCCGGGCCTGTGTCACAGGTCCTGGTCAGGCATTTAAAAATAAGGCAGCAGCCACTAACGAATTAAGGCCACACGGTTTGGTTTGCAAGGAGGCTGGGGACTACATGTGGTTTGCAAGAAGGTAGAAGGGGAGAGCTGCGCTGGTTGAAAGAGAAGCACATGGTTCTGGATTAAGAACTCGAGAATACCTTGATATAGGCAAAACCTCCCAATCCGGCACAAATAATTGGGAGCTGCCAGTAAAGCTGAACCGTTTTGGGGAAATCCATGGACTTCTATTTTCCTAGAGAGAAATGGCACCTCTGACTTTTCTATTCTAAAACTAGCCTGGTTTGGCAGGGGGAGGCAGAACTCTATGTTTATGGGTGTTTTAAAGAAAGTAAGACTTAATGGCAGAAATCTGCCATTAATATAAATCTGTATAATACATAAGTAATCAATTCCTTTTCTTTTCATCAAAATCTGGTATTAAGAGTTAGGCTTTTTGGCAGTGGGCAATCAAGTCCATGGGTTCTGTTTCAGTCAGGGCAGCCGTGGGTTCTGTTTCAATTACAAC
The DNA here is from genome assembly GCF_987537825.1 of Furipterus horrens. Classification (NCBI taxonomy): domain Eukaryota; kingdom Metazoa; phylum Chordata; class Mammalia; order Chiroptera; family Furipteridae; genus Furipterus; species Furipterus horrens. The sequence continues at coordinate 20,420,732 of NW_028327175.1, forward strand.
AACAGTACGTGTAAGTCTGGAAAGAGAATAGGCAAGATATAACTGATTTAGAAAATTCATGAATGTTTAGAACTTCCTGAAATAATTTTGGAAGAAACACATTTGTATAAATGAACTCCAGAAAGGTTCATGAATTGGAGGCGCTATCATCACAGAGAGTGGAAATATAAGTGAGGTGGAAAAACAAGTATTATTTCAAAGTCTGCTTAAGAGGCAGAAAACAATTTCTACCAACATGAAGAGAAATAAAACTTCTCTTCTAAAAGTAGGGAGAAAATTAGAGCCTTGTTGCATGGATTAAGTGAAATATAGGAAATGTGAAAAGGGGAAAACCATGCCCAGATGTAGATTATGGTACCTTACATAAATAAGCATAGTCAGAGAACTCTTTCAACTACATGGTGACTTCTCCAAATCCCAGTTCAATTTCCTAAACAGGCTCATTAAGGACGATGTATTCTTGTCAGAAGATTAAAATATTTTTCTGCAGGAATAAAATTTAATATTATAATTCATAAATTTATCAGGAAACATACATCCAAAAATATTGTTCAAAAGCTATTTTTAAGGAGATAAGCTGCTTTGTCACATAATAATAAGGATTTACTTGATATATGTAAATTCTATTATTGAAAAATAAAATATGCATATCTAAAGTTTCAAACTATAAGACACAATAACTAATAATAATAATAACAGAAGCTGAAGAATAAGTTCAAGAGTAATAATTTCCATTTTTTAAGCATTTTCTGTGCCAGGCTTTCTGCTGTGTGCTGTACATGAATTAACTTATTAAATCATCCAACCAGAATTGTGTGTAAGTACTACACTAGATACAACTCTTGCCAGAAAAAGAGTGGGAAATTCCAATTCAATAAGGAAAATTTATTATCTTATATAGGAAAGACTCTAGAGGTCAGGGACCCCTAAGGTTGTTCAATTCAGAACTGAAATGTCATGAAGAACCCAGATTTTATTTTATTTTTAATGACTTGTTGTCCTTGACCCAAAGGCTTCATTCTCAGGCTTCCTCCCTTCATGAGAGTGAAACTACTATGCCTGTGTGTGTAAACATGAGAACATGTAAGAATTTTTGTGCGTAGTGAGAAAAGTTTCCCCAGAATTTTTTTTCAGCAGACTTCTCCAAATATAAATGGATATAAATAAAAATATAACTAAGAATAAAATATATATTTTATTTGGGAGAAAGGATCAAGGTCCTATTACCTTTCCTACCTCTAGCTGGCGAGAATAATGAGATTTTTATAATTGCTTTAGATTAAACATGATTTTATCAGTGTCATACAGGAGAGAATTAAAAACATGAAGTCCACTACAGATATTATCTCTACTTTGCATAAAATTAAACTAAGGGTTAAATAAGTGGTCAGATTAGCATTACAGAGATAGGAATTTTTCAGAGCATAAATTCAGTGAGGAGTTATAGGGTTGGATATATTCAGTAAATGTTGACTATAAGACAATAATCAAAAATTGGTTAGAAGGGAAAAAAAAGAAATTTCCTTTGACTTAAGAAGGTGATGCCTGAATGAGTATCATTATGTTATTTTCTGGACCAGACCTGTAAGACAGAGACCTAGCTAATTTTTTGAAAGCATCCACCCCCAAATTTTTATTTTATTTTTATGATTTCAGTGAAAAATTCTGGAGCACAATATAGGACAAGATAAATGAAACAGAAACAAATCAAGTAACCACAAGAACAATTTTAATGTCACTAATGGTGGATAACAAGATCACTCACTGGAAGATTGATCTTTGACAGAAGGAAGTTCTTTACAATGTTTGGGATGAATTAAAAAGTATGTATATACATGGTAACGTTGGAAAATTATTAAGGGGATTATTCAGCCTTCATTATTTCCCAATATTTTAGTTCACATCCTCAATTTTAGTATTTTCATGATTGTATTTGCTCTTTTATATTTCACGTTTCTTTTTTATTTACTGTATATTAATTTATAAGTTCCTTATAATACTTAAAACACTATTCTGGGAAAAAAGTCCATACTAGAAACCATGATAAATTTACATAACTTTGGAAAATTGGTTCATCATAATGAAAATACAAACTGAAACAAATCTTTAATGATTGAGTAGCATCCAAATTTCAGTCTATTAAATTGTGCAAAAAGGTTACACTTTCTTATAAAAAAATATAAAAGTTTATATTAAGAAGTCAGAATGCAACTTTACTTTAATCAGGAACTTGTCTAAATGGAAATGAGCAGAACTAATTCTTTAGATACTGAGCTGAACCATACCAGTTAGAAAATAGCTGGTGAATCTAACAGAGCTAAATAACTCTCCTCTAAAATAAATAAATCTTTAACACAATAAAAAAGATTATTAAATCCAGTAATGACATTGTTATTTGTGCTCCATGGATATATACATTCAATACCTTCAAAAAATAAATAAACCTTCTTGAAATAAAAAACAAAAAAGTATTTTTAAATATTTTATCTATCATTCTTTATAAAATATAAATTGTAACCAATATTCTGTACTATCATAAATGATTTTTGGATCTAGTCTGTTTTTTTGGTGTGAATTCAAGACATCAGACTAGGATATATGTCCTCCCAAAGCTAAACATAATGTCCAGGAAACATAAACATACAGATCCATTCACATGTAATTATTTTTCAAAAATAATACTTTCTAAATAGAGGCATGGAGTAAATCTTTATGGACATTTTTTTATTTATAACAAATAATCCAAATTACATTGTAAACAGTTCACTGAGCAAATCAGTTTGAAACACTTGATGTGCTATGTGAAAACTTCTGTAACAAAAATCATCTTTTCCAAATGCATTAATATCTGTATCTATACATTTCAAAATACTTTAATAATATTTCCCCATCCAAAAAGACAATGTATATCCCCAGACAAATTTTACACTCTCACATCAAAAATTCAGAAATTATTGTGGTTTCTAAAATATATTTCTCTAACTTTATACAGTGTTAATAATTTGTCTTCCTGCACTTCATTCAAAATTACATCTCTAAGATATATTATCAAGATTATCATTATGCTTAACTTAAGATAATTTTTTATTTTCATAAAAATATGTGGTGCATACAGTTAAAATAAAGAAAATAAATGTATGTACCTTTAATATTTCTTACTGAGTGCATAGTTTTTATTCTTAAAATTGAGGTGATAATTTTGAGGAAAATAATAAACATATATCCTGAGGAATACTGATTTCATTAAATAAAATGGTTTGCACACACTCTTTAAGTCATTTCTTTTAACAAGGATATATTTTAGTTCATTCTCAAATATACAAAGGAGTCATTGACTCATCAGTTTCAGTAATCTTATATGTTTTTTGTTTTATTTTGCAAACAATCCTAAGTAACTTGGTGATGCCCTTATCATAAAAAGAAATAACAAGGAGCGTAACACATTTTAATTTCTGTGTCATAATGTGGTAACACAAAGTTACAAATGATCCTAATTATTATCTATATACATCAATGTGTTTGTGAGTGAATTCTTAACTTGAAAAATATTTTTTGTGTGTTTGTTCACTTAAATTTTTAAAAATTTAACTAACTTTTATTGTTTTAATGTTGTTTTTCAATTACAGTCGACATACAATATTAGTTTCAGCTGTGTAACATAGTCATTAGACATTTATATAACTTATAAAATGATTACCCAATAAGCTTAATACTCATCTGACACCACAGAGTTATCAGAATATTATTGACTATGTTCTTTATGCTGTACTTTACAACTCCATGGCTGTTTTTATAACTGGCAATTTGTGCACCTTAATTCTTCACCTTTTTCTCCCTTCTCCCCAAACCTACTCTTATCTGGCAACTATAAATTTGTTTTCTATATTTATGAGTTTGTTTCTGGTTTTTTTTTTTTTGTTGTTGTTCATTTATTTTGTTTTTCAGATTTTACATATAAATACAATCATATGTTACATTCTTTTGCTAACTTATTTCACTCAACATAATACCGATTCTATTTATGTTTTAATTTTGAATCAGTTAATGTGTAATATTGTTGTACTTTCTCACCATTTTAGATTTAAAAATATATTATATATAGTTTTAAAAATATTTATCTGGGCCCTGGCTGATGTGGCTCAGTAAACTGAGTGCCGACCTATGAACCAAAAGGCTGCCAGTTTGATTCCCAGTCAGGGCACATGCCTGGGTTGTGGGCCAAGTCCCCTGTTGGGGGCATGCAAGAAGCAACCAACTGATGTTTCTCTTGAACATGGATGTTTCTCTCTCTGTGTCTCTCTCCCTTCTCCTCTCTCTGAAAATAATAAAATTTTTCAAAAAAAATTTAATTGGGTCAACACTCAGGTTTAGCATCAAGAAAACAATATTTGTTTTCTATAAAGCATTTTCCTCTAGCACTTTAACCATGTTTTTCTTAAGTTAGACTAAACTAAATACTGTAAATATAAGTTCAAATCTGTTTATCCTTACACTACATAGTGATGTTCAGGTCAATGTGCTGCCTCTTCTCCACATGTTCCTTCACAGACCTTATTTATCCTGGGATAAGGTCTTCTAGGGCCAGCAGAAGACAGCCAGCTGAAGTAGAAAAGTATTGAAATACACATGTGGGATGCTTTTAAGTGCCCAACCTGGTAGTGAGACACATGTCAAATGCATCCATTTCATTTGAGAGAACTTGGCCTCAAGATTACACCATCAACATGGCTGGCAAATATAGTCTAGCCCTGTTCTCAAAAATGAGAACAGATTTGGTGGTTTCTATCATAACCTCCAGACAAATTTTTAGAAACCCAGCTGATAAGACAGACCAAACAAATCATTCCTGCTTGTACATCCCTGGTAAAGAAATATCTGGTAAACTATATTTATTTTCTAATATTTGACTCTACTTGATGTAGTTCAACAACATACTGCTTTTTAAAATAAATATTGAATAGGATAGAAAACAAAACAGAAACAAAACAATATCAGTGTACTTACTAGTTTTGCTGAGCTGGACAAAACCCTATGGAGTCCAAAATCCTATGGGACACCAGGTAGAATGTGTCTCCCTTTGCCAGAGGCTCTGAAATTTGAGCACTGTAAATTAGACCACAGAGTTCCAATAAACATTAATTGTGAAAAAAAAAAAAAACAACAACAACACCTAACACACTCTAGTGGATCTTGTCCTCTGTTTTGGTTCTCCTTCTGGTGAGCCACCTTCTTAGAGAGATGCTCTAGTGTTTCTTACAGGCCCATGTTTGCTGGACAAGGATAGAATTTTATGCATACTCACATCCAGTCATTATTCTGGATTACTACCATTGTGCCTCTGTGGCTGGTCCTGCAAAGAGTCTAAAATTTAAACGCGTATAAATAGTCTGAAATAAACGTACAGAAATGGGAGATATTTTTGGATCTAAAATAAGTACGCTATTCCCTTCTTACTTGTGATTGCCTCACTGAGTTCCTTGAATACTAATGTCAGTGAACTTCATTCTGAACACTTTAAATACACTCGAGAAGTTCTGATCATGTGTTCTCCAAAGAGAAGATTTAGGGTCATAACCTGTGATACATCACCGCCCCCACAAGAAGTATTTTCACCATTATGCAGATTACCTATTCCTACCATTACAACCATTTCATAAAAGAAAGGGTCGCTGACACAGAAGCCTCTGTCAGGCTTTACATAGGTCTGTTGTACCTTTCCTTAGGGCAAAAAGATGCTTCATCCTCTTAAACCAACATCACTAAAAAGAAGCCAGGCCATGAAAAAGTTTGAAATTAGAAGATTATCCAAAAGGCAACTTGCATTTCACCCTAAACACAAAAATGCTAGTGACCTGTCTTCATAGATACATGTTTTTTCTTTCTTTCACACATTCCATGACACTTGAATCGGTCAAGCTCCCCGACTCATAACCTCAGTTAGGGACACAGAACCTAATACCTTGCACTTACCATTCTATAAATGGTTGACATTTTTTTTTTCTATCTCCTTCCCATACTCTACAAGCTCCATGAGGGAGGAGGCAAAGTACCTTGCATTAATCACAACTGTTATGCTTAGTACAGTGCCAGGCATGATGTATATACACAATAAATATTTGATTAAGTGAACATATAAAATGTTCCCAACTAGTGAATTAAGCAAATTAGTTAAAAGCTTGGGGTTTTGTCATTATATATTGTTTCATTTTCAAAGTGCCTAAAGTAGGAATTAGCACTTTCTGAACAGTGTTACATGCTTATATAACAAGAAAAATAAATAATAAAAATGACAGATTTTTCTTTCTTTTTTTTTTTTTTTAAATATAAGAAATATTTCTCAGTATGTGAAGCAGGATAAAATGCACAACATGGTTGGGTGACATGACCTGAATTTCTCTCAGAACATCTTGAAAAATGGATTATGAATTGTGTCACATTAATTGAGTGTAAATTTAGCTCTGAGTAGGTGCTCAAACATAACGTATATTTAAAACAGATCACAGAAATAAAGATTCCAGTCTTTAAATACATTTAGATGTATCACACAAAGCATTTTTCTTGCATATTGCTGTCAGAAAACCATAATTAAGTCTTTAAATAAATCATTGTTAAAAGTAAAAATTGAAAACCCGTAAGTAATTTGGGAGGTAAATTAAGAACCAGAAAAGGAGAAATATGAAATCATAATGTTCACTTCATCCAAAACTTCTGTATTATAATTTAATAACACTGGTATAAAGAAATCGTGATTTCTTACAGTTTTGTCTTATATATATTTATTACCACAAGAATGCCATTGAGGACTTCCGGCCAAGATGGAGGCATAGACAGACATGTTGCATCTCCATCCACAACTAAAAAGGAATATAACTACTTCAGAACTATAAACAACCAGAAGTTCCAGAAAATCAAAGTGCATGGAAGTCCAGAAAACAAAGATATAAAGAGGAAATACTCATCCAGACAGGTAGGAGGGGCAGAACTAGGGCAGAGAACACAGAGTGCGGTGGTGGCAGCAGCAGCAGCAGCAGGCCAGCGGAAAGCACAGTTACACATTTCAAAAAGCCAGGACAGACACTTGGGGAGCGTTCCCAGCCCCTCAACAGACCCCACAACTCACGGTCCCAGCACCAGAGAAAATTAAGCCTCATTGCTTCTGACTGTGAAGACCAGTGGGGGATGGGATGGAGGCAGAAACTGCCAGTCTCTTAGCAGAGTCCGCTTGTTTAAAGGGCCCCCACAGACCTAGAACATCCACAGACCAACCCACTCTGGGAACGACTGCCAGGGCAACAGCTATAGGGGTGCCATTCCAGTGCTGAAGTGGGAGAAGTGCCTGGAAAAGGGGCAAGTGCTGGGCAAGTGGCATTGTTCCTTCTCAGACCCCTCCACTGCATACAGTGCCACAATGTAGTGAAACAGTTTGCCCTGTACTGACAAATACCTAAGGCTCTGCCCCTTACAACATAGTAGGAGCGACAGCTCTCCCTGGGACATGGAAGCAAACAAACACAGGAGACTTCCAGCCAAGATGGAGGTCTAGACTGACATGCTCCTTCTCTCTCCACAACTAAGAAGGAATACAACTACTGCAAAACCAGAAATAACCAGAAGTTCCAGAAAATAAATGGAAGTCCAACGTATGAAGTTATAAAGAAGTGGTGCTCATCTGGACAGGTAGGAGGGGCGAAGCCAGGGAGGAGAGTTCAAGCTGTCCTGTCTGTGGCAGCAGCAATGATGGAGGCAGGACAGGGGTAAGAGGAGGCGAGAAGTGCCTGGGGAGCAACCCGGGTTACAGACCAGACCTGTCAGCTTGTGATTCCAAAGCTGGGGAAGGCAGATCTCCATTTCCTTGGACTGTGAGGCCCAGAAGAGGTGGGGACAGAGGAGAAGGATGCTGGTCTCTCAGCAGAGAGTGAACAGTAAGAATCCATCTTGGACCCCCGCGCCCTGCAGAAAATGCCACAATATGGTGAGAAGGGTTCCCCAGTTGTGATGAGTGCACGGGGTTCTGCCCCCTATATTGTAGGAGGTGTGACAGCCTTGTCCAGGAAGCAAAGGTAAACACAAAATGGTCAGGATGGCACAGATCATGATAGAGATCCCGGTGAAGCCGCTGACCAGACAGTAAATATATAATCTAACCAAGCAGCAGATAGGAAATCTTTCTGAGGATTAGTTCAGAGCTTTGGTTATAAAAATGCTTACAGACCTAACAACAGATCTTAAACAAAACGGGGAAGTAATGAAGGCTAGTCCTGCTGAAATGAACAAAAACACATATGAAACTAGTGGTGAGGGCAAGAAAACCAGGGATCAAATCAACAAATCAGAACACAGGGAAGGAAAAAACAGTCAACCAGTGCAGAAAGAGGAAATGAGAAGTGAGGAAAATGAGGAGAGACTCAGAATCTTATCGGACAGCTATAAGAGGGCCAACATCTAAATCATAGGGCTGTCAGAAAGTAACGAAGAAGAAAAAGAAATTGAAAACTTATGTGAAAAAATAATGAAGCAGAACTTCCCTAACATGGGGAAGGAAATAGTCTTACAGGTCCAGGAAGCACAGAGAGTTCCAAAAAAACTGGACCCAAGAAGAACCACACCAAGACACATTATAATTAAAATGTCAAAAATTAAGGATAAAGAGAGAATCTTAAAAGCAGAAGAGAGAGGAAGAGAATTACATACAAAGTGGTCTCAATAAGACTATCAGCTGATTTCTCAAAAGAAACTGCAGGCAAGAAGGGATTGGCCAGAACTATTCAAACTAATGAAAAGCAAAAACCTACAACCACCATTACTCTATCCAGCAAAGCTGTCATTCAGAATAGAAGGGCAGAGAAAGTGCTTCCAGAACAAAGTAAAACTGAGGGAGTTCATCAGATCCAAACCACTGTTATATGAAATGTTAAAGGAACTTGTTTAGGAGAAGGAGGATCAAAACTATGAACATTAAATTGAAAACTGTATCACAACAACAAACAACAGAAGCTAGGGAATTGAAACAAAGGCAGACTAAGTAGGCAATGAGAGTGGGAAAAGAATTATATGTATGGGGAACATTTTGGGGAGAGGTCAGTAGGGAGGGGGAAGGGAGGAAAGGGAGGGAGATGCTGCAGGAATTAGGAAGCATAGTAGGAAAAAGTGGAGTAGATAGGAAGATGTTGAGAAGAACTATATGCACAACCAATGGGCATGGACTAAGGTGGCGGCATCTGGAGGAGGGTGTCACTGGGTGGAGGGGAACAAAGGGAAAAGAAATTGGGACAACTATAATAGCATAAGCAATAAAGCATATTAAAAGAAAAAGAGAAAAAAAAAGAACGCCGATGGTTGGTGATAGCATGTAGCTCTCTTGGTTACCTCTTAATTTCTTTCCCACACGAAGAAGAAAGAGGAGGAGGAAGAAAAAAAGAGGAAAGAGAAGAATAAAAAAATGAATAAAAAGACACTATTATATGGTGTGATGGTTAAATTTATTTGTCAAATTGGTTAACCCATGGTAACCAGATATTTGATCAAATATTCCAAATGTTTTGTGAAGGTATTTTTTTTTAGATGAGATCAACATTTAAATCAATAAACTTTGAATAGAGCATATTACCTGTCTTAATATGGGGTGGCCATATTCAATCAGTTAAAGGCCTTAATAGAAAATGGCTGACCTCCCTGGATGAAAAGGAATTCAGCCAGCAGAGAGCCTTTGGACTCAGGCTGCAGTTTTCTTCAGTTTGCTCTCACCTATGTGAATGCCCAGAGGCTCCTTTGGGGAAGAGCTGAAGAAGTTATTAAAATATTCACTGACTGTTGGCAAAAGCCTTCCTTCTAGCTATAGGCTATCTCAGCAGTAAATAGGCTACAGATATGAAAACTGACACAGTTCTGGAAACTCAGCGAGGAATCATGACTCTTGGGTGACCATTCTTATCTTTCTGTTCCTCATTCTTGACATTTTCTTATTCTAGAAGTTAAACAGTATCCAGTGGCTGCTGGCTGCCTGCCGCCCTTGCTTGTAGAAACACTACACTGAGTTAAATATCTCTACAACTGTCTTTAGGTCATGAACCTCAGCTGATGTTCACTCCTATTATTTTGAGATCACCCCATTACCTCCATAGGAACTAACAATTCTACCTTATGACTTTTTTTTTCTGATTTATTTTCTGAATTGTGGAGTTAACAGATAATGTGAGAATCATCTACTTTGCTTATGTCTGCCACAAATATTGCACATTTTGTAAGCTTCCAACAATTAAAAATAGAAAGATATGCAAAATTATATATATATATCTTTGCTTAATTTAATGGTACATATGATAAGATAATTCTAAATTTGGAAGATATATGTCTTTTTTAAAACAAATTTATAATCTAAACTTAGATTTAAGCACACATTTTAAGAATACATTATAATGGATATTAGAAAAAAACATATAAATAAATGCAAACTAGCATATAGTCTTAAAAGAATATACATTAAAAAATAAATGGTGCTTTAAAATTTGTTGTATCGATTCTAACAAAGTGCAGAATATTTCATTAGAGCACGTTTGAATTTAAACATGTTTAAAAAGATAAATGGGATTTATTCCATGGGAAAATGTTTCAAAACATCAAAATTTAAATAGCTATATATATCTATATCTATAGCTATAGCTATATATAGATATAGATATAGATATAGATGTATGTATTATAAAAGTCACAGTTACTTCCTAATATTATTTAGTATTATCTAACACATTTTGTTGCCTGATAGGCTGTTGCCTGCACAAGGAAGATAATTAAATGAATTTTTACTTTAACAGCTAGGTGGGAAAACACTGAACTTCAACCCTTTAATTATATCATAAAACAAACAAAATTTAAATCAATTGTTTGATGGTTCTGAATTTAAAATCTAAAACTGTAAAATCCCTAGGAAATGAAAAAAAGAAAGAAGGAGGGGGAGGAGGAGAAATGAGAAAATCTTTGTGACTTTGATTTGGGCAAATTTTCTTTTAATGTTACTTATAATTACCATTGACTCCATAATCTTCAAGTCCCACAGTTACTTAATATGTCAACATGTCATTTGCAAATGCACCTGGGCTCAATTAATAATAGGTGAGAGTGGTAATAATCATATGTTACTGTATACCAGGGGTTAACTAAGACCAAATTATCGTCATCACAATAGTGAGACATCCAGTTTCAAAATGTCATCCTGAGGGACTGCTCTTAGGAACACTCATAGAATCAGCTATGTTGGCCTTTGTCCCCCAACAAATAGATATACAAACAAAAATTTGTCTTCTGACAGTCCATTAAAAATCATAATTCCAGGTAATGGAATGAAGGAAGAAAAGTGCAAGTTAGGGAAGAGAGGTGGAAAAGCTAATACCTGCTGACTTACTGTGTTTTTCTGGATTTTATACCAGTTTTGTAGAAGCATCTTACAATAAGCTTTTTGTACAATTGCACTCCAAGACAGTTTTCAAGGAAAGCAAAGAGAAAGAATTAATTTCCTTGTCTCTAAATCCCATTTCTTTAGTATTTATCCCATCGGGAGTTAATTCCTTTGTACTTTTGGTTGTACCAATATGAGCAGATTTTATGGAATCTCAAATCTACAGAGAAGCCCCAGTGAGAGAGCCAAGTGTTGTAGGTTGTGGTCATAAAGCAGAACCATTTTGGATTTATTGATGGAAGGTAGAGTCAAACATATATGGTATAGCAGACACTGAATAAATGAGACCTCGAGGGCTGAATTAGAGTATAAGAAATGTCTGAAACAGGTAGATAATGAACAATATTCATTTCATCTTTGTTACTAGTCACCACTTAACTCCATCACCATTATTAAATTCCCTATGTACTTTTAGGTAATATTTATGAAAATATGGTTATATAATGGGCTATGAGCTTTACATATATATATATATATACAAAACATATGTGGAGGTATGCATGCATATATTGTACATATATATATAGATGCATATTCCATTTATATATATTTATCTCCACCTCTGCCTTACAGTTAAATTGTTTCTTTGGGGTTCTTTTCAATTTCTGAACCCCAAATTATGAACTCCAAAAACTAACTGTTCCTATCTATACAGCAGGTAAAGTGTAGCCTTTTAAAAGCCCCAGAATATTGAAACATAACTGTATTTAATAAGTACTATTTTATAATTTAAAAAGTACTATATACCAGTCATGATTGTGGTATAGGTACATGTGGTTCACTTCTTTGTATCAACCACATGAAAATTACAACTAAATTATAGAATGACCATTAGCCAGTACTGTCAGAAATCAAGTTCAATGGAAGTCTGACAACAACAGAATCAAAGAAACCACATACACAGAGATAGGTAGGAGGGACACAGATGCAGAATGGGCTGGTTTTTTACTCACACATGGTGGATAAATATTTGGGAGGGATATCTAAGGAGTGAGAAGTCCCAGCCCCACCCTAGGCTCCCCAGCCCAGGGTGCAACGCCAGGAAGATAAGTCCCCACAACTTCTGGCTACAAAAATCAGCAAGGATTGAGTCAGTGGAAGAAAATGCTAGAGCCACAAGCAGTTCATCTTAAAGAATCCACACATAGACTCACCTATTCAGACTCACTCCCTCTGAGCTCCAGCACCAGGGCAGTAACTTGAAAGGTACCAGTGGTATACAGGGAGAAACTGAAGTGTCTGGCATCGAGGTCAACAGAGGCCATTGTCTATTCTCTAAACCCTCTCCCCACAGAGCCCGCAAGCTTGGTGCCATATCTGAGATTTCCTCAACCTGGCTAACTTTGTTTGACCCACCTTGGAGAGCCCTAGAGACTCTGTCCCACCCAACTTCTGGGCCCACCCAAGCCGCTTTTCCATATGAGTGGCTGGTCTTGGCTCATGTTCACAACTTCCTAAATCCTATAAAAGAACCAACAGAAGGCCACAGTGAGCTCCAGGCCTAGCAATGCTAGCAGCCAGCTTAGATTCACAGCTTGGCTTTGCCTGGAAACCTCCAAGCCTAGCATAAGTAGCAGCCATCTCAGATTGCTTTATAACTTAAGCAGGGTGCCCCGGGCAAAACACAGGTAGGGGTTGACCTTAGCCTGGACCACACAGGAAACCCCAGAGCCAGTGTACCCAGTGGACAGATACAGACCACATCAGAGCACCACCACCCTGCCCCAGCACAGTTGATCCTCCACAGAGAGTAGAGGTTGGTGGTAGGTGATCACAGCCAATCCTTGTAGCTGACTGGCCTGGGTAAATTCCTCCCATTGATATGCCAACAACAACCAAGACTCAACTATAAGAGGAGAGTATACTCTGCACACACAAAGGACACACACACCTTGCGTACCTAGCCTGGGTGATAAGGGAGGCTGTGGCTCTAGAACCCACAGGATACCTACTACATTAGGCCATGTTACCAAGACACAGAGTCAAAGCAGCTCTACCCAATACACAGAAACAAACATAGGGAGGTTGTCAAATTGATGAGACAAAGAAATGTGGCCCAAATGAAAGGACAGGACAAAACCCCAGGAAAAGAACTAAAGAAAATGAAGATAGCCAATCTATCAGAAACAAAGTTCAAAATGCTGGTGACTATGGTACTCACAGAAATTATTGAGTATAGTCACAAAATAAAGAAGAAGTATAGATTATACAATGTGAAATGAAGAAAAATATACAAGGAACCAACAGTGATGGGAAGAAAGCTGGGGTTCAAATCAATGATTTGGAACAAAAGGAAGAAATAAACATTCAACTGAAACAGAAAGAAGAAACAAGAATTGAAAAAAACAAGGAGAAGATTAGGAACCTATGGGAAAACTTAAAACGTAAAACATCTGAATGATAAGAGTGCTAGAAGAAGAGGAATAACCAGAAATTGAAAACTTAGTTGAAAAAATAATGAAAGAAAACTTCCCTAATTTGGTGAAGGAAATAGACATACGAGTTCAGGAAGCACAGAGTCCCAAACAAGTTGGTTGGATCCAAAGAGGACAACACCAAGACACATCATAATTAAAATACCAAAGACTAAAGATAAAGAGAGTCTTAAAAGCAACAAGAGAAAAAAAAAGAGTTATGTACAAAGGAGTTCCCATAAGACAATCAGCTGATTTCACAAAAGAAACTTAACAGGCAAAAAGTGGCTGGCAAGAAGTATTCAAAGTGAAGAAAAGCAAGGACCTATAACCAAGAGTATTCTATTCAGCAAAGCTATCATTTAGAATGGAAGATGAGATAAAATGCTTCCAAGAGAAGGTAAAGCTGAAGGAATTCATCATCACCAAGCTATTATTACATGAAATGTTAAAGGGACTTATTTAAGAAACAGAGGACCAAAACTATGAACATTAAAATGAAAACAAACTCACAGCTATCAACAACTGAATATAAAAAATAAAAACAAACTAAGCAAACAACCAGAACAAGAACAGAATAATATATATGGGGATCATCTGGAGGGTTATCAGCTGTGAGGGGGAAGGGGAAGAAATAAGGAAATGGTGCAAGAAGCATAAATGGTAGGAACAAAATAGGGGTGTGTTAAGAATGGTATAGGAAAAGGTGAAGCTAAAGAACTTACATGAACAACCCATGGACATGAACTAAGAGGGGAGGAATTGCTGCAGGGAAGGGGGGATTCCAAGGGAATGGGGAGAAAGGGAAAAAAATAACTGGACCAACTATAACAGTATGATCAAGGAAATGTACTTAAAAAATAAAAAGTACTCTCTAAAAAAGCATTGTGATAAAAGTGCGTTTATTTGATTTTACTAAATTTAGAAGTAGAAAACAAAAAATATGGTAGAATTATGTTTTGATATTTACACTAAACCTCACATTTCATAAGTAAAATATAACATTTATCAATAGGTTTGTGTTTATAGTTATATAATGATGTTAATATTCTCTAGCATTCTTAGATGATTCTTCCATATTTATACTTTATTCATATTTTTCCATTCTTCATATATTGCTTCTGTTCATACCATACAATATATTTATATTGTGAATCATAACATGCACCCCAATTCAATGAATAGTTGTTTACATCTATAATAATTAAATTGAGGCAATTTACTTGTTTTATCTATGTGAAACCATAACTATATTTTAAAAACATTGATATCTGTTGAATAAAAGATATATTGAAGCTATCTAAATTAGATCAAATATATTAGAATTTCAAACATATTTTAAAATGCAAAACATATTATTTAAATAAAATACTGTGGATATAGGTGAGACCACTGACCACTAGTCATTATTGTTCTTCCTCAAATTAGACCTCAAACATATGCTGCACACGCTTTTTTGTAAAGTTTTCCAAACATAAAAAAATATTTTGCAAATTATTAGCTTTTCTTTCTACTGAAATAGGCATCAAGAAAATGCATCCTATAGGTTTTTAAAGCATATTTCAAAAGATTTCCTCTCTTTTTCCACCATTTTTGTTATTATAAGTAATGCATCTGAATTAAAAAAAAATCAGACATCAATCACCAAGATTTGTTTTTAAAATGCATGTCTCTTACTTGACATTCAAGACAAATGTCTTCTAGTTTTGAATATTTTATAGACGTTCTTACTAAAAAGCCTAGTTCTCAACCTAAATATATGACTTTAATTTAAAACTCAAATTATCATTTTTCTTTGGAAGTATAATTCTACCTGGGAATATTTACCTAAAGTATGATTGATGAGATAACTCTTAGAAGTATTATCTTGATTCTACAAAGATAAATATTTCAAATAAAATTATAAATGATTAATGTTAAAACTAGATTATATAAAAATGATTGTTTAGGCCTCAAATGTATTTGTCCCAAACATTCGGCTGGTTTTCTTTATTATTCAGCTTCCTCTAAATATAAGGAAAAAGTCCAAATCTATATTAAAGCTTCATAAAATAAGTAATATTTTTGCTTGTGAAGGAACAATACTAAATAAAAATATCACTATGTCAAGCAGTAAGCTAATTAAGCTGTCTCGTTTTTATCACTTCACTTTCACAGAAGACCTCAGAAATAATTAGTAGTATCGTTTTAAAAAATTTGAAAATTACTTAAGAATAACTTACCAACTATCTCATTGCCAGAAAGTGACAAAGCAACAACTCAAAAATGCTTCCTGACCTCCCAAAGGGATAGATTGTGGAAAGGTCAAGTTGTGTCAAGTCAATTACATCAAAAATAAAATGTTCATGTTGAAGAGACAGAGAGCAAGTATACACCATTTGTCAATGTTAAAAAGGATAAGAAAAAATGACAGTAGGAAACAATAACTTATTTTATATCATGGAATCACTTGATACAGTGATGTAAAGTTTAGAGATTAATACATCGATGAGAGATAGAGACTACTAGAGTAAATCCAGAAAAGTCAAACCATATCCAAGAAAATCTAATTTTCTTTGGAAATGATCCTACAACTGAAAAGTTATTGCGACGTAGAAAAATCAGTTTCCAGAGCTTTGAAAATGGGCTGAGTAGTCTAAGGATTCCAGGCAAAATCAGAAATCCCTTCTAGTTTCAATAGGAAGTGGTAACTCTTAAGCCAGTTGGTGTCTGGAAGGAGGCCAAGTAATAGACTTATGCATTTTAATTAGGTTCAATAATAAGACATCAGCAATGAAAAGAAGTTTATATCTTGATAGAAATGACCAGTTAACATTTGGCATGCTGAAATTATTGTCTTCATGAGACATCCAAACTGAGATGTATTTAGGCTATTTTATAGGGTTATTGAAGGCAGGAAAAACTAAAAGGAATTAATACAATTGTTCATTTTATCAGTTCATAGAAAGTCTTGAAATAAAATATAATATTAGGAGCCACAGATATGGCTCAGACTTTTTTCGCAAAGGAATTTAAGCACTATGATTGGTAATATTAGTCAATCTTTCTTACATCCTCAGAATTTAAACTCAGTCACACTTACCACAGTGTGTACCTTTCCTGTTGTTGTCACAGTAAGTAGATCAGGTTGAGGCAGTGATTTAGAGAATTGTATTAAGCTGTTCAAGGCTTTCCTTACAGTATATTTATTCATGATGACTTGTTTTCTGCATGCTCAGCTGGATCTATTATAATCTATCATCATGGATCAGCGGTGTTTCTAGGTGCACCTTGATTTTGTGTAGTCTCTCTTTAGAGTTGCCATAAATTAAATTTAGATTTATTTACTTAGAAAGATTTATGCACATTTCTATACTGATTGAGTGAATGCAAGTCACTCAAGTATTTGTGGTATTTTGACTAGAAACCACATGCATAACAAAAAAGAATTGAAATCTTGATAGATGGAGATTTCAGGTCTAGTATTTATACAACAACCCTGAATTATAAAATTATTCACAATGATGAAGTTCATTCAGCCTGTCTTATAAGCTGCCAAGGCTGTCCAGTGATTGAGGGCTTATTTTGCAGTTTTAGTGTATTATTTCTGGCTGAGTTTCAGTCTAAGATCTATTCTATGAACTCATTAAAGTTCATGAGTTTTTAGTTAATTACATTTTCCCCAAGAAAATGTTGTTTAAAAACCACCAAAATAACAGTTGTATTATATTTATTTGCATTTTTAAATATTGGAGATGCTCAACTTCATATATCATCAGGAAAATGCAAATTAAATAAAAGTAAGTTATAATTATACATCTATTAGAATGGCCCAAATTCAAAACACTAACAATACCAAGTACTGTTGAGGATTTGTAGCAACAGAAACTTCTATTTATTGCTGGTGGGAGTGCAAAATGGTACAGCCACTTTGGAGAGCAGTTTGGCAGTGTCTTACAAAACTAAACATATTCTTATCATACAGTACAGCAATCATTATCCTTGATATTTACCTAAAGGATTTGAAAACTTATGTTCACGCAAAGTCTTCACTCTGGTGTTACAGAGACTTTATATGTATTGCAAAAATGTAGACACAACCAAAATGTCCTTCCATAGGTGAATGAATAAATCAACTGAGGTACATTCTGACATTCAGCTATTACTCAGTGCTAAATAAAAAAGATCTTTCAAAACCTGAAAAGACTCAGAGGAAATGTCAATGCAAATGAAAAATGAAAAAAAAAGCAATTTGAAAAACCTACATACTATATGATTCCAACTGTATGATATTCTGGAAAAGGCAACACCATGGAGACAATAAAAAATTGAGTGATTGCCAGCAGTTTGGGGGATGAAAAAAGATGAATAGGAGCACAGAGAATTTTTAGAGCAGTGAAAATATTCCTTATGATATTATAATCATGGATCCAGGCTTTTATACATTTGTCCAAGCCCATAAAATGTACACAACCAAGAGTGAACCCTGAAGTAAACTATGGACTGTGTATGATAATGATGTGTCAATGTAGGTTTATCAATTATAATAAATATACAATTCTGGTAATGAAGGAGACCATCCATGTTCACAGATGACATATATATGTTGATGTTTCTGTACCTTCTTTTAAACCTGTGAACCTCAAACTACTCTTAATATTATGTACATGTATAGATATATGTAAAAATGATGTTTTGGAGTGACATACATTTAAGGGCAGTGAAGAAATTTCAATTCACCATGAGGCTATGATCAACACATAATATATTACCCCAGTGAGTTAAAGAATCCTGAACAATAACTATATGCAGTGATTTATTATAATTAAAATTAAATGAAAACAATTCTTTCACTATAATAATAGATTAATTTCTTATAACAATGAAAAAATATTTAGCAAGCTTCAACTATAAAAATATTGTTACTCAAAACTTAAATTGATCCAATATATCACCATCATGTTAAGAATTACATCATTAAAACAGCATTTTCTAATAATTATAAAGTTGGGTAACTAAAATAGGACATAAGAAGGGCAATATTAAAATAAAACTATGCTGAAAATTAGTTACAAAGTTATATGCATGCATGATGTTGAACTTTTTGTAGTTAATTTTATGACAATACATGAGATGATTTTAATGGTAATTACATCATGCATAGTTTGTTATAGAAGGTATTGTGCAAACTTAAATCCCTGAGATGTCTGTGCATCATGTCATAAGTTTAATCGCATTTGCCATATAGTGGCACATCCAATACAAAACAAATAAAATTACTTCTGAAAATTTCAGAAGACAAAATGGTAGAGGGAGTAAACCATATTGACTCCCTCCCATGAAGACTGATCTAGCAAAAAGCAAGTTCTGAGGAAAAGACATGGATAGAGCTCTCAGAGGGGGGGTCTGCTGCATGGGCAACAGCTGGCCCTCCATATCACCCTGCCCAGGCTTTGTAGCTTCACTGGAGAGGACACTCCAGCGTCATCGCAAGATGTCGACTCAACACGGGAGGAGACAGATACCGGTTATAAGCTCATCCGATTGGCGAAGGAAACGAGCGCCAGGGGTCTCCTCTGATGGTGGGAGAGGTCATCGCACCTCACTGGACAGCTACCGCCCGCCTCAAGCTGGGCAGCCCCCAGCCAATTAGGTGCCGTCTCGCCATGGCTCGCCTGCCCCACTGGGTGCGTGAGGATCAGAGAGGTGTCTCTCGAAAAGTGGGCCACAAAACACTCGCATCAGGCAATTCCAAGCAAAAAACAAGAAAGAAGCCTCCAGCTCTTCGCCTCGCTAGCTGGAACATCAGGACCATGTGTTCCGGACTTACTGCAGACCTTCCGTGGATCAATGATGCCAGGAAAACCGCCGTCATCGACAGGGAACTGGCACGACTAAACATCGACATTGCGGCTCTACAGGAGACCCGGTTGGCCGACAACGGAACTATCAGAGAAACCAACTACACCTTCTACTGGCAAGGGAAGTCTCCGGACCAACCAAGACAGCACGGTGTTGGGTTCGCTGTGAAGAACACGCTTGTTAACTCCATAGAGCCACCCACAGGAGGCACAGAGAGATTACTTACCCTCCGATTGTCAACAACTTTCGGCCCAGTCAGCATTCTTAGCGCGTACGCCCCAACCCTCTGCGCCACCACTGAAGAGAAAGAACAGTTCTACCATCCACTGGACGAAGCGTTATCCAAGATCCCCAGAAGTAACGCTCTTTATCTCCTTGGAGACTTCAACGCAAGAGTAGGAGCCGACCGCATGGCCTGACCCACCTGCCTCGGAAACTTTGGGAGAGGAAAGATCAATGAGAATGGTCAGCGACTGCTTGAGCTTTCGTGTCACCACGGCCTGTGCGTGACAAACACATTCTTCAAGTGCAAAGAGATCCACCAGGTGTCATGGAGGCACCCCCGCTCCCGCCACTGGCACCAGCTTGACCTCGTCATCACCAGAAGAACGGATATTGGCAGCACCCTCTTCACCCGCAGCTACCACAGTGAAGACTGCGACACGGACCATGCCCTCGTGGTAAGCAAGGTGCGCATAATGCCAAAGAGGTTGCACCACTCCAAGATGAAGGGTTGCCCACGCATCAACACCAGTTGTGCCAGGAACCCAGTTAAGACCCAGCAATTCATCAACAGGATGGAAGATGCACTCGGCGAGGGAATGGCGGCAGACGACATTATCGAATCCAATTGGTCACGTCTCCGCGACGCCATATACAACTCCGCCATTATTGCTTACGGGAAGAAAGAGCGGAAGAACGCTGACTGGTACGAGGCTCACTGGGAAGAAATGGAACCCGTGATCGAGGCTAAGAGGAAGGCCCTACTGGCTTACAAGGCCACGCCCACTCCCAGTACACTTCAAGCTCTACGGGCTGCCAGGAACAAAGTCCAGAAGACCGCCCGCCACTGTGCCAACACCTATTGGCTAAACCTGTGCAGAAGCATCCAGGAAGCCGCCGATATAGGCAACGCACGAGGAATGTATGAGGGTATCAAGAAGGCAACAGGCCCAATCCCCTCCAAGATCGCCCCCCTTAAGTCCAAGACAGGTGAGGTCATCACTGACCAGGAACAGCAAATGCGGAGGTGGACCGAGCACTACCTCGAGCTGTACACGACGAGGAACACCGTAACAGACACTGCTCTTAACGCCATCCCAGACCTGCCAGTCATGGAGGAGCTAGACACCCCACCTACTGCGGCAGTGCTCGGCAAAGCCATCGACCGCCTCGCTTGCGGGAAAGCACCAGGAAGCGACGGAATCCCTCCAGAAATCCTAAAGAGCGGGAAACCAGTCCTGCTACAGCCGCTCCACCATCTACTCTGTCGCTGCTGGAAGGTGGGTTACATCCCCCAAGATATGAGAGATGCCAACATTATCACCATGTACAAGAACAAAGGAGACCGCAGCGACTGCAACAACTACCGGGGCATCTCTCTCCTCAGCGTCGTCGGCAAAGTATTCGCCCGGGTCGCTCTTGCCCGCCTGCAGACCCTTGCTTCCCGCGTCTACCCAGAGTCCCAGTGTGACTTCAGAGCTGGCCGATCAACAGTGGACATGATCTTCTCCCTACGCCAGCTGCAGGAGAAATGTCACGAGCAGCATAAACCACTCTACCTCGCCTTTATCGACCTCACGAAGGCGTTTGATCTGGTCAGTCAAAGCGGACTCTTCAGCTTGCTACGGAAGATTGGCTGTCCACCACATCTGCTTGCTGTGGTCATGTCCTTTCACGACAACATGCACAGCACGGTGTCCTACAACGGTGCAACCTCTGAGGCCTTCCCAGTCAGCAGCGGAGTAAAGCAGGGCTGCGTCCTCGCGCCTACGCTGTTCGGAATCTTCTTCTCCATGCTCCTCCAATACGCCTTTAAGGACTGCAGCGAGGGTGTCTTCCTTCACACCAGATCTGGTGGCAAGCTCTACAACCTGGCCCGTCTACGAGCCAAGACCAAAGTCAAAGAGGTGCTCATCCGTGAGATGCTCTTCGCTGACGACGCAGCCTTGACATCACACTCCGAAGAGGGACTCCAGCAGCTAGTCACTTGCCTTTCCCACGCATGCAAGGAGTTCGGACTAGCCATCAGCCTGACGAAGACGAACGTTATGGCTCAAGGCACGGGGACTCCCCCATGCATCACCATCGACGGATACACCCTGGAGGTTGTCAACGATTTCACTTACCTCGGGTCCACCATCTCGAGCTCTCTGTCAGTCGACTTGGAGGTCAACCGGAGAATCGCCAGGGCAGCCACAGTTATGGCCAGACTGAACCGGCGAGTGTGGAACAATTCCAGCCTCACTGAGAAAACCAGACTGCGCATCTACCAAGCCTGCATACTCAGCACTCTCCTCTATGGCAGCGAGACGTGGACCACCTATGCAAGGCACGAAAGGAAACTCAACAGCTTCCACATGAGGTGCCTGCGACGCGTCCTGCATGTCACCTGGCAGGATAAGGTCCCCAACACCGAGGTGCTGAAGCGAGCCAACATGAGCAGTTTGCATGCAGTTCTTAGTGAGAGACGCCTCAGGTGGCTCGGCCATGTCAAAAGAATGGATGCAGGCCGTATCCCCAAAGACCTCCTCTACGGCGAGCTAGCAGAAGGCCAGAGGATGACAGGGCGCCCAAAACTGCGGTTCAAAGACATCTGCAAAAAGGACATGACACAATGCTCCATCAATCTCAACACATGGGAAGTTCAAGCAGATGACCGCCTAGCCTGGAGGCTCGCGGTCAGGCAAGGTACGTCACGCGCAGAGGCTGCGCGCAACGAGGAGGCGGTCCAGAAAAGATCGAGGCGGAAGCAGCGTCTACCGCCGCAACAACAGCCATCTGCCTTCACCTGTACCAAGTGCGGCAGGGATTGTCACTCCCGAGTCGGACTGCACAGCCATTCTCGGCGGTGCAAATAGACTCTCAAGAAGCTACGCCATCGTCTCTCGAGACGGACGGCTGCCGACGACGACGAGAGCTCTCAGAGTGCATATAATGAATAATGACAGCTTCAGTCAAGTTTCACTGCAGAGGCTGCACTCAACAAGGTTAATGCCAACTAGCCAGTCCCTCTTCTTGCTTACATTGTGCAATGAGACAATGATAGTGGTTCTGATCACCAAGCTCGAGGTCCTGGTTTGGTTAGAACATATGAACTCTCTTTCACTGTGCCTGATCTACCTATTTTCATTATTAAAAATTAAGAACTAAGACAAATATTAAGGCTTTCATATTGTAGTAGTATGGATATGAAAATGATTTTTTCTAACTAGAATCAATATATATCTGGACTTCTCTTTACCAACACTACTATATGAAGTCTTACAGAATATCTAATCTATCAGCATGGTATGGCGCAGTTTCCCTGGAACAAAAGAAAGTATTTTATGTTAAATGAGGAGTAGCAGTAGACCCCATCTAGAGAATTAACTTTCTATGTACATGAATCTGGAAACACCTGGCCATATAGAGGAAGATTCAGCTGGGGAGTAACTGCGGTAGGTCGAGCATTGTGTTGTTTTCCAGAAGAAGATGCATTGAAGTTAAAACCATGTATTATCTGGTGTCTTCAAACCTCAACTGCTGGCAAAATGTAAGAGGAATTTAGAAAAGTTTAGTGGGGAAGAGATGATGAATATCCACTGTAGGCTTGGGACCAGCCAAGGCAACAGAAACTGCTTTTGTTTTCTTATTACCTTAAAATTTCCAGGTTACTGTGACTTACAACCACCTTGAAAGAGACACTATGATTGAGTGGATGCATACCTACCTCTCAGAAAAAATTGAGTACATTTTGTACTTACAAAAAAATCACTCTGTGTTGAACTATGGAAGCTGGTTATAGTGTGGCCAAACACTGGGATGTGTGGTACAAGTAAAATAGTGTAGTATATATTTTCAGCAATATTTATGTCTTTTCTGATTGCCACAGTCCCACCATTAACACCTTTGCTTCCTGCTCTGCCTCCACTGATTTCTCAGACGATGGACTCGGCTTGCCTCCTAGTGCTGAATTCAGTTCCTTAGCTGCAGCCAGGTCGGCTGGCCAAGGCTAGGGGTATTTGTTTTCTGAAGGGAAAAGTAAAGGAGATGGGGAATGACATCCTGACCAGGGAACGCTCTGATTGAATAATACAACTTCACATTTCAGGAGAGTTACCATTCCAGAGGAGGGATCTTCACTATGGAAATTAGGAGAAAGGAAGGAGGTAGGTTCATGAACTCCCTCTCTTTCTCTGACCTGTAGATTGCTTTAAGGTGTGCTTGTGAGCACAAATTTTTTGAAAACATAGCACTTGTGTGAATAGCCTGGAAGGTATGTTTCTTTCTGACTGAGCTGGAAGAAGCTATCCCATAATTGTATCGATGTCTTTCTTTCTTTCTTCTTCCCCTGTGTCTTCATTTAGTGTGCTGGGATTGTATTCACCAAACAAGAACCAGCACTTAATCCTTGCTTCAGAAAATGGTGTCAAAATTCCAAACCTAAAAGCTAGTAATTTTACAAAATTGTTATTACTATTCTTACATAAAAATTTACCATTTTGTATTTTAACAATTGACTACTTCTTCACAGCATCATCACAATAGAAGGATTTCAAACTTACAGATTTTGCATGCTTGTATAGTGTAAAAGAAAAATACAATGGTTCATTGTAATTTTGATTTAAAATGTCAGCTTTAGATGAAATCTGAAGACACTTTCATATATTAATTTATTAAGTATATTTTGTTGATTACGCTGTTACAGTTGTCCCAACTTCTTTTCCCTTTGCTTCTGCCCAATAAACCCCTTCCATCCCACAATCTCACCCCCTTAGTTTATGTCTATGGGTCATGAATATAAGTTATTTGGCTTCACCCTTTCCTATTTTGTACCTACCAATTATGTTTCTTAATCCCTGCACCACTTCCCAATTTCTCTTCCTTCACTCTCCCAGCTGATAACCCTACAAATGATCCCCATACCTATGATTCTGTTTATATTCTGTCGTTTGCCTAGTTTATTTTTGTTTTTATTTTTTTAAGTTCTCTTGTTGATAGTTGTGAGTTTGTTGTCATTTTACTGCTCATAGTTTTTATCCTTTTTTCTTAAGTAAGTCCTTTTAACATTTCATATAATAAGGGCTTGGCGATTATTAACTCCTTTATCCCTATTTTGTCTGGGAAGCATTTTATCTGCCCTTTTATTCTAAATGATAGCTTTGCTGGATAGAGTAATCTTGGCTGTAGGTTCTTGCTTTTCATCACTTTGAATACTTTTTGCCAGTCCCTTCTTGCCTGCAGTTTCTTTTGAGAAATCAGCTGATAGTCTCATAGGAACCTTTTTGTAGGTAACTGCCTTCTTCTCTCTTGCTGCTTTTAAGATTCTCTCTTTATCTTTAACTTTTAGCAATTTCATTATGATGTGTCTTGGTGTGATCCTTTTTGGATCTAGCTTGTTTGAAACTCTCTGTGCTTCCTACACATGTATGTCTGATTTCTTTGCCAAATCTGGGAAGTTTTTCTTCATTGTTTTTTCACATAAGTTTTCAATTTCTTGCTCTTCCTCTTCTCCTTTTGGCACCCCTATGATTCAGATGTTGGCATGTTTAAAGTTTTCCCAGAGGTTCCTAAGCCTCTCCTCATTTTTTTATCAATTCTTGTTTTTTTCATTCTGTACTAGTCAACTGTTTTTTTCTTCCTTATGTTCCAAATCATTGATTTGAATCTCAGTTTTCTTCCCCTCACCACTGGTTTTGTGTGGATTTTTCTTCATTTCACTTAGCATAGCCTTCACTTCTTCCCTTCTGTGTTTGCTGTACTCAAGCATAACTCTGAAGTCTGTGAGCATCTTTACCAGTGTTTTGAACTCTGTGTATGAGGTTGACTATCTCCTCATCTGTTAGGTTGGCTATCTCCTTGTCATTTAGTTCTCCCACTGTAACCTTGATCTATTCCCTCTTTTGAGCCATACTTCTCTATTTCCTCAACTTGACAGCCTCCTGTGTTTGTTTGCCTCTGTGTCTTAGGTAGAGCTGTCACACCTGTTACATTGTAAGGGGTGGAGCCTTAGGTATTCACCAGTGCTGGTGACCTGTTTCATTGTGTTGTGCTGTATGTGGGAGAGGGGTGTGAAAGGTAACAATGCCACTTGCTCAGCACTTGCCCCTTTTCCAGGTACTTCTCCCACTTCCTGTATGGGACTGGCACTCTCTAGCTCTTTCCCTGGCCATTGTTCCCAGAATGGGTCGGTCTGTGGATGTTCTAGGACCATGAGGGCCCTTTAAAGAGGTGGACTCTGCTAAGAGACTGGCAGTTTCTTCCTCCGTCCCAACCCTCACTGGTTTGCACAGGCAGAAGCAATGAGACTTCATTTTCTTTAGCATAAAAGCATGAGTTGTGTGGTCAGTCTGAGCCTAGTAGTGATCCCCAGGTGTTTCTCTCTACTTTTTTAAATGTGTGACTGCACTTTCTACCACCGTTGCCACCACTGCCTCCATACCACATGCTCTCTACTCCGGCTCCACCCCTCCTACCTGTCTGCATGAGTATATCTCCTTTATATCTTTGTTGGATTTCAATGCAGCTCAATTTTCTGGAACTTCTGGTTGTTTCTAGTTTTGAGGTAGTTATATTCCTTCTTAGTTGTGGAGGGCGAGGCAGTGTGTCTACCTACACCTCCATCTTGGCTGGAAGTCCAGATAATAATAAAGCTTTTAAGGTTGATACTTTCATATATTTAAAATAAAATTTCGTATATTTTCTTGTGATCTATTGTCCATATATTGAGCCTACATTCTTTTGCACTGCATGACTTTTATTAATTTTAAATTTAGATAAAAACATATAGAATGGCCCCATTCTGGTGAAATTAGATCTGCATTGGGTATGGTAAAACTATATTATAAAATAATAAAGTTCAATATGTTAGGCACATTTTTCTAAATAGGCAAGCAGTCTGTAAGATACTATAATTCTTTAATTATTTTATTTTCTATTTTCATGTACTGTTTTCAGAATGGAACAACAGTGGAATATTTAAAATACATCACTATTCTAAGATTCTTTCCTACCCCTTATAGCTTTATGATTATTATTATTTAATTTTTACATTTCTTTGGTATTGCATATCCTTATACACTGATTATATATTACATTTAGATTAAAATAAGTTTTATTTTATATTTTCAACAATCATATCATTGGACATAGAAACTTTAAATTTCACTAGTTCTTCAATGAAGATCAATGAAACTATACTTTTACAAGTGTTGCTATTTCAAAAAAGTCAGATTCTAGTACAATACCTTGGCTTTTAAATACAAGTGCTAAATTTAAGACCCTATATTAAACATTCTAAGTGTTAACTAAGAAGGCAAATTAATTTTTAATACATGTTATCCCACAATTTCCTTAATTAAGTCAATATTTCAGCAGAGATAATGTTGGTATCATGTCTGGTTTTAAAAGTTGCTTGTCTGTAAAGTCATCTTTCCTGAAATATATTTTATAGAATTTACTTCAGCTTGCTACTTTGAATTTGTTTTGTTTTGATTATGGAAAAGGCAACTAGGTACTAGAAGTGATTGTCCTCATTCAACTAATGCTTCCATTCCTTAACACAGATGTCTACTTTTGAGAATTGTTCATGTGCAATAATTTTTGAAATATTTGTTCTTAATTTAAAATATTTAGTAAATTAACATTTGTTAAATTAATATTGTGTAAAAAGTTTACTTTTGAATTGAAAACTTGTTCAGTTTGTTCTTGATGTTGTTTACTTAAATAGTTCTCACATTTTTTGATAATGATAAACAATATATTTCTATATTAGAGTTTTATTTTTTAAAATTTTACAATGTAGCCACATTATTCCCACTGAAGAATGCATTAGAAGTATTTTCCTAATACCTATTTAAAATGTATTGCAACAGACTTTATTACCTCTGTGTCAAAGATTTTAGTATAAAATATAAGAATTTAAAATAAAAAATATATATTTCTTTACAATTTTTAAAGACTTGTTTATTTATGTTTGAACCTTCATTTTTTTGCAAAATTTTGTTTTATGGTTTATTATACAATAAAGAAAAGACAAAGTAACAACATAAATTTGTGACATGAAGAAACATTTTGATATCCAAACTTAGTAGGCAAGAAATAGTTATGAGGTTTTTGTAGTGCAGAGAGATAAATGATTAGAGCGAAATACTATTAACTTCAAGTTTACACATAGAAATTAAATGCCATGAAGCTCTTTCTGGTGCTTTCCCTATGCGACAAAAGAAATTGCTATTTCTTCACTCAGTCCGAGGTTAGTTTTGCTTTTTAATTAACACAAAGATAAGAATTTTCCTTTAAAACATTCTATTCCCAGGAGTGTGCTCTTCCAATTTCTAATAAAAAAATAAAAGTTGAGTTTTCAAAGCCTGGTGCTAGGTTTAATTAGAACTTTTTGTTTGTTTGTTTTTATTTTCACAGAGTTCTGCATGATATATGTTATTTTACCTCTACAATAGAGTGGTTTTTATTTTATTATTACTCACATGTTAATTGAATATTATATTTATTTGATCAGTTCTACCTTATTTTTTCTAATTTTGTTCAAAATGTAAGAGAGGGAGAAGGGGTAAAAAGGGGTTAAAATTTAAGTAAATAAATCCACTAGATTAATTATATAATTTTGCATTAATGGCTAAGGAAAAGATAAATTAAGGCTATGCATTAGAACCCACTTATCAAAACATGCATTGCCCATTTGTTCAGTGAGCCCATGTGGTGGTTTTGCCAACTGGTGAGCATTATCATTCTGACCTAAACTCAACTGCAAAGAAAAAAAGAATATGATGTGGTCTGGTTCCTTCTGGGCTTTCTTTGGGACATACTGATTGAAAATTGTCTACATAATCTGTTCACTATGAACCTCAACTCTTATCAATGTATCAAGTGACTTACTATGTCCACAGTAGTTATGATTACTTCAGAAATAATGTCCAATAATTCTATGGGCAGATATGATGCTTTTGTTTTAATGCAAGCTACCATGAACTACAATTACTTGTAGAGAAAGCAAAGAGGAAGATTAAAATCACATAGCTCCTGTAATTTGTATGGTTCTCTTCAAGCAGTCTAGTATCTTCTTTACTTAATATCACATACCTAGTTCTCTCTACTGTTAATATGGTTCATTGTAACAACTAATGAAATCAATATTGATTCATCATTATTGTTAGCTAGGGTCTTTATTTTACTAGTCTATCATTAGTTTTTATCAATGCTTTTTTTTCCATGTTTTGCGATGCCATACATTACATTTTATGGCCATGTCTCCATAGGCTCTTCTAGCTTGTGAAATGTCTCAGTAGAAACTATCTTTTGAGTAGAAATATTAGCTGCATATAACAAAAGAAAATGTCACTCTATAGCCCTAGCTGCTGTGGCTCAGTGGATTGAGTGTCGGCCTGCGAACCAAGTGTTGCTGGTTCGATTCCCAGTCAGGGCACATGACTAGGTAGCACGCCAGGTCCCCATTTAGGGGTGCGTGAGTGGCAACCGTACATCGATGTTTCTCTCCCTCTCTTTCTCCTTTCCCCTCTAAAACATATAAATAAAAATAAAATTTAATAATAAAATAAAATAAAGTAAAAAACAAAGAAAATGTCACTCCAGAAGTAATATCCCCAAAAGTCTTACAATTTCCTCATCTACATTATACCAAAGAATTTCTGACATTGCCACTTAATACAACATGTGCAGCTAGAGGTGAAGTCTTAGTCAGCTAGCCTAAAATTTAATTAAAACCATTCACAGCTACTAGACCTACCATGCCATATCTAGATGTCTGCACATATTTAAGTTCTTTTGATTATAGTCATGTCTTTTCCTTTTTAGTGGAACAGAATCCAAAAAAAGCATTTCCAGATCCCTACTTCCAGTGCTATTTATCTAAACATATTTTCTGCTGGAAAAGATTTGAGCTTTCAATATTATTTGTTAATTTACTAAATGAAGCATGCATTACACTCCATAGCTTTTAAAATTTACTGTCCTTTAAGTGAAAATGAAAAATACTTTGCAAATCTTGCTTTTATTATACTTCATAGAAGAACATTTCAGTTTCCAACTAATTACATAAATTCTTCTTTTGCCAAAGTTTGTTATGGACTACTGGACTCCTGTACCTAAGTATGAATTGATCTTTCATTGTTGTCAGCTTCAATTAATACAATTTAACAATGACATAGTTCTCCCAGATGAGGGCAAACAATTGACCATGACTTGTCATGTGATTATGTCTTAGCTGACAGTGTATGGTGTTTTTTTAATCTTCTATTACTGTGTAATCTATGTCTCTAGAACCTAATGCTGTGTCTTTACACACCTCTCTACTGGAATCTTTTATGTAACTATAGTCACTACATTTCATGGTGTCTGCACTCGTGTATCTGATGGTTTATTGGGAAAAGCTGGGACTCAGAAAGATAGTGAGTACCTGAGTCTCATACTTGCTTCATTGTGTCCAGATGGAATCTTCCTGGTGCTTTTACCATACATTCTCACCAGCTATAATTCTTACATAATAATTGTAATAATAAGAGTGCAAATATGGAAACTGTTGTGGTTTCATAAGGCATATATGGAACTGGCTAAATGTTGCCTCTGTCACATTTGGTAATGTGAATCCCGCATACATAGGTTCATTAATATCAGGAGAGGCAGAAAGATGATCGCCACTTGAAAGCCAAAAAGAAGGAGGTCTCAGAGGAAGTCAACAGTACCAGAATCTTGATCTTTGATGTGTATGCTCCAGAACTATGAACAAATACATCTATGTTCTTTAAACTACCCAGTCTGTGAAATCATGG
This sequence comes from Furipterus horrens, assembly GCF_987537825.1. Lineage (NCBI taxonomy): Eukaryota > Metazoa > Chordata > Mammalia > Chiroptera > Furipteridae > Furipterus > Furipterus horrens. The sequence continues at coordinate 20,451,445 of NW_028327175.1, forward strand.
CAGCCCTAGTGAACTAATACACTGCATATTTTTTAAGAGTGTTAACTCAAACTCTTGTACTTAACACTTTCTGATAAACTACATAAAGACTCTTTATTTTTCCTGTATTGAATAGTGATGACACAATATTTAAAATAAAATTAGGTCCTTAAAAGTGCTTTTCTGAACTGGCTGGATTTGGAGGAAAAGATCATTCTGTTTCCCTTGGAAATGGAAATTAACAATGCATCACACCAATGACAAAATAGTTAGAGTAACATTAAAGTAGTCTACTGGGACATGACTTTTGCAGAGTGCATGGACTCTCTGTGCTTGCCTACTATAGTTTGAATGAGGAGTTCCAATGGAGTGAGAACAAAAAGTCAATTGCCATGAAAGCTGTTTGTTGCTTGTTTCATGTAGGGTAGCAAATGATTTGGGTTTATTTACTTATGCTATAAATACTTATATGAAAGCATATCACATCAACTTTAATCATTATTTTATATTCCAGAGCTGATCAAACACCCTTCTCTTCCAGGAAATGTAAATGTTCTAAAAAGCCATATTTAACTTCATCCTGTATTTGTAGCTATAGCTAAAACATCTTGAAAGTGTGTAAATAGGTCTAATAGATAAAGCCCTCACATATAAGGCATATTTTAACTAGATCCCAGACAGTTGAAATTGTATGGCATAAATATATATTCATAATTTTTAAAATAATAATAAAATGAGCAAGTTTTGCTAAAAGGAATCCCAAGTTTAGTATTGCTGAGCAAACATACAATGAACTTACCTAACACTTGGTTAACTTTTAAAGGTTAATCTTAAAAAATAAAGTGGATTTGATTACTTCTCTGTGGGAAGTCTGGTGGTTTTCACCTGCCCTATTATTTCACAGCATAGTCCAACCTGCTGTTTTCAACAGCATTGAAAATATCCAGACCAGGGAGTTTTGAACTGTTATAGATTTCATTAACAGATTAAGTTGTGTAAGAAAATGAATGGAAAAATTGAAAGACCCAAAGGATAGTTAATCAAAGAGCATGCTGGTTTCTCACTCAAGTGCTGCGTGTGTTTTACATAATTAATTCATTAAGAATTTGTATATGCTAAGTAAACATCAATTGTTTAATGGTGAGTTAGCTTTTTTTGTGTCCTTGCATTTAATTCAGTTTAATGCAATGAAATTTAACAAACTTTTTTCTTACTCTCTACTGAGTACCAGGCTCTTAGGAGGGAATAAATGAAAAAGAAAATAAGGCATTATCATTCCCAGAATTCACACTCTAGAAAGATTGCCAGACCAGAAAGCACAGTTATCATGTACTTTTTTATTTATAGTTGGTTTAATTTCCCAGCAAATGTTATGGACTGAATTGTGTTCCCTCAAAACTGACATGTTGAAGTTCTGATACCCAGAACCTCTGCATGTGACTGTATTTGGAGATAAGGTCTTTAAAAGGGTGATTAAGTTAAAATAAGGCTGCTAGGTGGGCCCTAATCCAATATAAAGAGTGTCCTAATAAAGAGAGGAAATTTGACACAGAAGAGATATCAGGAACGTGCACACACAGACACAGAGAAGAGGCCCTGTGAGGTCACAGCAAGAAGGCAGCATCTATGCGTCAAAGAGCATGGCTGACACCATGATTTTGGACTTCTGGCCTCCAGAACTACAAGAACATAAATTTATGGTTTTTTAAGGCACCTAGTTTGTGATATTTTGTCATGGTAACCCTAACAAAGTAACATGCTACATTACAGAACATTTTTTTTAATGTTTACATTTATTTAACATATTTTAGGACATATTTTTTTACTGGGTTCTTTACAACCTACAAACAATGAAAAAGACATTGTCTCTGAATAATGCTTTTTAACATGTAATCAGGGTAAGAAAAACTAATAGTAATAAATAACACTAGTTTTGATGAGTGTGAACATTTTTTGTATCATCAATTGTAAGAAAAGACAAGAGGAAATTAAATGAAATTATTCATTAGAGTTTTCCCTTATGGAGTTACTTTGTCTATTCAGTTACAGAAAGTTGTGATTGGGCTAGCTAAGGAAGGCGATATAGCAAAGGAAGAAAGTACTCCTTGTGGAAAGAATCTAAAATAGGAGACACCACTGAATCTTTATTGAACTGAACCCTTGTTAAACAAGTTGATGAGACAGAAGAGAAAACAGTGAGAGATAAGCTGAGACAAAGTTAGGGTCAAAATAAGAAGGGCTATGTAGGTCATTTTTATCCATAAGATATTTCAATCGCAGAAAAAAAGTGTTTCAAAAGAGCAAAGTCATTTTTTTTTCTATTTGGTTTGTTGGTAGTTTTGTTGAGCTGCCATTTGCATTCCAAAAATAAATCCTCTAAGGTCTTCATTTTGATGAGCTTAGTCATTGTATATAATCCTAAAATCACTGCCACAGTTGAGATATTGATGGCAAGAATGGAGAACAAGAAACACACTCCACTGGTGGAAATGCAAAAAGTAGCACTACTTTGGATATTTTGACAAATATTAATCTTTTTACTAGATTATCCAGAAAGTGTGTTCCTAGTATATCCCAATTTGATTTGAAAACATTTTTTATGTAAACATATGTTTACATAAAGGCCTGTATGCAAACGATTATATCAGCTTTATTTATAATTGCCCTAAAATGGAAGCAGCAAAGATGCCTTTCACTAGGTGAGTGAATAACCTAACTTTGGTAAAACTAAAACAGAATATTGTTCAGCACTAAAAAAGAAACGAGTTATCAAGCCATAAAAAGAAACCTGACAAACACTAAGTTATTAGGGCTGATATCAAAGTTAAGCCAGTTTATAATATGCACCCTTAATATAATATAATGGCCAGGTGACTTCATTTCTATGGTTTTCATCTCCCAAACCCATAACCCCAGTCTAATCATGGGGAAAACATCAGATGAACCCCAACTGAAGACTTTTCTACAAAATACCAGACCAGTGTTCATGAAAACTTTGAAGCTCAACAAAAGAAAAGGAAATGTCTTTGTCACCGTCATAGCCCAGAGAATCCTCTGGAACCATGATTGCTAAATGCACCATGATATCCTGGATGGCATCTTGGAGTTGGAAAAATATAAGTAAAAACTAAGTATAAATACAAATAAATAATTTAGTTAAAATAATATACTGATATTGGTGAAGTAATGATGACAGATATACTATTCCAACATAAGGCATTAATAATACAAGAATCTGTGTGTGGAGTTTATGGAAACCGTACTGTTTTCAAATACAATTTGGATTAGCAAACCGTAACTTGGATGGAAATACAAAAAAATGGTGGTCAATTGAAAAGACGCTCACAGATGGATAATGAAAACAGAAAAGACAGCTATTACTCCTTATAGGTATTCACTTCATAAAGCAAAATAATGATCTTCTTAGCCGATTCCCTTACGTGTGGTGCTGAGGTATGTTCAAAGTTGGGAGAAAACCAAGAGTTCTTTTCCTTTGAAAAGGAGAGTCTAACAGAAGCCACGTTATAAGATTTTCCCAAAAATTATTTGAATGATTTAGAGATCAGACATCAAGCAGGGTTCGTTGGTGATGCGCCTAATTAATAGCAATTAAATCAATCATTTCTATAGCATTTTCTTGCTTATGTTTATATTGCTTATTTTATAACCTTAAAAGAAATACTACCTTAGAACTAGACTGTGTGGTTTATGACTAACAGTAGGCAGCTGGAAACACTATGTGGCCATTAATGAGGATGACATCTCTTTTTGATAACTGCATGGGTAAGAAGGCCAAGACATTGTGACTACCTGCTCCTGTGTCAGGTGCTGCTTTGTTCTCTTTGTATAAATGGTGGTTGTAGGAATCAGAGTAATGTGAAAAGGATAAATATTAGTGTGATATAAAAGCTAAAGACCAGTGATAATTTGTTTATAGAACTTCAGAAAGGACAAATGTGGAAGGACTTGTTTGCATATTGAAGTACATCAATTCATGCATGCGTATAATCCACTTGAATTTCACCATCACCAGCAGAACTCAGCATTTTTGATAACTCAGCCATCACTGGCCCCAGTGGAGTAAGATGTCCTTGGGGTCTTGGAAACTGGACTTGGTGTGGTCCAGGAAATGGAAAGAATATTTATGGAGGTTCATCTTGGGTAAGATAAGAACTTGTTGACATGTGAGGAACACAAGAGGTAGCTATTTTCAAGGAAACTGGCCATGATCAAACAGTGCACTTTGAAAGAGGAAGACACATTTTGATCAGATTGAAAAAGTTGCCCCAATAAACTCAATTTTAAAAAATGTAAAAAGAAAAAAGACAGTAATAAGATGAGGTGGTGGGTTAGGGTATCAGTGTAGGGACATTCTGACATGCCTAAAATATGACAAGCCATAATTGCTAAGTGTGGGAAAATTCTCAACCTTATTTATGGTGACCATATGTCAAACTCTTAAATTAGGGAATTGGAATTTGCACCTCGAGACTCAAATCCTATGTTATGCTGTTGATTTGAATGCTACATTATTTTTCATCATAAATTCTGTCTTAAAACTATATCAACATAAAGCAGAGTCATGGCTGCTTTGCGTGGTGAGTTTGATTGTGAATCTGAACCCAAACTATGGTAGCAGGTTGCAGAGTGAATAGTGGAGCACCATAAATGGAAATAAGTCTGTCCATGGTGAATGGATCCAGTAATGTCATACCAAATACCATCACTTAGTCTATAAATCATATTAAAGTCTTCCTTTTTTATTTAAGCTAATGTGTTCTAGACTATCAATGTCTGCTAAAATATGTGCAGATCATAAACACATGCATGGAGAAAAGTTTATAAATTAAACTTTCCTGTGACATCAGCATTCAAATCAAGAAATGTAATATTGTCATCATACCAGAATACACTTCCAGTCATTTTCTCCCTCCAAGATAACCCTTCCTCTGATTTCTAATAACCTTCATTTGCTCTGTCATTGCTCAAACTTTATAAAACTGGATGTCGGCAGCCATCCGTCTCGAGAGACGATGGTGTAGCTTCTTAAGAGTCTATCTGCACCGCCAAGAATGGCTGTGCAGTCCGACTCGGGAGTGACACGGTATCTGTCTCCTCCCGTGTTGAATCGACATCTTGCGATGACGATGGAGTGTCCTCTCCAGTGAAGCTGAAGCTACAGAGCCTGGGCAGGGTGATATGGAGGGTCTGCTGTTGCCCATGCAGCAGACCCCCCTTCTCTTTGCAGCTGAAGGGTCCAAGGGAAAGACGGAGTCAATACAGCTTGGCTTCAGGTGCGCTGCAGGAGTTGCCGGTGTTGACTATAACGTCAAACCGCCTTAGGGACTCTGGCTCCAGATTTTCTGTCGGGGTTTACTCCCTTAGCCTTTCCCCTGAAGAGATATGCCGCAAGGCAGCGGAGGTTTTTTGGAATCAGAGTTTTCCTTCTCTGATGTGCCCTGACTGGAAGATCGAAGCAGCGACACTTAGCTCGCAGGCCAACGCTCAATCCACTGAGCCAAACCAGCCAGGGTAAAAACTGGATGATGCAATTCATAACAATTGTGACTGTCCTTTTTTATTCTCACAATTATTTCCACCACGTTCAGCCATGCTGTTGTGTGCAGCAATAATGTACTTATGCTCATAGTTACATATTAGTCCACTATGTGAATGCACCATAATTTATCTATACATTTGAAGAGGCACTTTTTTAACTTCTCATCTTAAATTTTCTGAGAAAATATAAGTATCCTTTTTAAATTTCACATTTAACAATTTGACAGAAAATAAGTTTTATTCTTTAAGCCTTTATTTCAAAAACTGATTTTTCTTTTCAGGCTCTCCCCTTTATTTAGAGCATTCTTTCCATAAAGGCCTAACCTTTATGTCTGAATTTCAGTTGTCTCCCCAGGCCATTGGTGTCTCAAAAGTCCAATTCTTCAACATAGTTACCATCCACCCCTATATTTGGTTTCCATGGTGAAACCAAGAGATGCATTTGCTTACCTAATCTTCTTGCTTTTAGTTATTTTTATTGTTGTGTTATTTCATCTTTAGGGAGTTCTTGCTTTCCGTGAGCTTGCATAACATTTAAAAATAAAGGTAATGACACTTTACATAACATGTACTTATTTTGCAACACGGGGACTTTTCAGACTATCTAGTCAAACAAACTCTCAGAAACAGAAATTCCTTGCAACTTTTTAGGGCTGATCATTTTACTTCTCTTCACAGAGAAATTGTATGGAGGAATATATGATAAGTTTTATTTCAAGCATAAGATGCTATACATGTTATTTTGAGAATATATACCCTAGTTAATTATTTACATTTGATTATATGCCCAGTTTTTTTATGACAACATAAATACTTTCATATTAATTATTCTAACAATAGCCTTATGTTGACTAAAAATCTAAGATTCTACCTACTGACATAGACACTGCCATATTTTCCATGTAGATATCAATATACTTCTTCTTCTCTACAAAATTAGGTGAATTTTATGAGGTCTTGCTGCATATAATGCATAATACACAAGTAGATTACTTTATTCCCATTTCAAACTGAAGACATTGAAACAAAAAAGTTCAGTAAAATAAAAATGATTAGTATTCTTTAAGTGATACATTATTATATTGCTTATGTATGAAAACATAACCTTTAATATATGTTCTGTTATTTTTAATTAAAAAGACTTCCAACTTAAGATATAAAAATGTAGATAAATATTAACCCAAATTGAGTATATTAAATAAAAACTCACCACATTCAAATCTTGTGCTACTATGTCTTCAATATCCCTTAAGGTTTCCTTTGATGAGAACATTTTATTGGATCATTAACTCCATTTTATGACATTTCATAGACTAAGCAATACTAGATGAATGTGTCACAGCCACTGTATTCATAATCTTATGATTAGAATTACAAGTGACAGAAATAATTCTAACTATCACCTTTTGACCTCTAGGGTTAACAATCAAAATCTCAATTAAGAAAATGTGCTATTTCTGATAAAATACCATGTAAACTTTTCATTTGATTTCCCGTTTAGTAAAACATCAAGTTCTATAAGATTTTTCACAAATAAATCACAAAATGATTCTCTATCATTTTGCTCTTATTTGAATGAGAATACAAATGACAAAAAGGTATAAATTTCAGAAGTTTTAGCTATTTAATGAAAACTTCCTAAAACTCTGTAAAATGAATTATAATGCATGTTGCCGAAGCTATTAATTTTTTTAATTTAAACTTTTTATGTAAACACTGATTTTTATTTATTACTTATTTATTTTAAAGACCTTATTTATTTTTTGAGAGAGGGGGAGGGAGAGAGAAAGAGAGGGAGAGAAACAATCAATGTATGGTTGCCCCTCATGTGCTCCCAACCAGGGGCCTGATCTGTAAATCCAAGCATGTGCCCTGACTCGGAATCAAACTGGTGAATATTTGGTTCACAAGCTAGCACTCAATCCACTGAACCACACCAGGCAAGGCTAATTTTTGAATAAAATTGTGTATCAAGTGCTTTGCTACACATATACTATGTGTATAATCAGTACAGATATTTTTTTAATGTGAAGACCAAAATGTACTAGTAGGTTTCTTTCTGTGTTGATATTAAAACGTTGCTAATTCTGTAATAATTAGTGTGAATAACTAATGTTCACCATAAAATTATTTTGAATGTAAGATAGGTGACCACTTAAATTTTAAACATATTGGTACCTTTTGGAGAAACAAAGATTTAGACAAAGTGAATAATTAGAATTGTGTGTATGTTCACAAATAATGGGCTATTAAGAATGCAATAAATGAAGCTCTTTTTGATAAAATTTGAGGTAGAATATTTTAGATAATTTATTTCTTTTATGATATAAAATACATATATAATATTGACCAACCAGTACTACATATATGGTTTTGACTATTTAAAACAGATATCATAATAATAATTTTATACAAACCAAAAATATGGTTAGATATACTCTTACATGCCAATGGATTATTGACTTCTTTCTTACAGTAATATTAAAAAAATAAAGTAATTAAATAACATTTTATGTGTAATATGTATATAAATACATAATTTATATACAAAACAATATATTAATATATGAAAGTATATTTATACATTTGAATCACATATACTTTCTCCATTAGATTAATTTTACCAATTTAATATATTTCTTATATATCTTATGACTTATATTTAACATATATTGCTTAGGCAATTTATAAATAATGACAAGAATAAAAACTTAAAAGCAAATAATAAAAATAGTTAATTGGTTTCGCAGTTAAATTAACTTCTGGTTATGACCATTATTAATTGCCATGACATTATTTTGCTGAAGATATCACAAGGGATGGAAAGAGAGAAGGAGAGAGAGAGAGAGACATGCAGAGACTGAAAGAGGGTTTTAATATTAACTCTCCAACGATCTACACATAACCTCATTATCAGCTTTTGCTTTATTTTTATTTAATTAGTGACTTCACTCTTTTCAATAGTATATCTGAATCTATTTTAAAGTGTAAATTTTCTTTGTTCCCTTTCAAATACTCTTCTGAAATGTGTTCACTTGAGTGCATAAGGCTTTCTCTTTACCCTGAGAGTTCGGAAGGATTTCTTGAAATTGTGAAGTGCAGAATCTTAGGCTCTTTTGTGAATAAAAGAAGCTCTAAAATAGATGTATAGAGGGAGTTGCAGTTACTTCTTTTTTTTTTTCCTACATGCAATTAAAATCAGACATAACCTTTTTTTCTAAAATATTATCTGAGATTTTTATAGCAGGAAACTTTTAATATCTTAGTCAATCTTCTAGTTATTTCACTAGGGTTGATAAGATTATTGAGACCGGGAATTTTAACATAATAACTGGCCCTTTTCGCAACACAAGATGTACATATACAAAACGATAAGAAAATATTTCATAAAGATTTGTTTTAAAAGGTTAATTATTATTCTCTATTAAGAAAATTTTTCTATTTGGGGGCATGGTAAGTGGACCACATCCTATACATCACCAAAACAAGTAAAGAAAAAGTTTCTGGTTATGTAATGTTGTTCATTAACTCTATCGAAATACTAGTCGTCGTCGGCAGCCGTCCGTCTCGAGAGACGATGGCGTAGCTTCTTAAGAGTCTATCTGCACCGCCGAGAATGGCTGTGCAGTCCGACTCGGGAGTGACATGGTAGTATCTGTCTCCTCCCGTGTTGAATCGACATCTTGTGATGACGCTGAAGCTACAGAGCCTGGGCAGGGTAATATGGAGGGTCTGCTGTTGCCCATGCAGCAGACCCCCCCTCTCTTCGCAGCTGAAGGATCCAAGGGAAAGACGGAGTCAATACAGCTTGGGTTCAGGTGCGCCGCAGGAGTTGCCGGTGTTGACTACAACGTCAAACCGCCTTAGGGACTCCGGCTCCGGATTTTCTGTCGGGGTTTACTCCCTTAGCCTTTCCCCTGAAGAGGTATGCTGCAAGGCAGCGGAGGTTTTTTGGAGTCAGAGTTTTCCTTCTCTGATGTACCCTGACTGGAAGATCGAACCAGCGACACTTAGCTCGCAGGCCGACGCTCAATCCACTGAGCTAAACCAGCCAGGGCTCGAAATACTAGTAATGAAATACATATATACTATATCTAGAGATAAAAATAGTTAATTCATTTCATTATGTACAGTCATTTAAAAATAAATATGAAACTTTACATTAATGAGAACTAAATATATTTCTGATAATGTAATTTGAGAAGTTTTGAAAAATATATACAATGCAACTTTATTGTGTAAATTATGTATTAAAGCAGTATTGTTAAGAGTTGAAGAAAAAACAATAAGATTTTTTTATAGTTTTCTCACGGTATATAATATTAAATATTCTTGTACATTATGCATTATTCCTAAGTATATTATATTCTCATATGCATACCTTTGTTTTGTTACATAACCTTGATGCACATGTATAAATCAAAGAATGAACAGTATATTTAAGACAAGAAGCAACAAATAGAATTCATACTCAGTGTATTGTTATCACTAATAAGAATATCATAAGAATTTAAAATTCAAAATATGCTGGTTTACTTAGAGACTTGAGCTTCAGAAACAATTTAGAAAAGCAGATTTTTTTGATAAATACATATACTAATGTAAAATATATTGGAAAATATTTTATTTTTATATTACTAATTAACCAAATTCAGTATGATAGTATTTTTTATGTTTGCTATGTGACATATATTTTTGATGTTAAATGTTTAATGGAAATAATGATTTGGCAAACACTATGCATAAATTAATGATCAAATACCAGTCTATCATCCTTTATCCCAAATATTCAGGACCAGATGCTTTTAGAAATTCAAAATTTTAAAATAAAGAAATTTAACACAGTGCATATATCATTTATTTCAGCAAATTCAAGTGGAGTATGGAGCATCTTTCAGACTCAAACACATTAATATTTACAATATGTGTGATTTTTAAAAGAACCATTAATAGTATTAAAGTTTATTTAACATTTATTTGCAGAAGATTAAATTTAAGTTAATAAGTAAAAAACAAAATTAGTTCAGAATATGTTGTTTCTATGATCAATATATAATATTCTAAGCTAAATACATGTACACATGCAATAGGTGTTGATTTCCTCTGGTTGTTTGACAGTCTTTGAAAAGGTAAATTACCATTGCCACCACCATCATGTTAGGATTGCACATTGGTGGTTGGAAATATAAAAGGACCTTAATTACTGAAACTGTAAGGACTTCTTCCAGGGACATCTGCCTCACTAACATAAATTTCTGAATAAGTAGCCACAAGGCCAAACATTACATGAGCTTATATTTTTATCACATGAGAACATTTATTTATTTATTTGTTTTTAAATGAATTTATTAAGTGACATTGGTTAATAATATAGGTTTCAGGTGTACAGTTCTGTAATACATCATCTGTATATTGTGTTGTGTGTTATCCTCCCCAAGTCAAGTCTCCTTCCATTAGCGTTTATCCCCCTTTACCATCTTCTATCTCCCCTCCGCCCCCTTTCCTTCCTGTAATCACCACACTGTTGTCTGTGTCTATGACGTTTTTATTGTTTAATCCCTTCAACCTTTATCACCCAGACCCATACCACCCCTCCTTTCTGACAGCTGTCAGTCTGTTCTCTTTCTGAGTCTGTTTCTATGTTGTTTCTTAGTTTATTTTGTTCATTAAATGTCACTTACAAGTAAACCATATGTTAGTTGTCTTTCTCTGACTGCCTTATTTTACTTAGAATAATTCTTTCCATTTCAAAAGATCTTCTGGTAAGTAGTTCACAATATTATGCTTATTAATGCTGCTGCCCTCATTTGTTTCAAAGTTAAACTCTATTTCAGCAATTTCGCTCTCTCTCAATAAATACCTAAGCCTCGTAGTCAGTGTGCATGGTGTCTGAGATGCCAGTTGCCTAACTTATTTTACACTTTTATCTGATAAATGTCGAAGTACATGGAGAGTTTGAAATGATTTTCTCATTAATGACACAAATCTTTTAAAGTCTTCATTTGAGAGTTCATTTTCAAACATCACTGAGTATCAAAGTCCGTATGAGGCATTTTCTAATGGTGGCTTACCACACTGTTATTAGTAACTGGGTAAATAGTATTCTTAACTACTTACATGAAGTCTTGAGTCTGAAAAATATGGTAACTGAAGTAAGGACAAAGTAAACTAACTTTAGCAAGCACCAGTAAAACAATTAATCATTGATCAGAGTGACTGGGTTATTCAAAAGGAATAAAAATCCTTGGTCCCAGCACTGTGTTATAAACTTACCTTGGGTGGAAGGAACTGCTGAGAAGATTACATTTTGCAAACTTGGAAGCTAAAGTATCAGGCAGTTTTCCTGAAATAATACAATTTTATACTTTTATTTATATCCGCCTTGGCTAGAAATGGTTTGTGGTATTTGTGCAAAGTGATTGTTAAGGGGTTGGAAAATATTTTACTTATTTCCATGCTTTTATGTTTTCACAAAGATGCTTATCTAAATTGCATACACCACTCAAATATCTCTTATTTTGGCTTTTTTTGAACAATAACTGAACTTTTATGTGCTTGCAACACTTGCGTATGAAGAACAATGATAGTGTGTTTAATATCTTTAAATAGTTTGTAATATTTAATCAGAAATTATTACATTTTTGAAGGATATACCTTCAGGCCAGAATAATTTCACTAGTGCTGCAAATTATATTATTTCAAGGTTGAGATTTTTATACCGTATTTAATGACACATTTTTCAATGTAGTTGTTAGCTGCTTCATAATCAGCAGAAGTGTTTCACCATAAATTTTTTTCTTCTACAGTATTATTTTTCTTAAGTTTTTAAGTTTCTAAGTCTCCTGAATATTCACACTAGTTTTTAAAATTTTAATCATCATAGTCTATATTATACTATACATTTCATGACAAGCTGTATGCTAAGTGACATGTTCACTTTCTTATTGGTGTCCACTCAGGATGTTCAAGGGTAAATTTTTATTGTCTTCTTCTTTTAATGTAAAGCTAAGAAATAGAGAGTTTAAATTCCATCCATTCAAGTTACTTTCCTAAATTGGTCTAAACACTACATTAAAAAATATGGATAATAACATATCTATACATAAATTACATTTTGTTTTAGTCATTTATAGTTATCCTCATTGATATCATCTGATATGATCCCTGGAAAATCTCTATGAAGTCCAATAGATAAATATTACTTTCATGTTCTTATGAATAAAGGAACAATGGTTGAAGAATTTGCTAGAGTGACGAAGCACAGCAAAATTCAGTTATTTGATTGTTAGTTTTTAATGTAATATTTTATCACACTCTCTGTAGCAGTTACTGGTATGCCTTATACCAAGTTAACTTTATAATTAAATAAAAATGAATGTGACTTACAAAGCACAGTGGAAGAGCCATGAGACAGTTAGTTCACTGTTCTACCTTGTTCATCAGAAAAAAGCATATTCTATGACTTTGTTTGCATTGAGCTACATTCCACCATAAATTTGTATAATATATTAATATAAACATAGGAAACACATTCATGTTTTTGTACTAATACAATATAAAGTACATATTAGACTACAGTGTAGGTCACATCAAGGATGTGAAAGTTTTAGTCTAATCACTGATTGGTTTCTAGGTTTTACAATTAATTCATTTAAAATTCTTTCAGTTATAAGATGAATAAGTTTTGTGGATCTAATGTACAGTGTGATGACTATAGTCAACAATACTGTATTGTGTACTTGAAAGTAGCTAAGAGAGTAGATCTTATGTGTTCTCACAACAGTAAAGAAAATAGTAAGTATATGAGATGATAAGGTGTTAGCTAATGCTATGGTGGTAGTCATATTGCAATGTATAAATATATCAAATTAATATGTGTGCACCTTAAAGTTATATAATATTATATATCCTTTTTAGGCTCCACAAAACTGGAGAAAAAAGTCATTGAATGAATGACAATTAGGTTACAAAGCCCTGTACTTTGAATTGGAAAATAGACATGTAGAACTAGTCCCTAATATTAAGGGCTCACATTTCTAAAAATATAGACATATAGATGATTACCAATGAATGATATTATTGCTCATAGGAGATACAATCGTCGTCGTTGGCAGCCGTCCGTCTCGAGAGACGATGGTGTAGCTTCTTAAGAGTCTATCTGCACCGCCGAGAATGGCTGTGCAGTCCAACTCGGGAGTGACACGGTATCTGTCTCCTCCCGTGTTGAATCGACATCTTGCGATGACGCTGGAGTGTCCTCTCCAGTGAAGCTGAAGCTACAGAGCCTGGGCAGGGTGCTATGGAGGGTCTGCTGTTGCCCATGCAGCAGATCCCCCCTCTCTTCGCAGCTGAAGGGTCCAAGGGAAAGACGGAGTCAATACAGCTTGGCTTCAGGTGCGCCGCAGGAGTTGCCGGTGTTGACTACAACGTCAAACCGCCTTAGGGACTCCGGCTCCGGATTTTCTGTCGGGGTTTACTCCCTTAGCCTTTCCCCTGAAGAGGTATGCCGCAAGGCAGCGGAGGTTTTTTGGAGTCAGAGTTTTCCTTCTCTGATGTGCCCTGACTGGAAGATCGAACCAGCGACACTTAGCTCACAGGCCGACGCTCAATCCACTGAGCCAAACCAGCCAGGGCTATATAACTAGACTCGTCGTCGTTGGCAGCGGAGGAGATACAATAAAGTATCTGAAATCAAGCAGTCCCTAAATGGCAGAGGTGTGAGTCTCCAAAACAAGAGTCATCTCTCTCCTCTGCAACTTTACCATTTGTTTCCATAGTTTCTAAACTGTAATAACTTTTTTCTGTACAACCTATATGTAGAATCTACTCAAGACATATTCTATGTCATGTATTTACATTAAAATATTATACAATCATTAAAGTAACTGTTTTTCAGGCATAATTTGAAGGCATGCAAAAATGTAATGAATATAATGCCAGCTAAAATAATTGGATATAAATGATTTGTTCAACTTGACCTAAATTTTACATAATTAATGATATGTCTACATAAACACATACTTTCAGAAATATTGATTGAAAAAAGGCATCTAACTGATTTTTCATAATAATGTTGGATAATGGAAAAATTAATAACTTTTATTTGAATTTACATTTTCCAAATTCTAAATAATGGCTTTATACTGAGTCAATTTACTGAAAAATTGTGTAAATATATATACATATAATTTTATCCAAAATTTTGGATTCCTTTTTTTTAGAAGGACACAACTTTAATTGGTAAAAAAAAAATGAAGTCAGTCTAAATGACTCATTTAAATGTGGCAGGAATCAGGACTTAAATGTTGTAGTTTTCTATTAGAAAGTTGTGATTGAAAAAATATTGGAACTGATGTTATTGATCTTTAATTTATTGCATAAATATAAACTTATTTATTTTAGGAAATACATTTATAAAATATAATTTTGTGCATAGGTGTGTATAAATAAAGTTTTTTTCAAATTATATAGATTCTAACATTCCCTTTTCTAATCACTGGAGAAAGTCTTCCTCTCTGTTCATGTTCCATATTATATATAAATACACATGTATAATAGCTCAATAAATGCATTTGAATGATTTTTTCAGGTATAAGTTTAATCATTTATGCACATAAAAATAAAATAGGAAAAATAAAGAATAAAGTCAACGAGCTGTTAATAAAGCGCAGTGGGTATCTTAGACTGCATGCTCAGTGCTTTCGATTTAAAATGAAAGAAACATCTCTGAAGCACTTATTTATAAACTTCAAAGGATGAATGTAATTAAAATAAATTGGCTGGCATGGGTTAATTACCTTTTTCTTACCTTCCTCAATGAATCTTTTCTTTAAACACAGGTTATAATTTAAGTCAATATGATTCTTTGTAGAAATATTCATATGAGAACCAAATTTTGATTAGATGTTATCTACTCATGTCATTTCCAGTCCAGTGGATCACTATTCACAAATCATTACTATAGTTCTCCATTATGCTCTTCAAAATCCTAACATAAATAATTCTATTTCTGTCTGTAGACATTGAATCATGAATATGGAATGACTTCACCTGACTTCACTTGAAATTAACTTAATTTTCAGCTCTGTTAGCTGTGAGGTGAGTAGAAAATAATTTAGTTCAAAACTGCAATGCAAGGTGTGCTTCTATCCTAGGAAGAGAAAAATCGATATCCTGAATTGAGTTGTGATGTTTTCCGTAGCTTTATGTGAAAGTGATAACATCCAAATCACCTAATTTCTTCTCTTTGTACCTGTGTCATTGCTTTTTTAATTTCATGGCATGACAGACTGGTCAAGTGTCTGTACCTTGACTTTAATCAGGAAAAGTTCAAGACAGTAACCTGGGCATCCTCTCTCTCTGCCTGTCTCTCTTTCGGTTTTAAATCTAAAGCATACATAGCTAGTTTGTCCTAATTATTCTATTCTTATAGAAATGGAGAAAAATAATGAATTAGTTCCCCATTTTTAATAACATTCTTTTTGAGGGGGTATACACACTTCTGGACAGATTATTTGTATGTTGTTAGTTATATTAAATTGTATACAGTTTTCTCATTGTTTGAGTTTGTGATTCTATTATCAGGATTTTATTCTGAAGCAATGTTCAGATGTATGTGCAAAGGTATATATGAAATAACTACTAACTCATTTTTATTTTATTTATAATAATAAAAACTTGAAAAACCTCAGCAATAAGAAAATAAGCTACTAGATTATATTTCATCTGTACTGCAGCTAATTTAAATACAAAAATAGATGTCAATTCAATATATATATAAACTCATCTTTATTGAATAAAGTAAAATAATCAAGACATTTGTATAGTTAGATTTTAACGATGTAACCACAACCAAAACAAACAAAAATGTATGAGTTTATATATAGGTGAGTATGAATACATATTTTGTCAAATTATGTAAAACCTGAGATTGCTTTTTTAGAATCACTGGAGAAAGAAGCCTTTGTCTTTATGTTCCATATTATTTTCTTAAGATACATATGCAATATTCTTATAGGTAAGGTTTTAGAAAACATTTTAATAAATTTTATGTTTTTCCCATTAGGCATTAATATAGTAATAGCTATCTTTTCCAGTTACAGATTAGACTTACCCAATAGAAAATGTTTCTTCTGCTGTACAAAGGTTAACCTTTAGATCAATTCCTTTAAATATATAATTGCCCTTTTTCTCCTCCTATTAATTTTTTGTTACTATGTAAACATCTTAAAATATTTTCCAATTAAAACATAAAATGAATCAAAATTTGAAATGTTTTCTTTCTTTCTTATCTTGGTGCTCCATATCTCTGTTTTTCACCCGACCTCTAGACACCTTAGTGATGCCCATTCGAACACAGCCTTGTTTCCAGTATGTCAGTCTTCAGCGCCTCAACCTCTATTCTTTCTGTCCTTTCCTGACTTCACTTTGTGTCCATTCTTCCCCACTTTCATCCATTCATCATCTCTTTAGAGATAGCTTTTCTATATCTCCCAAGTGTTTTTCTTAATATTCTAAACATATTATACAACAACTTACTAGATAGTCTATCAGAACCTCAATGTCAAAATTACAAAATAAATGTAATATCATGAAATACTTTTCCTGAAATATAAGAATAAATAAAACAAACAAGCAAACAAACAAATTCCAGCCAATTCTGAACCTGCCAAGCCAACAATGTTACAATCTCTCATCGTTGTTCAAATTAGTGTCTCTCAAGAAATATCTTAATTTAGGTAATTATCCTTTCACATCAAAATTACAAAAAATTGTCTCCTAAACTCCTCTCACTCTTTAATTTTTAAAAACTCAAATCATGTCTCTAACTTACCTTTTCTTCAAGGTGAAACACCAGGGATGTTTGCACTAAACAGCTTGTAAAAAAGCACTCCTCTGCTTCTGTGCTTCTCATTGATCTAGTGTAGCTCTTTTAATATTGCTACAAGTTGTAATTTTTATGTTTTTCCACCTTTTATTTCTCCAGTCTCAGAGAGATCTGTGTGGTTACTGAGGTTCCACTATATTCTTGTCCTTCTCAATCAGTTCTGAATAAAGTACATTATAACATTTTTCCTCTGTTTAGAGTTTAGCGCCTCCTATCTCCACGAATTGGAAAACTGTTAACTGAGCCTTTTCCAAAACTAACCAGGTTACGAATCATTCCTGTGTTCTCAAAATATTGTTTTCCTCTATGTTATAATACAGATCACGTAATATTGCAAATGGCTATTCACTCAGTGCTTTTTCTATTACAGGCTACCAGACAACAATATATTTTACTGCCAGGCAAAATTCCTGTTACAGAGTAGTTAGTCATGAAATATCGTTTAAATAAATGAACAAATAAATGAGAGAATACAGTAAAACAATAACTTTTGTCTTCTCTGGAAATTATTAAAAAGGTATAATATCACTTGTAATGATATTGTCTTAAAAGCACATTTAAAGTTAATCTAACATTAGCATGTATTTAAACAATAAGCCAGATTTAATATGGCAAAAGTTATTCATAAAAATTCGTGCAAATTGTTAATTCCATTCCATTACAATTATAAATGCATTGACTTTAAAGTCACTCATTGACATTTCTTTCATTGAGTTGTGTGATCTTTTTCCTTGTCTTGAATTTGAGTGGCCTGTGACTGACCAACAGATATAACAAAGTAGCTGGAATATGAGTACAGTAAAATGAAGAAAATAGTTTTAATCAGCACTGGAAAATACACAAAGAAAAAGCTGCAACTTCTAATTTAATTTGTGCATGAAAGTAGGGGGTTTGATTTCATGTAAACGAAATCCCTTAACAAATAGAAATAATTTAATATTGTAACTGCAAATGCTTCATAATTTTTGAAAAATTGAAAACCTGAACATGAGTTCTTCAAAATATATTCCCTGGTTTCATGAAGTTGCTCCCATTTATGAAGACATATACAATTATTAATGGTAGCATTAAAAGTGAGACAAATTAAGGTTCATGGCAGGTTTTAAGCCACTGGTGTTTTAAAAATAGAGGACCAGTTCAACATTTTATCAGAGTTCCACCAGCTGTGCTCAGAATATTAGCATGGGAGCAACAATCGTAGCATTGCAAATGCTCTGAGGTGCTTAACTTACTTCCTGCTGAGAGTAATGCTGAACTTGCATACAAACTCGAAGTGTTATGTAAGTGACGTCTTATTTATGCAAAGAATAGCAGAAAATAGACCCTCCCCCCACCATTATTATTTTCTGTCCAAATGAATACATGGCTAGAATAAGGCCATATCAAGAAAGCTTATTTTAAGAACAAATTCTTAATCTTTGTCTACAATTCAATTTCTCATGAAAATTACTAATGTATACCAAGAGAAAATATTATTTTAGGAATTCATTCTACTACCTTATTAAGAGTACTTATATAGGTAGCTGCCATGTAACAACAAAATCCCTTCTTTAGGACTGAGCCATTCAATGACCCAAGTGTTGGGAAAGTTGCCTGCTGAGAGTTCACAGCTGAGTCCTTCACCAAGAATAACTTTCAGTTACACCTTACAGGAAAGGGAACCTAAGTCCAATGGCTGGTCAAGGTCAGAATATAAAGCCATTGTCCCTCTGACTCACATAATGATGCTCTGTTGCTAGGTGTGTACAAGGTAACAATTGCTATGTATTCTGGAAACTTGGCCCTTTAATTTTATACAATATAATACCCTCTTCTTTATTTATGTCAAAAGTTCAGAAACAATATAAATAAAATCAATGAAAATTTTAATTGCTTTGAAATCAGCTATGCTTGAAATTAATGTAGCTACTCTTGCTTTCTTTTGATTATTGATAACATGGACTAGTTTACTTTTAAACATGGAATGCATTTACTTTTAATCTACACATGTCCTTATTTTAAATTGGGATTCCTGGAGACAGTATCTAGTGAGGTATTGTTTTTTTACCCACTCTGACCATATCTATCTTTGAACTGGTAGTGAGACCACTGGAATTCAGAACGATAGTTGATATACTTGGATTAATATTTGCGATGTTTGTTACTGTTTGCTACTTTTGTTTTTCTTCTTTCTTCCTATTTTTGTCTTCTACTCTTTTTCTGCCACTGTGGTTTTAATTGAGCATTTTATATGATTACATCATCTCTTTTTTTCTTAGCATATACAATATACCTTGATTTTTTTTAATTTTTTCATCAGTGTTGCCTTAGTGTTTGCAATATACATTGAACTAATCCAACTCCATTTTCAAATGACACTATACCACTTCACAGATAATGTGAGTGCCTTATACTAAAAAACAGTCTAATTCTTCCCTATAATGTCTTATGTGATTTCTGTTATTCATCCATAAGCATACATAGCATTATAAATATGATATACAAATAAGTGCATATTATTAGTGCATTGTTGGTATTATTTTGAAAAACTGTTACCTATTAAATCAATAATGAAATTGACTTTTTCTGTTTATTCATTCTTTGACTTCTTTATTTACTTTATGCAGATCTTACTTTTTGATCACAGTGTAATTTATTATCTCTAAAAAACAAACTTTAAAATATTTTGAAAAACAGGTGACAGACAATAAATTTCCTTAATTTTTGTTTAATTAAGAATGTGTTTATTTCTCATTCATATTTTTGAAAGATAATTTTACTTGGTACCAATTTCTGCACTGTGTTGATATTTCTCTCAGCATTTAAATATTTCATTCAACTTTCTTCTTGCATGATTTCTGAACAGATTTGAATGTAATTCTTTTTTGTTCCTCTATAGGTAATATGTTCTTTCCCTCTGACTTCCTTAGTATTTTTATTTTTATTTTCTTATGTAGAAATGATATGTTATGATATATTTTTGTTATGAAATTTTTTCTGCTTTGTATTCTTTTAGCCAACTCTATTTGTGGTTTGGTGTCTGACTTGACTTTGTGGAAATTCTCAGTCATTATTAATTCAAATACTGTTTGTTTGTTTTTCTTCTCTATCTCTGCTGTTTCATTATTTATATCTTGCACCTTTTGTAGTTTTTCTCTAGTCTTTGGATACCCTGTTCTGTTTTTTTTCAGTGTTCTTTACTTTTTTGTTTGAGGATTTATTGATATATCCTCTAGCTCCGAGACTTTATTCTTCATCTGTGTCCAGTCTATTGAGAAGACCGTAAAAAATATTTTTAATGCCCATTTTTAATCTATAGCATTTATTTTTGTTTCTGTGAATTTCCATCTTATCCTTTACATTGTCCATTTGTCTTGCATGCTATCTACTACCTCCATTAGAGCCCTTAGCACATTAATTACAGGTTTTGTAAAATCCTAGTCTAATTCCAATGTCTTTGCCACCATGTCTAGTTCTGATGTTTGCTCTAGCTCATTAATTTTTTTGTTTTATTTGTTTTGTTTTTGCTTTTCAGTATGCCTTGCTTCCCATAGGAAGCAGGATTTATTTGAAGGAAGTGAAAAGAGAATCAAGTGGGCCCCATCTTTTCCTTTAGATTTCCTAAGACCTGTTAACTATGAGGGGTCCTGTTTTCCAAAACACAGGCAGTCATGTTTTCCTCTCTTTTGAACACAATAGGCTGATTGTCAAGAAGCTTCAACAAATAAAATATAAGCATGCACAATAAATTTGGAGAGATCTAAACACAAGAAGGGCAGAGGTCATATCCAAGAGAGATTTATCCCCAAACTCCAAGGTCAGTGAGAAACCAGTGAACTCAGTGGTCTCTATGGATACAAGCACCTGGTTGCTCACCTGCTTTGGAGTTTGAGGTTTTCTTTGGATCTCACTCTGATTCCATGAAGTGCGAAAAGTTCATAAATAATAGAAGTAAAGTAAATGAATCATGGAAATAGCAATTAGTAGCAGTTTACTGTGTATGTTCTAAAAAAGACAGTTCATGAACTGGGAACACTCAAACCAAAAGAAGAAATAAGGTCCAGAAGCATAATTTTATAAAGCAGTTTATATAGTAGGAAGGCAGTGAGTGTTTATTTTTCACAGCAAATGCTGATAATATTAGGGATTTTTTTAATGATAGTGAATTAGTAAGCTGTTACTGATGTCAATTTTGGGAACCAGAGTAAGTTTTTCATATGACTTCCAGAGGTATAAGTAAGAAATAATCCAGGTCAAGTTAGTCTTGAAAAATAAGCTGGAATAAGCTTCGTAGACTAAACAAGTTTTGTCTGCTCAGGTAATTTTAAAGGCTGTTCTCCATTTGCTTTGGGTTTTCACAGAAAAACAGAAGCCTTATAGACATATTTTATTTTTATTTTTTATTTTATGTTTTTTTAAGATTTTTTATTCATTTTTATAGAGAGAGGAAGGGGAAAGAGAAAGCGAGAGAGAGAAACATCAATATGTGGTTGTCTCTTGAGTGCCCCTAACTGGGGACTTGGCCCACAACCCAGGCATGTGCCTTGACTGGGAATCGAACCGGCGACAATTTAGTTGGCAGGCTGGTGCTCAATCAACTGAGCCACACCTGCCAGGGCTTATAGACATAGTTTAAATAATCTTTACAAGTCATTCATGTTTATATCTTATTAATTGGTGTTTAGTAAAATACCACTTTGTTTTAGGTACATTGTTTTATTTAAATAATTAATTTTGACCAAGTTGACATATATTTATCACAATAATAATATTGGAAAATATAAAATTGTGCAACTAGACATTATTAAAGCTACATATTGCACTTTCTCTGGATGGGTAGTTTAAATCAAAGATATACTAACACTGGTTGAAAATTGTTGACATCTTTATTTTTAAAATTTACTTTAATAGACAAGACTTAACCATTCTAAATAAGATTAAAGATGGATTTTTATTTCCAAAATTAAGTTGTATAAAATGTTTCAGGGGTAAATATTACTATAAAATAAAATAATTTTAGTGGTTTACTTGAGAAACAAAAATTTCTAACATAAAAATAATTGATGATAGTATGCAGTTCATCTAAATACCATTTGCATTTTCTTCTCTAGATGTTTAGTCATAAAGTTGGTGGGTAGGATTTTGTACAAAGTAACTCTTCTAATAAAGATACATAAAAATGGGCACATACAGAGAAAATCTGACCACTTTCTTAAGTTAAAGATGAAAGCATCCAATTATGTTTGATGTCAGTCTTCAGTGGTCTCCCTAAGGCAACTGATGGATTCATGTCCTGGGACTCTACATTTGCAGCTTATTCTGTGTTTTGTAAAAGGATAGGTTTCAAGACCCAGAACTATTTGAATAGTATATCTGGAAGGCTATTCTTACTATAAAAGTATTTTAAATTACATGGAACGCCAATATATGAACAGTTACGTGACTCATGTTTATGTTCACAGTTTTGCTCCCTCTCTTTTTATAGTTCACACTTATTAACTCTGTAGTAATAACTTAAAAATTAATTTCAGAGGTTATTGTATAATATAAACAATTACATGTTAATTCTTTGGTTGAGTTTATTCCTAGGTGCTTTGTTTTTCTTGTTGCTATATAGTAAATGGGATTTTTTCCAGTTTCTATCTCTGATGTTTTGTTGTTGATGTACAGAAATGCCTTTGATTTCTGAATATTGACTTTGTACTTTGTTATTTTGCCATATCCACATATTAGAGTGAGTAGTTTTTTAGTGGAGTCCATGGGGTTTTCTATGTACACTATCATGTCATCTGCAAATAAAGACAGTTTTACTTCCTCTTTTCAGATTTGGATGCCTTTTATTTTTTAATTTTTTTTGTCTGATTGCTGTGGCTAGAACTTCCAAGACTATGTTGAACAGGAGTGGACATTTTTGTCTTGTTCCTGATCTCAGGGGGAATGTTTTCAGTGTTTGCCCATTGAATACGATGTTGGCTTCATGTTTCTCGTGTATGGCCTTTATTATGTTGAGGTATGTTTCCTCTATTTCCATTTTGCTGAGTGTTATTACCCTATATGGATGTTGTACTTTATCAAGTGCTTTTTCAGCATCAGTTGATATGATCGTGTGATTTTTGTCTCTCATTTTGTTTACATGGTATATTACATTTATTGATTTGCAAATATTAAACCACCCTTGAATCCCTGGGATAAATACCAGTTGATCGGGGTGTATGATCTTTTTATTGTGTTGCTGATATGGTTTGCCAATATTTTGTTGAGGGTTTTAGCATCTATGTTCATTAGTGATATTGGCCTGTAGTTTTCTATCTTTGTTGTGTCTTGGCCTGGTTTTGGAATTAGGGTAATACTGGCCTCATAGAAACAGTCTTGGAGTCTTCCCTCTTCTTGGATTTTTTGAAATAGTTTGAGAAGGACAGGAGTTAGTTCTTTCCTAAATGTTTTTTAAAATTCACCTCTGTGACCATACAATCCAGGGCTTTTGTGAGCTGGGAGATTTTTGATTACTGCTTCAATTTCACTAGTTGTTTTTAGTCTATTCAGGCTTTCTGCATTTTCTTGACTCAGTTTTGGAAGATCATCTGTTTCCAGAAATTTGCCCATTTCATCCAAGATGTCACAATTGTTGTCATACAGTTGTTCATAGTAATTTCTTATAATCCTTTTTATTTCTTTGGTATCAGTTGTGATTTCTCCTCTTTCATCTGGTTTTGTTTATTTGGGTCCACTCTTTTTTTTTTTCTTGATGATCGTGGTTAAAGGCTTGTTGATTTTGTTTATCTTTTCAAAGAACCAGCTCTCGGTTTTGTTGACTCTTTGAATTGTTTGTTTAGTCTTTATGTCATCTAATTCTGCTCTGATCTTGATTATATCCTTCCTTCTACTCACTCTGGGCTTTGTTTGTTTTTTGTTCCTCTAGTTCTTGTAGCTGTAGGGTTAGATTTTTTATTAGAGATTCTTCTATCCTTTTTAGGTAGATCTGTATTGCTATGAACTTTCCTCTCAGGATTGCTTTCGCTGTGTCCCATAGGTTTTGGGCTGTTGTGTGCTCATTATCATTTGTTTCCAGAAACTTTTTCACTTATTCTTGGATGTCATTGTTAACCCATTTATTATTTAATATCATGTTATTCATTCTCCATGAGTTTAAATGTCTTTGAGGTTTTTTCTTGAAGTTTCAAGGCATTGTGATCTGAGAAGATGATTGATATAATTTCCATTTTCTTCAATTTTTGAGGCTTGTTTTGTGTCCTGCCATGTGTTCTATATTTTAAAATGTTATATGTGCACTTGAAAAGAAAGTACATTTTTCTTCTTTGGTGTGAAATGTTCTATACATATTAACTAATTTCATTTGATCTAGAGTGTTTTTAAGTGCCTCAATATCCTTGGTGTTTCCTTGCTTCGAAGATCTGTCCATTGTTGACAATGTGTTGTTAAAGTCCCCTACTATGAGTGTGTGCCTGTTGGTATCCTTCTTGTAGTCTTCCAAGATTTTCCTTATATATTTGGGTGCTCCTATGTTGGGTGCATATATGTTTACCAAATTTATATCTTCCTGATGGATTGTTCTCTTAAGTATTATGAAATGTTCTTCTTTGTCTTTTTTTATGGCCTTCGTTGTGTAATGTATTTTTTCTGATATAAGTATTGCCACCCCAGCTTTTTTTTCCATGTCCATTTCCTTGGAATACTTTTTCCATCCCTTCACTTTAAGTCTGTGTACATGCTTTGTCTGAGGTGCATCTCTTGTAGACAGTATATATGGGGGTCATGTTTTCATATCCATTCTGCTACCATATATCTTTTCATTGGGGTATTTAATCCATATACATTTAGGTGATTATTGATAGATACTTATCCATTATGACTTTTCCCTTTGTACCTGTGTTCCTCTCCCCCTTTCTTTTTCTTCTTCTCTTAAAGCATTTCCTTTAGTGTCTCCTGCAATGCTGGTTTGGGGGAGATGTAGTCTTTTAGTCTTTCTTTGTCTGAGAAACTCCTTATATCACCCTGTATTTTGAAATATAGCCTTGCAGGGTAGAGTAGTCTTTGTTGTAGGCCTTTGTTTTTCATTGCTTGAAATATTTTTTGCCACTCCCTTTGGTTTGAAGTGTTTCTGTTGAGAAATCAGCTGATAGCCTTATCAGATCTCCTTTGTATCTTATTTGCTATTTTCTTCTTGCTGCCTTTAGGATTCTCTGTCTTTGAATGTTGCCAATTTAATTATGATGTGCCCTGGAGTGTGCCTCCTTTGGTTCATCTTCATTGGTACCGTCTGTGCTTCCTGTACTTCTGAGATTATTTTCTCTCCTCACATTCAGGAAGTTTTCTGTCATTATTTTTTTCATTCAGGTTTTCTATTTCTAGCTCCCTTTCTTCTTCTGGTACGCCTGTGATATAAATATTATTGCATTTCATGTTGTCCTGAAGCTCTCTTAAACTCTCTTCATCTTTCTTTAGTCTTTTTTTATTTTGTTGCACTGTCTGGGATATTTTTCTCTATGTTGTTTTCTAACTCTCTGTTTCAACCCTCTGCTTTAATAGCCTGCTTTTGATTGTTCCTACTGTGTTCTTCAGTTCAGAAATTGTATTCCTAATTTTTTCCTGGCTCTTATTAACAGTTTTTATGTCTTTTTTTAAATTAACTTATTTATTTATTTTTTGGGGGTACGCCCGCTCTGTAAAAATTCCTCCCTCTCACATTTAAGACCCTTTATAATCTTACAAAGGCAAAGGTCTCATGCTCCTCTAGCTGCTTCAAAATGGACATGGTCATCATCCTACCTACCCTTGGGTCCAGAAATACCTAGTAAGAGTGGGGTTGTGAAATGGAGGGTGGCCTTCCCACATGATGAATGATCTTTTAGACTCCAGGTCAGTTGGCTGTCCCTGGACAACAGCAGGTTTGGTTTAACAGGTTGGCATCCTTGTTGTGTTATGGGAGCAACTGATGTGGCAACAGGGTAAAAGGGCATCTTTTAATACATAACCAGTAGATGACAAAAGATAAGGATTAACTTTTCAATGTCCCACATTAGGGGAAAAACAGGTTTTTTTTTTTTTTTTTTCTTTTTTGGAGGAAGGTGTGCAAGGCAAATCACACCTGTCGAAAACCCTTTTGCCCACTATACTTAGTTTGAGCTGAGGGGGATACTTTAGGTTTCCCCACTCTCAGACGTCTGGGCTCTTTCTGTTCAAGCCATTAGGATAGAAAAGAGAAACCAGTTTTAAAGTGAAGCCCACAGACTACCCCATACTTCACCAACCCAGCCACTTTGTTCAGCCAAACCATTGAGTCTCAGGAGGCAGTGATGCAAACAGGATTTAGTGAGGCCTATATGTGCAGGTAATAAGATCATAAGCATATGCCATATGAAAACAGAACACACATGTTAATTAACACAACATAACCCAGAAACCCTGGCTGGTTTAGCTCAGTGGATTGAGCGTCGGCCTGCGAGCTAAGTGTCGCTGGTTCGATCTTCCAGTCAGGGTACATCAGAGAAGGAAAACTCTGACTCCAAAAAACCTCCGCTGCCTTGCGGCATACCTCTTCAGGGGAAAGGCTAAGGGAGTAAACCCCGACAGAAAATCCGGAGCCGGAGTCCCTAAGGCGGTTTGACGTTGTAGTAAACACCGGCAACTCCTGCGGCGCACCTGAAGCCAAGCTGTATCGACTCCGTCTTTCCCTTGGACCCTTCAGCTGTGAAGAGAGGGGGGGTCTGCTGCATGGGCAACTGCAGACCCTCCATATTACCCTGCCCAGGCTCTGTAGCTTCAGCGTCATCGCAAGATGTCAATTCAACACGGGAGGAGACAGATACCATGTCACTCCCGAGTCGGACCGCACAGCCATTCTCGGCGGTGCAGATAGACTCTTAAGAAGCTACACCATCGTCTCTCGAGACGGACGGCTGCCGACGACGACATGTTAAGATGTCACATTGGTTTTTAGTATGAAAATCTATTTTTCATTTCATTAAGTATAATTATGTAGTTAAATAAATGAGTAAAATATGATAGAAATTTCTTAAAATAGTTTGCCTCACTATACATTAAACTACATTAATAAAAATAATTTTGTGGAATAGCAGAAAGGTTTCTATATGAATAAGAAGACTTTGAAAAACTATATATTTTAGTATTGTTTCTCAAAATTGTAAATGCATAATACAAATATTACGTGCCATATAATTGGATTTAAAAGCACAGCAGAAGTCAACTCATGGGGATGTGCTGAACTTTGAACGTTATTAATTAAATTTTCTATTGTTTATGAGCTTTATTTGCTATATATCAATACCAAAGATAATTTGTGAGGAAGATGTTATTCTTTAAATATTTTCCATAAAGCACAGCTGAGTTCTTCTTTGCAATTTGTAATCTATATAAACACTCTTTACATCATCTCTTTTACCAATACTTTTTTATTAAAAAGGTGAAGAAGAGAAGTGAAGAAGTAATAAACTTAATAAATATAAACATAATTCACCTGAATAAGTTTACTGGAATTTCTTTGTCTTTTGCTCATTTTATGACTGGCTTAAAAGGCCCTTACAAAATTAAGTATAGGATCCCAGTTTAATGAGATGCCTTTCAAAGGAATTACACTCATATTAAGGTAGTAATAGTTAGATGGAGATTTTTAAAATACATATTTTTTTTAGTTTTACCTTTGTCAGAGATAAATATAGGTGCCTCTTTGCAAATTTGCTTCAAAAAGCTCTTCTGCCAGGGTATTTATTACAAGGTGCTTACATATTTAACTGAATATCCTTTTTTGCTCATCTTTGAGTCACTGCATACTCTCTTCTGAGTCACTGCATACTCTCTTCTCTCATTTTTTAAAATTCTATAATAATCAGGCCTCAGTTGGGTTATTGTCTCCTAATTCTGTTCTATCAGTTTTGCATCATGTGAGTTTCTTGCAGTCCACCTTGACCCCTTTTGCACAGGACATATTTCTCACATGCCTGTTTAGATGAGGATTAGTCTCCAGTCGATTGTATGTGGATGAAGAATGTGCAGCTGCATTTTTTTCTTGCTAAAGAGGCAGCATTAGAGTCTATTTATGTCTTGGAAAGAATGATAAGTACTCAGTCTGTCTTTTCATGCTTTTCCACACTCAGAATAGTCACTCATCTTTATGGCTCATATCCTCACATGCTGAGAATAAAGAAAGGTACATCTCTGCTCAATTTATCCATATTTTCTGGCTCTGCCCCTTACTAGGAAAAGAATGTTGGTTACTATCAAGTCTATTTATTTTTAGAGTCAGAACACTTCATACTTCTGTTACTATTAGCACTTCAGAACATTTTGAGTTGAATTCTCCTCCAAAGATAGTCTGACAAGAAACCTGACATGCTACATGACTTAAGTAGAAATGTAAGCCTAGTTTAGGAGTCCTATTTTATTTTCTTTAATTTCATGAATACTGCTCTCAGCCTGACGATAATCACTGAGTTATTACTTGGTCACATACAATCTGTTAAAATTGTTTTCAAACTGTAACAAATTAGTAGGCTTATTCTGACAAGGACAATTTATCTTTTTTGGTAGAGACTTGACATGGTATGATCACAAATACTTTTTAAAAAGCAGATATAGTGCTTTCAGAATATCTGTTTTATAATTTGTATATTGTGTGTCTTTCAATGAGTTTGCTCATTCATTCTGAATTATTGAATTTAGTGCTATAAATTCTTCATAATGTTTCTTACTATCCATTTATTTAAATATGTATAGAATTAGTAGTGATATGACTACTCATTTCTGATACTGGTAAATTATATCCTCTTTCCTTTTTTCTCTCTAGTTTGACAAGAGGTTTATTATTTTTATTGATTTATTTTAAATTGTCTTTTATTGATTTTTAAAAATTTTTATTTTGTTTTTCTTCTATTTCATTATTTGATGCTCTGAAATTAATTATTTTTTCTTATGTAGGTTATTTGGTGCTTTATTTCTTCTCTTGCTCCTTGTTTCCTAAGGTATAATCTGAGCTGATAATTTTAATTCTCTTTTTTATTAATATGAATATGCAGTGCTACAAATTTCCTTTTAAGTATTATTTAGATTGTTTCAACATATTTTATATGTTGTGTTTATATTTCAAGTAAGATCAAAATGATTTCTATTTGATATGATTTCAGACCACTTTGAAATTTGAGCAAAAGCTTCCACCTTGTTCTGGAGCATTTCTCCCCTAGTCTTGACAATTTATATATATTTCACACATAGGTTTCAAATACCACTTAAAAATATATATTTAGTAATTTGAATCACATTGCATTATACCTAAATATCAAATCTATAGATGAGTTAAATCTTTTACATATTTAATATTCTAACATACACTCCTCAATAAAGTTGTTTCATATATTTGTAATAATATACGAAATATATTTTTCACATTACACTAAGAATCCCTGAGCTTTGTAAGTGATTTATTTTGAAAACATTGAGGTTAACTCTTTGTAATGTGAAGTTGAGCGGGTATTGACAAATGCAGTATCCATGCATCAACCATTACAGAAGCACACGGATAGTTTCATTGCCTTAAAAATTCCTTATTCTTCACCTATTCAGTTGTCCTTCTCCAAAACCTTGGCAACTACTGAACATTTTAGTGTGTCTATAGTTTTGTCTTTACCAGAATATTGTTTTATTGGAATCATACAGTACACAACCTTTTTTGACAGGCTTTGTTCACCTAGCAATATGCATATAAGGTGGCTTGGAAACTCATTTGTTTTTTATCATTGAAAAATACCATATTGCTTGGATACATCAAAGTTTGCTTATCCATTTACCTATTCAATGAAATATTGGTTGTTTCCAGTTTGTGGCAATTTTTTATGGAGTGACTATAAACATTTACATGCAGGTTTTTGCTTGGACACATGTCTTCAGTTCAGTGGAGTAAATACCTAGAAGGGTGATTGGTGGATTGGATGCTATGACCATTTTTAGATTGTAAGCAATTGCTAGTCTTCCAAAGTGACTGAGCCATTTGTGACGCACTTACTCAAGCAATATTTCCTCAAGAAATATAACATCAAGCCTTTTTACATTTTGACAAATGCTTCATTAAAAATAAATAAAGTTTATTTTTATCTTCAGAATGTTACTTTGAAGTAGGTACCAAATTATCTTCATTGTATATTTGGAAAAGTTAATGTCATTTTTTTTCAATATTATACATCTAATTAATAGTGGAACTGCTTTGAATCTACAAAATCAGTGACCATTTTATGTGGGTTTTGTAACATAAAGAGACAAAGCAGATAATCTTAATGGACCCATAAAACATTTAAAGTGGTCGCATTGCAACACAATACTTATAAACTTCTATCAAACCAGAGCTGATAATTTTTATGTTGTATTTTGTGACCAAAGTTCAAGTAAATTCAAGCTTATTATACTCATATTCCTATCAATGATAAAATATATCATGTGGAAAACTATTAAGTACCTTGGGCTAAAAGAAGTTAGAATAAGAAATTTGAATGAGAAAAGTACTTAGAACAATAAAATAATAGGTATAGCTATGCAAATATAGTAAAAAGCTAATAATCATGGACTATTTATTAGCATGAATGCTTTTACTTTAAATACAAAATAGGGAACATCAAACTTATTTACTGGAGATAATGGTTTATATCCTTTATTGACCTTAGACTAATATCAACCAACATTTCACAGCTATTGTCCAATTTTTTGTTTTTGTTTTTTTGGTTTGCAAAAGCAAAATATAAACTTAGTCTACCTTTTTTCTTAAGTTTTGAATGAAATTTTCAATGTAGAATTTAAATTTGAAACACATAGTTGTCTTCCAGCCCTGAGTCACCACTTCTCTCATGCAGCATGCATGACCAAATTCATCCTTCTCTCATTGAGCTCCTCTCACTGCCCATGACCTGTGTGTCCCCGCAGCCATCCACCTGCCATAGCTTTTGGTCACTCCAGGATTAGTCTGAATTCTACAATCCTACTGGATATTAGTTAACAGTAAAGACAAAAGCCTATATGTAATTATAGTAACACAAAGGCATGTTGTGCACATTACAAACTATTGAATGTTACTAAGTTTTAAAAGGTTCAACTTGGAGTTGTTTTAACATGTTAACTATTAAATCTAAAAAATAATTGAGGGAATCATTTTGAGGATTTATATGTTATGAGTTTTATGTCACATACATGAAAATATTTTTGACCATTATTTTCTTTTGGAGATAGAAGCTCTAACTCTGTCATTTAATTTATTGAGTGACTATGGCAAGTATACAAATGCAAGTATATTTTAAAAACAGAACAAAACGTGTTTACTAAATAATACTGAGTTGAAAAAATGAAATATTTATTGTCTCTGAGAGCTAAAATTCAGGTGATTACGGTGTCCCATAAATGTATGACCCTGTTGATTCTATTTATAAGCTCTACCTTTGACTTTCTTTATGGCATTTGTATCTTCTTATAGGCATGCTTTCATAAAACAATTTTTATGAATGCTGTGTAAAGCATTTATCTTTTTTCCTTATCATAAACTTTTTAAAGGTGGTGGCACATACATCATTGAGTTTTATGGTAGAATAAAAGTGGATATTAAAAATTACCCCTATTCAATATGTTGTGGTAATTTCCAAGAGATTGTGTACTCATACTTTAAAAACTAGTTCAATTTCATACTTAAGCACTTCTAATTTTATGTATATGCATTGATTTTAGAAATGAAACAAAATGTTATCTGTACTAAGTGAAGGTTAATTATGTATAACATTCTAATTCTGCTTTTCTTGAGTTTTATGAAATTCAGCCCTAATAAAGAAATTTAAAGTTGAAGAAAAATAGTGATGTATGTGGGAATTGATTGTTCAGATGGGGGGAGGGATGGGCAGAGGACAGCAAAGGGGGGAAAATTGGGATAACTGTAATAGAACAACAATAAAAACTGATAACAAGTGATGTAACCAGTACTGTGCAAGTTTTCTACCTCTCATTTGTTTATATACAATATAATGTTTTGTTTTCTTTGGATACAAAGGGGGAAATTCCTTCTCAACTGCTTTCACAGATATTTCAGTTACAGTCAAGCTTTTCAGAAAGAGAAGTGTTCTAACAAACCCTTCCCCTTTTATAAAACAAGAACAAGAGACACATTTGGCTAGGTGCCCGAGTTTAAATAGCCCTTTCTCGTTTGTGTCCCTTTATTACAATGGGTGCCTACAACTGTGAACCAATCCCTTTATGGTGGTGGGTGGTGGAGCCTGACTGAAAGGAAAGTTAACAATAAAACCAAACAAAAATGAAAACAATCTGGGAAAACATATGTTGAGGGTTTTCTTCTAATCCATTCTCAGCCGAGAGCTTGCTTCCTACTTCTTAAGGGAAAAAGAGGACCTGAGTTACACTACATAATTTTTCTGATTATTCTCACCCTGAAAAGAAAAAAGAGGTTATTTCCTCCTATGAATAAATTAAGGCTATATAAAAAATTCAGAGTAACAAAATCTATTTATGTTTGAATAGCAAAAAGTTTAAATTAAGAGGAAATATTGTGTCAGTTTCAAAATGACAGCTCCATTTTCTTTCGTACAAATAAATGTAGTCCATATATTGCTTTTGTCTTTAGGCATCTTGAAGCTAAACATTTATGTAAAATTTGAAGTTATGAAGAAAAAAATACTTACAATCTTTGGAAAATGTTGTAAAAATTTTTGGGAAAATTGAGCTACCAGGATGTTTTTTCTAACCGGTAATGTCTAATGGATCAGTTATAAAAACCACTTCTTTGAATCAGAGTGTTTTGTTTTTGTGCTTTTATTTATTTATTTTTAA
The DNA here is from genome assembly GCF_987537825.1 of Furipterus horrens. NCBI lineage: Eukaryota > Metazoa > Chordata > Mammalia > Chiroptera > Furipteridae > Furipterus > Furipterus horrens. The sequence continues at coordinate 20,484,692 of NW_028327175.1, forward strand.
TGTATTTTATTGTTTATATTGTTACAATAGTTCCAACTTTCTCCCCTTTACTCCCCTCCACCCAGCATCTCCTTCCCCCAGCAATCCCCCCCCAAGTCCATACCCCTGGTTTGTACATACAAGCTTTCCCGCTTCACCCTTTCATATATTCTTCTTCTTCTTCTCTCTCTCTTTTTTTATTTTTTAGTAAATATGTGATTAATTATTTTAACAATAAAAAATAATTATCCCTTCCTCTCAGATATTAAGACCCTTTGTAATCTTATTTTATTTTTTAAAAAATTATTGGGGAGCCCTGGCTGGCATGGCTCAGTGAATGGAGTGCCGGCCTGAAATCCAAAAGGTCTCCGCTTCAATTCCCAGTCAGGGCACATGCCTGGGTCATGGGCCAGGTCCTCAGCAGGGGGCGTGCGAGAGAAAACCACATATTACTGTTTCTCTCCCTCCTTTTCTCCCTTCCCTTCTCTCTAAAAATAAATAAATAAAATCTTAAAAATAGTAGTAATAAAAATAATAAATAAATAAAAACTTATTGGGGAAACATTGGTTAATAACATTATATATGTTTCCTGGGTACAATTCTGTAACACATCATCTGTATATTGCATTGTGTGTTTGCTAAGTGATTAGCTAGTTAAAGTCACTTACTATGTTGAAAACTGATACCTTTTAAGCAATGAACAAGTATAGGACATACATCTAAAGATCAAGAAAACATTGCCAAGTTCTTCCTCCCAGTACAACAGAAAAGGCCAAAGCCCCATTCTTATGATCCATCCTTATGATAACTATTTGTGATGCATTTCTTTTATTAAATAATTAATTTCCCTCATTCATTATAGTTAAAGTGCTTATGAATCTAATGCCTTTATTCTGAAATTAAACTATATAATCAGAATGTTTAAAAATGTTAAAAAAACTGATAGGTAGATATTTATAATATTTTAAAAACAAATTAATTATAACATCAGACAGAAGGCAGTAATGCACAATCCAAATTATTTTAAATATTCTTATTTTCTATGTTCATATTATTTTATGTAATGCTCTTAAAGTATTTTTAAGAAGGTGCCCACTTGCCGTGAATAATAATGTAATATAAAATAACATCTTAGTGGAAAATGTAATAATTTGTACATGGTTTTCAAATATTTCTTTTCTTGTTGTGGTATGTTCTAGTTCATTGAAGTTCTAGTGAATGCTGCTCTTATTTCAAATAAAACAGACAAACTTTGGATAATTTCAAACAATGTCAAAATTTTATTTCAAACATGATGCCAAAAAGAGAAGTCTAGAAGCCAATTAAAAGATATATATTTTTAAGAATGTCTATAAAAGAGATGCATTATTTTTGTTGTATTTTTCCATTACAATTGATCCCCTCTTTGCCCTCTTTCACCTCCACCTACTCATCTTTTCTACACTCTTGTTCATGTCCATAAGTCAGTGTCTCTCTCTTTCTCTCTGTCTTTCACAAAAGAGAAACTTTATTTTTTTTTATTTTTTTTTTTTAACGTTAATATTCTTTTTTTTTTTTTTTTTTTATTTTGGTTTTTCAATTACAGTTGTCCCCTTTTCCCCCAATTTCTCTCCCCCACCCAGCCCACCCCCTCTCCCGCAATCATATCCCTCCCCGCTGTCCATGTCCATGAGTCCTTCATACAGGCTCTTTAATTAAACCCTTCCCTTACTTATCCCCCTTCTCTCCCTCTCCCCTCCCCCCTATTGACTGCTACTCTGCTTTTTGTTCTATTTAGTTCCTTTGTCTGTGACTCTTCAGTTGGAAACAAGGCAAAATATGTTTAAATCAAATAAGACATTGGTTGACATTACATCAGTGTGTGGATCACTAGATTCCCAGAAATCTTCTGTATAACATTAAATTTATCAGAAAGTTGCCTTAACATTTTATCAATAATGCCAAATTCTCCACTTAAGGAAGTTGTGAATATTATGCAACATGTTCTCCCAAATGAGATTTAGAACAAAATTTGTTATTGGTTTGAAACCATGTAAACAGAGATTTGCAAAATGGCAACAATGATTAAAGAACCATAGGTGTCTAAAATTTATTATATATGAACACACCCACATGTGCAAATTATTAACCCTGAAATATTATGAATCCTGATATTCTAGTTAGTAATTGAAAATACAAAATATTCTATCCTTAGAGGAGTATATTTAAATTTCATAAGTTTGTTCAAATATCTATGGTAAAGATATTTGATGAGTAAATTGTCCTTTTCATTTTTTAATAAAGAATTACACCTTTAGGTATGCAGGAATAAAAAAAGTAAAAACAACTTTATGATTATCTGGGATGTAAAAAGTATGCATGATTAAAAATAATCAAATTTCAAGTAATAAAGAATAAGAGTCACACTTGAAGTAAGTACCAATAAACATTTCTGTTTGTATATTTTTTTGTATCAAACTAATATTTTGCAAAAAAGGTATATATATATATATATATATATATATATTTCCCTCAATTCAGAGGTGTAGTATTCAACTTGATTGCATGCATATAGAGGTCAGTTTCTATTTCTAGAATGGCACAAGAAAACTGTAGAAGTGGAACGATCTTTTCCTTTCATTAAGTCAATTACTGAGGTTTTGTTGTTGACATCTGAGTGATGCATTTGAAGGTGAGTGGCTCTGCCTCCTCCCTGCAGTATGTATTATATATATTTTCCCTTGGCCATGAACAATAGTCCAGCCTAACAGGGCAATTCAACTCTCAAACAGACTGAAAATTCCTACTGTTAATCTTCCATCCAATCCTCCCTGTCTTCAACTAACTTTCATACAGGGGTGGGCAAACTTAGGTTAAAGTACCAGCCATCATTACCTAAAAGATAAATCATGAGTAGTGATACAAAAGAAGAAGAAGAAGAAGAAGAAGAAGAAGAAGAAGAAGAAGAAGAAGAAGAAGAAGACAAATAATACAAATACATAATACAATAATACAAGAATAAACTGTGTGATGCACATCCACATTATAAACCTACTTGCCCACCGATGTATTTTTCTCCTAGATTATTCCAGGTAATATATCAATGGTTCTTATTTAGTATATTACTGAAACACGGTAGCTCTTATTTCCTATTTCAGCTCTGCCCTTTGCAGTGATCTGTATCTCAGAACTCAGAGGCTTGACTACATTTTTAAGATGCAAAATGAATAATACAGTTCTTACTCTTAAAAATTTACCACAGCAGCAGAATAAAACAGGTTAATATTTTAAGAAATTATCTTAACAACAGTTTTGTTTCACATATGTGTGTTTTCACTCTATTTTCCAAAAAAATGTTGACAATGCTGGTAAATTCTAGAGTACAGATTTCTGTACCCATGCAAATAGAAGTTTATCATATTAACATAAAAAGTGATTTTCCTTCAAAAATTTCACGCTCTATACACATGAAGGCAGACCCCCAAACACAGAATTTTTTAATAAAAATTGTGCATTTATTCTTACATGTTCAAACTTCAGTCACCTTCAAAGTACTCTCCATTTGATGTAATACATCTATTGAGAGGTTTCACTGCTCAAAAGAGTTTTGAACTCATCGTTGCTGATGTCTTTTAGCATTCCTGTTGCTTTTTGTTTTATTTTTCCCACATTGGCAAAACATTTCCCTTTGAGACATTTTTCATCTGGGAAAACAAACAAACAAAAAATGTCACGTGGGGAGAGTTTAGGTGAATAGGGAGGGTGGGGCACAAAGGTCATGCCATCTTGGTCAAAAACTTGTGAACACCTAGTGTGATATGGGCAGGTGTGCTCATAAATCACCCATCATGAAATGGACAAACAGGTAGAAAGAGTCTTCAAAAAATTCATGGAAGCTGAATGCAACCTCTCACAACAATGCCAGCTGGTACGCGGATACAGATGGGTTCTAAGAACACTCACTTAGTGGGGGAAGCCTGTACTACAAGGGGCCCACCCTCCAGAAGATAATTCTTTTGGGGGGGGAGGGGGTTCCCCCCCTTGTATATGCACATATACATATAATTTGGTCACAAATGATAGAATTGTAGCTCTCACGTATTTATTTTATTATTTCTACCCTCAACATTGACCTACTGTATTATTTAATGTTTTCCTTAAATATGCAGCCTTCTAATAAGAAAATGACCTTTCAATTATAGAATTTGGATGATATTATAAAAATATTATTATTAAAGTCAACAGTGCCTTATGACTTCCATTAACTCATTATTTTCTGAGCATCCTTAATAAAACAAAAAACAAAACTATTATATTTATGCAATTGGATTACCTAATGTGAATCATTTCAGATGTTATTTTATAGTGATATGTGTGAAAACAGTTAATTTTATTGCCAACTTTTATCCTTTTTATATTCTAAGTTATTATTTGTATTTGTTTTCAAATATTTCTTTCCTCTTTCAAATAAAATAAAACAAGCAATATATTCAGGGTCCTGCTCTTAATCTGACAGTTCAAATGACATTCTTCTATTTTGTGTAGGAGGATTTTATTCCATAAACCTCAAACCAGAATTGCTACCCTTTTGCTTATATTCAGTTGAGGCTGTTTGTGTCACCCCAGTTTTTGCCAAAAGATGGCTGTGGGATTACAATTGGAAGCACTTTCTGTCAAATTTCTGTTCAAACTACCTTCTTAAATATGCAGGGGAATGAGGAGAATGATGCCCATAAATCGTAGCTCAATGCTTAGTGTCTAACAGACATTGACTACAATGGCTTTCCTCTACATGTGTCTTATTTTTATCCTCTAAAATCTAATAGCTGGCAACAAGAAGAAATGAATAGTTTATAACATTAAAACCCACAGTTTACTTGTACACAATGTCCTTGCATTCCCTAGATGTTAACACAATTTTTTTGTGTATGTATGAAGAATATCCCTTTTCTGTGCATTACGCCAAGGCTGATAATCTGCTCACCACTATCTTTCACGTTACTTCTCTCCACACACACATGTACATACACTTATTTCATCTCTCATACACATGCACATGTACTTACATACACATGAACTCTCACTGAGTGTCACAGTTCATCCTTGAATATTTGAGAAAACTTTTATAAATTACAGGTATTGTTGAATGCGTACCATGTGCTAGGTACTGCCCAATTTCCTTTGAGTACAACAATCAAGATTATAGTCAACTATCCTTTATCTAATGTATCCCACATTCTAGGGGTCTGATACAGACAATAAACACAACTAAGAAAATTATACAGTATGTGAGAAGGCAATCAATACACATTATAAAAACTGTAAACTAGGGCATAAGAATTCTGAACCTTGATAATTTTAAAGAGGCTGGTCCAGTATATCATTTAAAAGCCTGAACACAGACTGGAAGGACTTAAAAGAAGTTATGCCTGAAGACAGAGTAAAAGCCAAGGCAAACACTGGGTGTGCATGAAAAACAGCAAGTAGTAGTCTGTGAGGCAGGGTGAACACAGGCAGACATAGAAGAGATAACATCAGAAAGAGAATGAGAGGTTAAATTGTCCAGAGCCTTCCAGGTAGTATAACATCTTTAACTGTATATTTGAATTCAGAGCTTTTTGCAGTGGTGAAGCATGGACAAATTTGTAGCTTCCCAGAATCCCTCTGGCAACTGTATTGAGAACAGATAAGCAGGGGTAAAGGATCACAGCAGTGAAATTATTTGGAAGATTACTGCAGTAATTCATACCAGATGTGATAAAACAGTGCTCATGCCAAGTTGAAGTGAATAGTGTGAAACATAGCTGGATTCTTAATATATTTTGAACTTAGAGGTAACATTTTCTAAAATATTAAATGAAATATGAGGAAAGAAGAAGGGGAATAAAGTTCCCTAGAAGATGCTGAGACCAAGTGAGTAGAAGGTTGAAGGGGCTGTTGTCAACAGAAATGGGGAATGTAGTGGAGACAAACTAATTTAGAGAAGATATGGGCATTTACACTGGGGCATATTGAACTTAAAATCTTTTGAGAACATCCACTGTAGGATAGCTGAATAAGTGAGTACAAAGTGACAGCAGCTTAGTCAGCTCAAAATATTCTAATGAAATATCACAGACTGGGTGGCTTAAACAACAGAATTTTTTCCCTCATAGCTCCAGAGGCTAGACATTCAAGATCAAAGTGCTAACCATTCAGTTCCTGGTGAAAACCTCTTTCTGTCTTGTGGACTGTTCTTTCTTTCTGTGAGTTCACATGAGTAATTGAAAGATTTTCTACATGTCTGTTCTTATAATCTGTCAGAAAGACTTCACCCAGATAACCCAATATTATCCATAACTCCTTGTCCTCAAATACACTGGGGGTTAGAGCTTCAATTTAAGATTTTTTTTTTTTTTCAATTACAGTTGTCCTCTTTTCTCCCAATTTCTCTCCCCCACCCAACCCACCCCCTAATTTAAGACTTTTGAGGGGGTGTTATTCAACAGTGAGTAAAGAAAGAGGATGTAATTTGAAGCTTGTGGTAGCAAATTCCCGAAGATGTCTCCGACCTCATGGACCACAGCTCCTCATAAGTTTATACTCTTGAATACTGTCCTCCATTTGAATCAGGGTTGATCTCGTGATCCACTTGTAACCAAAAGTGTGCTGACAAAGTCATGGTGTATGACTTTCAAGCCTAGATGAGAGTAGTAGTTTTGTAGCTTCAATTTGGATTTATTGTAACACTTGCTCTGGAGGAAGCCAGCTGCCATATAAGAAAGCTTAGTAATTTGTGATTGCTATGCAGTGAAGTTCAAGGTTGCCACAGGAGAGCAAGAGATGTCTGCACAGCCCCCAGTTGTTCCAGCCATGTCAGGATATGCACCAAACATACAAGTGGCAAAAACATTTTGAATGAAAAGTCCAATGAAGCCTTCAGATGCCACCAGCCAGTCCAGCCAGTCCAACCGTCAACTATTGAAAATGCATGAAAAACCCTAACTAACAACTACTTAGCTGAGTCCAGTCAGCCAGTCTGAGCCTTTGGAGATAAAAATAAGTTATTTTTAATCACACTGTTCTGAAGTGATTTGTTATATTCCAAAGTCGTCAGAATACAGATAATACATAAATCCACAGGTTGCTGTGTGTTCTCCAAGGCAATTTATATGGGAAGAGACAAAAAGTGAATAGATACGGAGCTTCAGGCAATCTAATTTAAAGTTATGGGAGAAAACAATAATTGCCATTAAGTAGGAAGGCACATTTAAACATATTTGAATAAAAAGGAAAAATAATTAGTAACTATGATTTATTTGGCTAAATAACATTTCTTCTGATTTAGAATTAACTCAGATTATTCTTGTGGGATTGAGAAATAGGTAGCCTTTAAAAGCATGGTTGAAGCCTTAATTTAGTTGATTTAAGGGAAATTTTTAAAAATCAATTGGAGGCAAAACATTTAAAAAATCAGATTTTATGGAGTGGGGGAAGTGAAGAGATCATAATGAGGGTTGTGTAAACATAATTTTAGTAAGATTTCAGGGAGCAAACAAGGAATCCTGAAATATCCATTGGTCAACAACAGTAAAAGAGCTTATAGTGCTTCCTTGGCAGAAGGGCTAAGGGAGGACGAGTGCACTTCAGGTGAGAGTCGGGTGGAATCATCAAGGAGGCACCAAACATAAGCACCAATGTAGAGAAGAAACAGAAGAAAAATGCACAAACACTCTCTCTCTCTCTGGTCTCTCTCTTTTACATCCCCGGGTGTGCCATTGTAAGGTAACCTCGAGGATGGTATCAGGAGGCACCAGAATAGCAGGTGCAGAGCAGTCCAGGGCAGGGCAGCTAGTGGTGTAGGATGCAGGTGAGGGAAAAACAAACACATTAATACACCAACAGAACGCAGCAAACGTTAAAGGAAGTAAGGCATGAGGATTAATGGCAACAAACACAAGCTGTATATTTTTCAAGAAGAATAATTGAAGCTGATTCTCTATTATTTCTAACTTAGTTTCAAAGCTTTAAATTTTAGTGCCTATTCTACAGGTGTTCTGAGGCATCATTTTTAAATACTAGTCTTTGAAATTCTTTTCCCTACTTCCTTGCTATGAACTTACCCTCATCATTCATAAGAGTATGAGCTGTTGCTGTGACAATTAAAAAAGATGTGACAGAATACAAATATCAAGTTTAATGTTCAGTCTGCTTTTTTAATGCTAAAACAGGGAAGTGCATTAGGGAAGCAGGAAGTTACACTTTTGTTAATATAATACATTAGAATAACAAGAAGGGACTTTACCTGGGGAATCTGGAGTCTGAATTGTGGGCTAGGTAGAAGTAAGAAGAAGGAAATGTAACATAGATTGCCAATTACCACAGGGAGGTGTTTTTTATTACTGTTTATACACATTTTTAGCTAAAAGTGTATTCTATACCTGAACTGGAAATGTCAATATTGAAAACAGTGGAACAGAGGAAAAAATTGTAGAGCATATCAAAAATCATGGATAACCATTGTTTACAAAAAACAAAAGAAGAAGAAGAAAGCTCTTGTTTTCACATCATCCTTTTTCTTTTTTCCAAAACTAGTTATAAGAGGCCAGTCATTAATCTTTCAAAAGACACTTAACAAACAAATTTTTCAAATAACAATGCTACTGCATATTTTATTTGACAGGCCAAAATTTACTTGTAGACTTTCAAAATATCTCAACTGTTTACCTTTTTACTTTCTATTTCTCTAACTATAATGTTTTCAGATAGATATATTTGGTAATGATGATAAAGATTTATCTCTATGATGATCTTTTTACAAAATATAATCTTTAATTTATTGTTATTTTTGTGGGGATTTTTTTATTAAAATTCATTCTTCCATATATTTTAGAATATATTATACAAGAATATCATTATGAAATCCTTTAAAATATAGTCCAAAATAGAAAATTATTATAATAACTCAATCTTCCCAGATTATTTTGGGAGCAGGAGATTAATCCACTTACCATCACAAATCTGAGTGCTGAGGAAAAAATAAGGTGCTACTAACTGAAGGACGGAGCCACTGAATCGATGTGGACATTACAGCCAATGTATGATCTTTTTCTGATGCTGTCTTTTCTGCTGACACTGAGGTTCATGAAGCAAACCATAGTCATCTCTGAAATTAGTTGTGTCAATGTCTTTCCCTTGGGTATCTCCCAAGATCTAGACTTTTCTGGAAAGTAAAGAAAATCTTACATCCATTATGGGCCAAAATTATACCATGTTTTGAAGCTTACTAGTTTACCAATAATAACCCGAGTATTCTTCATTGTTCTTCATTTGACTACTTCTGTCAATTTCTCAACTCAGAATGAAGAAGGGATAAATTTTAATCTCAAAATTACAACAAACATACACATCTTTGATTCACACACACACAAATGTCTTGCTCCCATAGTGCCATCTGTGTCAATAAGTAATAATTTGTGAGGTTCATACCTTGCACAGATATGAATCAAGGGAAATGCTAGAGATACAGCAAGAATGTAAGAAGAATTGAAAAAGGAAGAGGAAAGAATATACTTGATCGAGGAGGAATTATAATCCAAGAACTCAAATGCCCTACTTTGCCTGTCTCTTATGAAAAATATAATCCTGATTAAGTAGAATGTGTTTCACCCTAAGTATGATTGGTTCTTAATGTAGTTTTAATGATATATGCAACATATTTTTCCTTTTGCCAGTTCTATATAACATAGGACCCATGATACCATTTGATCATAAAAACATTTCTGTCTGTTGAAAGAATTTCACTAGATCCCTATAAAATATGAGATTTCCTTCCTTCTAAGAGATGCTGGGGTTGAAAAGTTGTTTCACACCTGTTGAATGTGTTAATCACACCATGAGTTCATTTAAATATAATTTCACTTTTACTTCTCACTGAGCTTAGAGTATACTTAATTTGAAACAGTGTTGAACATGTGAGGGTCAAGTAGGAAAAGGGCCACAGGCTTTATCACCAGAGAGAGAAGACGCTAATGGTCACAGGATGGATGAATTCCTGAAGCTATTTTCTGAAAACTCAATTTCTGGAAATGATTTCTGGGAAAGAACTCTTATGAGGAGGTGGAGCAGGAGATGTTTTCACTTAGAGGCACAGCTGACACTTGCCCTAGTAATTCAATGATGGGTCAGTTTCCCTAGGATGATACACTGCATCATGAATCTCCCAGCGTTAGGATGATGGGGCTAAATGGAAACATAATAAGAGGGAATATTTTATGTTGTTGATATGTTTGTTGGATTTGTGTCAGGTCTATTTTAGGAATAGTCATAGTCCAATTCTGACTTCAGGGGTTCTTTCCATTTTAAAGAATAGAGGCAAATTATATTCTTTTAAATATTTTGGCAAATATAGACTTTATTACATTTTTGTTTATTAATTTAAAATGTCAGTCCTATTGTCAGTCAGTTTTCTGTTAGTAATGACACAAATTATAAGCCCATTAATTTAATAAATTGCAGTGAGAAAAAAAATTGTACATATAACAGGATGATGATTTGATAACTTAAGGATTATTATCTATAATGAGGATTACCGACTAGGCATAAACATGAATAATATTTACAAAGTCAGATAATAATAAAAAGAAAAAAATGTATTTTCCAAAGAATTTTATATCCTATTTGAAAATTAGAGAAAACAATTACAAATATTATATGAATATCTTACCATATCCATATAATTATATGATTTTGATTTAATCATAAATGAATAATCTTATTTTTGGAAAAAATAATAACGTGTTTTTTCTTTTTATTAAAAGGTTACAACAGAGAACTTTCCAATATAGAATAGAAGTGTTTATGATTCTCTACTTGACCAAATCCAGCCAGGCTGCTCTGAACCCTCCGCTTGACTAGGATTTAGCATGGCTTATGTAGACTTTAACAAATACTAACATAGTTTCTAAGAGCTCGAGTCTGTATTTCTGGGATAACACTAGCCTGCCTGAGAAACCTAGAGTCTTCCAAAATAATTTACTGTTTGTTCCGGGCAACTGCTGGATATTAGGAGCCCTGTCAGTCTATTGTGAGAGGGTCCAAGTTAACTTCAGTAAGGGCCGGTTGGCAGAACCAGACCCCTCCTTCCCATTTTTTTCTTTTAGTTTTCCTTTCCCTGACTCTGCTCAATGTCCCTCAGTTTCCCCTCTGTCCCCCTTTCCGTTTTTTCCCTTTCTTTTCTTGCTTCCACTGTCCTGCATTTAATTGTCATATAAATGACGTGTGACATTGTGGAAGCAAAAGGTGTACAACAGGTTGCTTTGATTAATTTATATATGGCAATATGATCACCATCGTAGGTTTAGGTAACATCTTTCACATCACATAATTATTATTTCCTATTTATAAGGAGAAAATATAAGATCTAGTCTTTTAACAATGTTGAAGTATTGCAATACAAGATCGTTAACTATAATCACTATCCTTTGCATTAGCTCTCCAGAATTTAGTCATCTTTGAATTGTAAATTTGTACCTTTTAGCAGCATCACCCTATTCCCATTCCCCAAGGTGCTGGTGACCACCATTCTCCCCTGTACCATTTTTCCTATAAAATGCTCAATTCTGCAAATATTGTAATGTAGCTCAGCTCTTTACTGTCACAAGTTACTGATTAAAATATGTTTTTGCTACTTTATCTAATGTCCAGCTGTATTTTTCTTTGATAATATCTATTACCCAGAACCCTTCGTAATACACATAAAAATAATTAACAGTCTCTTCATGAGCCACAGTGAAGTCAGATTTTCACCCCCCTCCCACTCTGATGCCATCAGTCATGAAGAATTGTCTCCACTACCTCTAAATGGTTTTGCTTATGGCTCACATATCAAGTGTCTTTAAGATTAGCTTCTGTTAATACAACACCTTACCAACAATTTAGAATCTTTTTAAAGTGCTCTGTTAAGTGAGTCAGATTTTACAACTATTTTTACATATAATAACACAGATTCCTTAATAAACCAGTAATGTTAGATTGTACTATTTTTGAAAATGCTTCATTGCTCCTCCCTGGGGAAGAAGGATGCTTTCTATTCCAAAGTTTTCAGGATAGCAATATAATTCACTTTAGCCAATTACATATGAGCAGAAAATTGACACTTGTGAATGGAAAGTTTAAGAGCCAGAATACAATTTGCCATAAACTAATTTTCTGTCTAGATGGGCAGCATGCGTTCTTAAGTAAAGACGAGATACAGTTGACCTGGCATAGATGAGAAATAGACCTTAGTTTATGTACGCCAAAAAAATGTGGAAGTTCTTTGTTATGTGGGTATAATCTAACTTATTTTACCTAACATACCAGTGTTACTGGGGAGAGACATGAGTCAGACCCCACAGCAACTAGTTCCTCCATTCTTATCTCACTTGCAAGACACAAATTCAAGGGAGAGACAAACACATGAGTGGAAATGAAATAGCAAGTTTATTTAGGAAACACACACTAGCACAAAGCTGCAAACAGGCATCCGGATAGTCTGAATGCCCTACTTAGCTAGTCTTAAGCACTGTGTACAGAGGAAATAAAGTTGCTAATAATTTTGTTAGTAAGTTTATTTTACACACTTGAGCAGAGGCTACCAGCAGGCATTTAGCTGATCTAAGTGTGATGAGCATTGGGGTTCAGAGGTTTTATACTTTAGGCAGTTTCTAGGTTCCTCTTCCTTCTCCCCCTTCTAGACTTTAGGAATAATGCACAGCTACAAAGGATTTCTTTCTCACCTCGTAAGGGCTTAGTGAAATTGCCCCACAGGCCACCTTTTCCAGCACAGAGTGTCAAGGACTCCTGTCCTCCTGTGCTCTCCCTGCTTGTGATGTTCAGAACACCTGGCAATCTTATCAGACCAGGCTCAGGACTGCTGAGTGAATCAGTGAGATATGACTTCCTTTTGTTTCCAGCCTCCTGTTTTAAGTTCTTTGTTAGGTTGTAATGGCGGGAGCCCTGCTTTTTTTTTTCCTCTGGCTGCTACCTACAGTAATACCAGTAGACTAGTGTGCAAGGATAATGTATGTATCCTTGCCTGGGCATACGCAGTACCAGAAAATAGTATGAAAGTACATATTATAAGTAAGCTCTGAGGTAAGTGTAAGAAAACATTGTTGCTAGATGTGTTATAGTAAAATCAATACTGAAAAAAGAATAAATAAAATCAAAGCCCTATCAATTTAATTTAATTGTATTTTGTTCCATTTATTAAAATTTATTCAACATGTTTCTAAATACCTTGTATGCAGTTCCGTATAAACAAATTCAATTGCATTTCCCTTACTGGTTATAACCATGTTTTCAAGTATGATGTTCATCTTTCTAGGCAACTTGATATGCACTTATGTATATATGTACCCCTAATGATATATAGTTATCACAGTTCGTTGCAAAACTGCTCTTATTTTCTTTTCTCCTCTCGGCCTTCTACTGTCTTTGAGATATCCTTGGTATGCATATGTCCTTATGAAATGGGCACAGTTTTTTGGGTTTTTTATGAATTCTGATAAAGATAAATTATCTGGCTCATAGTCTGTGTCTTTTACGTTTCATTGAGAACTACAGCTTTAAAGGTGGCGTATTCTATGTCTTTGTCATTTATTGTTTTTAGATGCTGTGTAATTCTAAGATAGACATCTTTAGTTCTCGCAAACCAGTTTTTCTGCCGTTCATGTACATGGCATATATGACCCAGAGTGTCAGTGTCTCTGGAGCAAACACCCAGGAATGGAGTTTCTGGGTTTTCAGACAGATTTACTGTCATTAAGTCCTGTCCTGCTGCCCTCCGGAGGCAGTCACAGTCTATGCTCCAACCAGCAGAGAGTGCCTCATTAGTTCGATTTTCTGACACTCACCATGATAATTGTTATTGTTTCACCCCCTTTGCCACAACTTGATATTTCAAGACATTAACTATTGTAGTAGTCTATGTTGTTATGATATTAACTTATGCTCTCTTAGTTACATTACATGGCATTTCTTTGCCTACCTTTTTTTCTATTCTTGATTTCTCTGAAAAAGGGATTTTGTTTCCAAACATATTGCTGACCTCCATCCACCCCTTTATAATCTCTTAATCTGGGAAATCAGAGTGCCTTATTTTATTACATTTGAGAAAAAGCAGGGAGTACAGTTTACTCTGTCCCTGCAGGAGATCGGAACCCATCAGATTCAAGTAGAAAAGGAGAAGGATGTGTAAGAAGCTCTGCCCCAATCCTACATGGGTTCTCAGTCATAAGTTGGGATAGTTTAGCCTCACCTACCACTCCATAGTGATATATTACAAATTGGGCAGGCGAGATGGGTGCTAATAGCTGGAAAGCCTTCGAATCTTCCACCACAGGGCTAAGAATAGTGACAAACAGAAATAAAAATAGTGGAATTCATGAGAGCACAATATTGTCATGGAGAGAATTTGATGGAGACCAGAATATGGTACCGGTGCTAGGAATTTATTGCTTGACAACAGGTTTTTTTTCTTAGGCATTTTAAAGTGCTTACTCTAGGCCAAGGGTGTTCTTATGCTTGTGAGTTGTCACTAGGGCTTTAATCTGACCACAGTCACAGTATATTTTCACCTTGATTGAACATCACAGATCAAAGCAGCTTTGTCTACATATGATTACCTCTTTATAGAGAAGCAAAAACATACATTAAGGCACAAGGACCACAAGGACCTTTGCAAGACAAATGTCCAGGAGGCAGGAAGGATCTCAGGGTGGAGGTTGCCACAGCCTATTCTTCAGGCCCAGCTTTTTTCTAAACATGCCTGGCTGAGGCAAACTTTTATTGTATGAATAATGAGTCTTGTGTGTTCTTAACGCACGGATCGGTAGAATGATAGTCGATGCTTTTAAATTGCAAAACAGCTGACTTTCTTGTGTTGTGGTGCAAAGGTAAGATTCTTACTTTTAAAATTCCGTGCCAATCTAAGAAAATAAAATAAAATGATGTGTCATGTCAGACTGCTGTTAAAGAGAACATTAAAAGGCAGAAGATTTCATTATTACACAGTAACTACTCTTAATGGTTGGTAAGAACTCTACCAGGTAGTTATAAAAAATGTATACAAGTTTAAGGTGGAGGTTAGTGTAAAATAATTAAAGTAATATCAAGTATTGTCAAGGTGATAGAGTTACTGCAAATGTAGGTACTGACAAATTGCCGAGGCTCTGGTAATGTTGGAGATATTATTAATGTGACCATTTTAAAAAGATACAAATAGATCATTTAAAATAAAGGCAATTCAGATTAGATAATTACTTATATATTAAGTACATGCCTGGTCAGACCAAAGAAAAAATATTGTGTTGATTGAATTTTCAGCTAAGGGAGAAAAAGGTAGATAAGATTTGTTTTAATAACACACACTTCTGGAAGATATATGAGAGTTTGATTTAATATTTCTATGATGAGAGACACCAGAATATCAAATTACTAACATGTGTTTTAATCTCTCTACCCAATTTTCAAATAATCTGTATGTAAATTATGTTTACCTTTAGTTCCAGAAAGCATAGTTTTCACCTTGTATCTCTCTCTCTCTCCCTTCTTTCCTCCATTTTCTCCCTTTCTCTCAACTCTATATCACATCTACTGTTTATTCTTTTAGGACCCCATCAACAAAATTCAGTAAAATAGATTTTACTGAATGATTCTTTATGTTGAAGGCCAAATTCTCTCTAGCTTCTACCTTCTTTTTGTAGTACCCTAGTGCCTTTAATTGTGTGTGTGTGTGTGTGTGTGTGTGTTTGTAATATTTTCTTCGGCATCTATATGTCTGTCTTTATTCCTTGGAGGGTAATACTGCTATATGCAACTCTACCATTACCAGAATCAGAATCCACTGGATGTAACTTTTAGTTATCAAGAACGTTACCTGGACGAAGGCAGAGATATTACATTTTTGAGGTTTCAGTATATTGTAATTCCATTTCTAGTGAGGATATACCTGACTGGAAGAAAATAGCAGCAAAGACCTTGGGAAATTAGAAGATGATGTTTAAGCTTGAAGAGGTAGGATTCGGGATTATTTTTATTATAAGATTAGAAGGGAAATCCTTTCCTTTGTTCCAAAATGTTTAATATTTCTCAGATTTGGAGAAGAAAAAAATAAACAACCAAGAAAAATGCCCAATTACCAAATCAGATAGTAAATTTAACCATAGCTATAATTTGACAACTCAGAAATTCAAACTTTAAATGTAGATTCATCTGTCACAGCTCAGTTGTTCCAAATAATATGTGATCTTAAAATCATAAAATACCCATAGGCTTCAGCCTTTGCCTTGAGAAATATACTTAGGAAATTTATCCTTTTTTTTTTTTCTTTTGTTAACTGTTCAACACTATTAAAAAAAAAAAAAACAAACTTTCACACTATTATTCTCAAATATTTTATGTCCTTCTTACTTTTCTTTGAGATTGGTCATTCAGTCTCTTAAATCTTTGTTTTTATTGTACATCTTTTTCCAGGTGGTCACAGATTAAAATTTAATTACTATTATATTTTACCAAGATATCTGAGAATCACCTAATAAATATAGCACTAAAATGCCTTCATATTGATTGATGTATAATTGACATATATTATATATTAGTTTTAAGTATGTGACATACTGATTCAATATTTGTATATATTGCAAAATAGCCACCACAATAAGTCTAGTTAGCATCCATCATCATACATAGCTAGAAGATATTTTCCCTTGTAATCAGAGCTTTTAAGATATACCCTCTTAGCAACTTTTGAGTATTTAAAGGAGTATTATTAATTATAATCACTATTCCGTACATTTCTTTCCAATAGCTTTTTTATTCTATAACTGGAAGTTTGGAACTTTGACTCTCTTTACCCATTTTGCTCCCTCCGCCCCATCCCCACTTCTGGCGACCACCAGTCTCATCTCTGTATCTATGAGAGTGGTAAACACTTCATCTTCAGCATAACCAGACAATCACTAATAGATTGTTTCCATTTCCCTGAATGATTACCCACAACCCATCCTATTTACAATTTCTGAAACAGTTGGCATTTGTCTGAAAAGCACAGAAAATAACTGGGTGACTTAAGCACTGAGGTGTTAGCTCACAGAAATTCATGGGATGCTTAATCTGGAAGAACAGATGCTGTACAGAAGTTGGAGCTAGAGTCAAAATGAACAAAGGGAACTGCAGAGACCATGTTTCTTGTGATAAAAGAAATGAAAGGAAAGAAAAGAAAGAAAAAGAAAAGGAAAGAAAAAGTTACAGCACAGCTTTCACTGTAGCTGTGTGGCTGACATCAAACAAAAAAATACTTTTATGTCCTGGGCAATGCATGTGATCCATCCAGGTGCCATTGCCACAGAATGTATTTCCCACGTGTTCTGCATCTTTGTCGCTAGCCCCTCCTTCATGGCTGTTTTGGTAGGTTGAGTTTACGTGACATGTCCAGACATAAGGTGGGACACTAGGTGTCTTAGAGATCTGTCTTCAGATTATGCTGCAACAAATACAACCCCCAAATTTTAATAACAGAATATATGTCTTATTTTATTTACATGTCACTTTTATTTTAACTGAGGTTCTACTTCTTATGGTTCTCAGGCCAAGACCAACAGTTCAAGGGCAGAATGTCATTTAGTCTGTGAACATTTCTGCTCTGACTTTGTACACAATCACTTCTGCTCACATTTCACTAATGGAAGCAAGTGACATGGCCAAGTATAATATTAATGGAGCAGAAAATTAAACTCCTGTCATAAAGGGGCACTTAAAATAACTTGGCAAAAGGCAAAAATGTAAAATCTTTTTATAGGGAAGGCATTGGATAATTATAGTGAAGGCAGTTGATGGTGAAGGATAATTGGAAATACTAATAAAACCTACTAAGTTACTATATTTTCCTTCTATAGTGTGAGATTAGCCTCATGAATTCTTTTTTGAAAGAAATTTACCAGATACTGGAAAAGTTTGCAGATGCTTGGCAGGCACATCATGGTAATTGTCCACTATAATTTCAAAGTTGATAGTGTTTTCACTTTGCCTTTTTTTGGATAACTCTGCAATCATTAGTCACAAAGGCAGCGTCTCCAGAGGAGAGCAAACTTATTATTTCTACTTGTTCATATAATACATTAACATGTATGATCAAGGTTACGTATTAAAAGCCCTATATTATTCCCTTAGAAATATTTCATTTCAGTGTTGGTATGGATATAACCCCCATGGATAGGGCAAATAGTTGTTTAGTACTATAGAACATATCTCATTAGGTTTAGATTAGATGTGATCTGATTTTAAAATATGGCCTAAATATAGCCAATTCTATGACTGAAATTAAGATAATGCACTATTTAAACAACTGGCAGATTGTTTTGATTAGACTATCAAAATAACTTTTATCAGGCTGCTACTGTCAATTATTTTGGGAATAATTGTGCATTTTGCTAAAATTTAGCAATCCATTCTTAAAGAAAATGAACTAATTGCACATCATTTAGAGGACATTCAATACAATTTAATCAATTTTGGTTCTACCTGAAGAATAGATCTATCTATAGAAAGATAGTTTAATATTCCCAGACAAATTACCAGCCAGGATACTTTTGTCTAGATTGGAAATCTGTGAAATAAATAATATAGGCAATTTTAGGAGTAAAACTAAAATATTTTTATTTTGCTGGTGAAGTGCTCAAATTCTCTTTTCAATTTGTTCTTATAATTCAATAATAAATGCATGAAACACTTGGTATTCTAGAAAAATATAAATTAAGAAGGTTGGTAAAAAATAAGTTTAAAAAGAAAGAAATTGACAATAATGAAAAACTAAACCAGAAAAACGATTACCTTAGAAAATCCTAAGGTTAACTTTTTTTCCAATGGAGGGCAGGATAATATAGGTTGGTTTGCTTCCTTACAGGAACATGTAAAATAAAAACAAGAAAAGGTAAGCAGCACTGAAGTGGTGCAGAAAAAGGCTATTTCGCAGAACAAAAAGAGCAAATCATGAAAAATTGAACAGCAAAAAAGTGTTCTTTCATTGTAATGAGAAACTGACGACCATTCAACAATTGATTTTGGATAAATTTGTTCAATACTTAGGGGGAACCTCAAAAACAGGAAAAATATGTAGAAAGTCAGAAGGAAAACATACCATAAAACATGAAAACTAAACTTAGCAGCCAAAATCCTGCTGCGAGAGAGGAACCATACCAATAAAGGAAACAGAAAATTTAATTAAAAATAAACTTTATCTAGTAAAAGGTCAACTGAGAACTTAAGGAATACAGAAATTGGAATATCAGAAGATACTTACTATTTCTAAGGCTGAGGGAGAATTAACATGGGTAGAATTAGAAATTCAATGCAGTGGCACCAACTCCACACTGTGCTTTAGATATATGAGGGCCAAGGGGACAAGCAGCCTGACTGTGACAAGGGAACACAAGGAAGTACACAGTTTGCAGCTGGCTGGCCAGAAAGTCCACTGCTTGATGATGGAGACAGGCCATAGGCTGTGAACCACAGCTTTTGAGGAGTTACCTACTACTGGCTGATGGAGATAATTTCCAGTAAGTGCCAGGAGTAATTGGTTGTCTGTCAAAGTCACTCTATAGAAAGTTACCAGCACCCTTGCCCCCCGACCCACACACATGTCCCGGCTGAGTCTCTGGTTATTGCATAGGAAAATAGGTTATTCCAAGAAGTTTTCATTTCCTCTCTGGTCTTACAATGTCCTTCAAGCAATCCCTATTGGCAAAGTCATATATCAAGCTAGCTGGTTAAGGAAAAGATGTCTACAGAATTCATCTTTAATGTTTCTATATTAGTTTTTAAACATTTCATTTATTTTCAGAGAGAGAGAGTAAGGGAGAGAGAAATAGAGGGAAAGAAATATTTATATGACAGAGAAACATTGATCAGTTGTCTTTTGCATGTGCCCAACCAGGAACAGAACCTGCAATCCAAGCATGTGGGAATTGAACTGGAAACCTCTCACTTGTGATATGACATCCAACCAACTGAGCCACTCTGGTCAGGGCATAATGTTTCTATATTATTCTTGAAAAGTTTGTGAAAATTTGAAATTATGTCAATAGTGAAAACTTAGACTTATTTTTATAAATTATTTAAAACGTATCAACAGATGTTGAATTATTTAAAAGTTAGATAAATAATCAAACTCTGTACTATTTATGATTACCATTTTTAAAAATATATTACCAAGTTTATTGTGAGCTTAAGGAAAAATGAGATTGAATACATCGGTATTTAAAATTTGAGAACAAAATTTAAAGCATTACTATTATTTGAGTCATTCCTTTGCTTTTAAGAAGATATTCAAATTAACCACACATGTGTGCAAAGATATAGACATGAAAATTTCCATAGGTTATGCAGTGTATTTTCTAAAAAGTAAAGAACACCTACATATGTATCAAGTGGGGATTGGGTAAATCAAACATTATATTAAAGTGTTCTAGAATATGATAAATATAGTCATTAAATTCAATGTATTAAGAAGTAAGGAAGCCCTGGCTGCTGTGACTCAGTGGATTGAGTGTCGGCCTGTGAACTAAGTGTCGCTGGTTCAATTCCCAGTCAGGGCACATGACTAGGTTGCATGCCAGGTCCCCAGTTGGGGGTGCATGAGAGACAACCACACATTGATGTTTCTCTTCCTCTCTTTCTCCTTTCTCATCTCTCTAAAAACGGATAAATAAAATAAAATAAAAATAAAATAAAATAAAGTTACCTTGTTAAAAATAAAAGAATAAAAGAAGTAAGGAAATAAGTCAAGAAAAAGACAATGAAAATGACCCATTGACAAAAGATAAAGCATATTGTTGCAATAAAAAGTATGTATATTTAAATTTGTAGAATAAGGTTTAAAAGAGTCCATCTCAACCTTTTAAAATGGTTAGCTATGGAGAGTTCCATTGGATCCATGCCTTTTTACTTTATAGGAAGTTATCATTTTTTAATTATTATTATTTATTATATTTCAAATATTAAAACTATAATGCAATAACTAGAATATATACACAATATGTATATAAAATCAACAAGCAAAGTTACTAATATTAAGCTATAAAATGTAAGTGTCTTTTACATCACATTAAACATGTACATATCATTATATTTTACAAAAAATAAAATTACATTTCAATGTATTTTTAATCCTGTTTACTTATCTTGGATTATCTTCAATCAGTAAGTGGTGAAACATTGTCAAATCCATATCAGTAAGTCTAATATGATCCAAAAATTTACTCGTAGAGTTTAATGCTTATGTTCACTATATGCAGAAAATGAAAATGTATGTTTTGCATCTAGCTATCAGAAAATAATAATAAATAGTTAAAAATATTGTAGAAACACTTCTAAAATTGACCACAGTCCCTTTGCCTATTTACCTGAAAAGGAGCTATTAAGATAACTTAATCAACATCCCACACCTAGTCAG
This sequence comes from Furipterus horrens, assembly GCF_987537825.1. Lineage (NCBI taxonomy): Eukaryota > Metazoa > Chordata > Mammalia > Chiroptera > Furipteridae > Furipterus > Furipterus horrens. The sequence goes on from NW_028327175.1 coordinate 20,506,123, forward strand.
GGGCATAGCTGGAGTTCACCCCAAGCAATGTGGTCCCAGTCTATTATGTCCTACACTCTTTTACTATGACACTTTGTTATTCGAATACACATGATCTTATACCCCTGAGAGAAAACCCTAATTACTCTCTGCATTTGCATTTAGCTAATGAGCAAGCAGGAAAAAAAAAAAATCCTGCTTTCCTCTGGTTCAGATTTCCTAAGTGATTCAAACTACATGTTCAATTATGATAAGCAGATAGCATGGCCAGGCAGATCTGTGAGAGAGTAAGTATCTGCATTTCAAATACAGGTAGTTATACTTCTGGAAGTATCATTCCCATAATCAAACAGCAATAGCTCCACTCCCCAGGAGCAAGTGGTGCAGACTCATTTGGTCCTTTGAAGCAGCTTGTAGTATAATGAACTAAAACACAAGGTACTGGCAATTCCTGCAGCATAGTACATTTATAATTGCTACATGTTTGTATTAACCCATTGCCTCAAGTCAGCAGGTTTTCTTGCAATAACCTGCTCCTTAATAGAGGATATTAAATATTTGCATTAATGTTCTAGCTGTGGATTTTAACTGTAGACAGTGAAGTGCCATGTGTTTTAAAATATAAATAGAATGTTCCATCTTATAATGTATTAATCTAGATTTTTAATAATAATCATTTGACACACCACTTACTTAGTGCCAGAAAATAGAATATAAATACATCTAATAGTTAGCTCACTGAGAAAATACCATTATTCTAAAGAAAGTCCTTGTGTTATATATTAATATGCGTATCAGACAATAAAATAACACATGCTCTAAAATTTCTTAAATTATATTTAACTTGAAAATTCTAAAAAGTTATACTTTAGTTATTTTAATAATTGAGATAATAATTTAATAGGAACAAGAAACTTTTCAAATAAAATATTTTCATGACTATAAGCAAAATAATATAGTTTTTTAAAGCAATGATATGTAAACATGTGTAGTTGGCTAAATAATGTCCATCAAAGTTGTAAGGTCCTGATGTCTGGAATCTGCAAATGTTCGGTTAGACAAGAAATAATCTTATTGCACTTGTGGTTAAGGACTTTAACTGGTGGGTCCTATATACAACCATATTTATCTTTACAACAGGGAGGCAGAAGAGATCTGGAATACAGACAGAGAAGGAGGTATCGTTGTATGGAGGCAGAACCTGAAGTAATTAATGTGGCACAAGCCAGGGAATGTTAACAGCCCCTAGACTCTGGAAGAGGCAAGCAACAAATTTTCCCACAGATTCTCCGGAGCGAGTGAAGCCCTGCCAATGCCTTAATTTTTGCCAAGTAACACTGAATTTGAACTTCTGGCTCCAGAGCTATGAGACAATAGATTTATATTCATTTAGCTAGCTAGTTAGTAGTCATTTGTTACAAAAACCATAGAAAGCTAATACAGATTTTTTTATCCAGGGATATGAGATGTAGTGTAATAAATTTCCGCATAGGTGGAATTGCATAATGGGTAGAGGTCAGAAGAATTATGAGGTACATGATAGAAAAATACCTACATTTGTGTAAACAGACTATTGGTAGAAAGGTAGCTTAAAGGCACTTCTGGTGAGAGCTCAGAAGGAAAGAAGGAATATGTTATGGGAAAGGGAAGAAAGACAGTCTTTGCTATATAGTAGCAGAAAACTTGACTCAAGCGTCCTCTACAATTTGGAAAGGTGAAATTTGTAAGCAAGAAACTTGGACATTTAGCCGAGAAGTTTTTCCAGGCAAAGCTTTGATGGTATAGCCTGACTTCAGAAAAAATGCAGTGGACAGACATAAATAAAGGGGGAAAAGGTTGTCAATCAAAACTGAACCAGCACATAATTATTTGGGAAATTTTCAATGTATGCATATAGAAAAATGATATAAAATTAGGAGAATAACTCATAGGAAGTCATGCTTTGGAATGAAGGTCATTGGTGTGCTGGGCAATCTTTCATGAGGGCTGAAAATATGACATACATGATGGAGATGATGATATTTGGCACTTTTGAACTGATGGTATTTGGATAGCATTTTGGCCAAGCGTTGATGTTTTAGTGTGTTGAGACTTCGGGGTATGGTAGTATGGGGTCGATTTGTTTTGCGTGTGTTATGGGCATGACTTTTGGAGGCCAGAATGAAGATTGTAATAGGCACAATGATGTCTTCTAAGGATATCAGGACTTAGTACTTTGAGTGTATGCCCACAAAGTATATGTTCCTTTATTTGTGAGAGACAAAAAAGGCTTTTGCATGGCTTTTGGAGAAATGATAAAAACAAAATGTTGAAATGAGATTATCCAGGATTATCTCGGTGTGATCCCTGAATGCAATGACATGTATCTATATAAGAAGAGATCAGGCAGATTACACACAAAGAAGGCAATTTGACTATGGAAACAGATTGGAGCCATGTGAGACAAACCAAGGAATCTGGCAGCATTTGAAGACTCCTAAACTGTGAGAGAATAAATGTGTATTGTTTAAGCCACCAAGTTTGTAGTTATTTGTTACAGAGTCATAAAAAACTTATATGCCAAATATTAACATTCTCTTAATAAACTTAAGGTATTATGTAAATTGCCCAATGTTAGTTTAATGCTGTGAATATTTTTATAATCACCTGAATCTATTTAACTGATAAAATCAAATATGTCTCTGAACAAAATGGCTTCATATTAGTAGGTGAACTTTATTATCAAACTTTAAAGAAGCAAAAGAAGAAGGAGTAGGTAAAAAATATTAATTCAAGTAGTTTATAAATGGTGCATAATGCATTTAGTTTGTTTTTCCTTGTCTACCTCAGGATAACTGCGAGGACAAAATGACCTAGCAAATACTGTTAAAATGGTTTCAGTTTTGAAGTGATGTGTAAGTTCAAAGGGTGATAACTTTTTCTGCACCGTGTTGTACCTGTTTAGAGCCTAATGGACTACGCTGTTACATGCACACCTGCAATTCTCACCATAACTCCCTTACTTTTCCAGCTTTCTGAGAAGTTTCCAGAGGTCTATTTTCACCTGTGCAGCTTCCAGGCCTGGGATGGCATGATTAGATGCAAAATTGTTGAGAATCTCATGTCAATTTTAAGCGGATGTATAACTCAGGTTATATGTGTTCAACATACCCATTAGGCTGATCTAACAAAAGTAATATAAAGTATATTTATTTTTATAAATGTCGGTCCATATCTAATAACTCCAGTCATATTCAGTAATTATAAATAAGTCAAGATTTTTCATTAAATCTCCTTTACAAGATACTGAAAGCTCCCAGAACTATATAATGTTTTCAGCTTCATTGCCCACTCAGGTCACGTAGGATACCCTGCCATTTCCTGAAGTAATGGGTCTTTTACAGCTCCATGTTGTAGAAGGTTTGCTTTCTAGTCCTGTAATAAATTTACACCCTTATCTATGTATACACCTTCACATACTTCAAGTTGAAAATAAACATTCTATATAAAATTTCCCATCACACTAGAAAAATTTAGCTGCACTGCATGCTATTTGTCCACCACCCTTTATATCTTCATTATGGGATTTACTATGTAATACTGCCATGTATTTCTGGGCCTCCTTCAGTAGACAAACACTGCTCAAGTAAAAATAACTTTGATGAAATCATTGTGTTGGTAAAACTTTATTTTTGGAATAATTCAGTGTATTTAATTGTATGTACATATTTCAGAAAAAGTGATATTAAGTGAAAGATATAACAGAGAGAAACTATATTTTTAGTCAAAAATAATATGTAAAAATAAACCCATAAATTAAAATTTGATTTAAAAATGTTTGCAATGTTTTTTCAAAAAATATAAAGGACCAATCTATTTTATTGCATGCTATAATTTTTAATTGAATTAAATCCAAGTGAATTTCTTAATTCAAGTGCAAGATACATCACTTTCATAAACTTATACTATATTCTGTACACAAGATGCATTTTTTTTTTATTTATTTATTTATTTTTTTTTATTTTGGTTTTTCAATTACAGTTGTCCCCTTTTCCCCCAATTTCTCTCCCCCACCCAGCCCACCCCCTCTCCCGCAATCATATCCCTCCCTGTTGTCTATGTCCATGAGTCTTTTATACAGGCTCTTTAATTAAACCCTTCCCTTACTTATCCCCCTTCTCTCCCTCTCCCCTCCCCCCTATTGACTGCTATTCTGCTTTTTGTTCTATTTAGTTCCTTTGTTTGTGTTGTTCTTTAGTTTCCTGTATTAGGTGATATCATATGGTATTTTTCTTTCTTTGCCTGGCTTATTTCACTAAGCATAATTCTCTCTAGTTCCATCCATGTTGTTGCAAATGGTAGGAGTTCCTTCTTTCTTTCTGCTACATAGTATTCCATTGTGTAAATGTACCACAGTTTTTTGATCCACTCATCTACAGATGGGCACTTAGGTTGTTTCCAGCACTTAGCTATTGTAAACAGTGCTGCTATGAACATAGGGGTGCATAAGTTCTTTTGAATTGGTGTTTCAAGATTCTTCGGGTATAATCCTAGTAGTGGAGTCGCTGGTTCAAAAGGCAGTTCCATTTTTAATCTTTTGAGGTAATTCCATACTGTTCTCCATAGTGGTTGCACCAGTCTGCATTCCCACCAACAGTGCAGTAGGGTTCCCGTTTCTCCACATCCTCGCCAGCACTTGTTGCTTGTTGATTTGTTGATGATGGCCATTCTGACTGGTGTAAGGTGGTATCTCATTGTGGTTTTTATTTGCATCTCCCTGATGGCTAATGATGTTGAGCATTTTTTCATGTGTCTATGGACCTTCTGTATGTCCTCTTCGGAGAAGTGTTTGTTCAGGTCCCTTGCCCATTTTTTAATTGGGTTGTTTGTTTTCTTGATGTTGAGTCGTATCAGCTCTTTATATATTTTGGAAATCAGTCCCCTGTCTGTGATGTCATTGGCAAATATGTTTTCCCATATGGTTGGTTTCCTTTTCAATTTGCTGTTGTTTTCTTTTGCTGAGCAGAAACTCTTCAGTTTGATGTAATCCCATTTATTTATTTTTTCCTTTATTTCTCTTGCTTTAGGAGATGTATCCGTGAAGAGATTGTTACGTGAGATATCTGATATTTTCTTGCCTATGTTTTCCTCTAGGACTTTTATGGTGTCACGGCTTACATTTAAGTCTTTGATCCATCTTGAGTTTATTCTCGTGTGTGGTGTAAGTTGGTGGTCTAGTTTCATTTTTTTGCAGGTCCCTATCCAGTTCTCCCAGCACCATTTGTTAAAGAGGCTCTTCTCACTCCATTTTATGTTCCTTCCTCCTTTATCAAAGATTAGTTGACCATAGAGGCCTGGGTTTATTTCTGGACTCTCTATTCTGTTCCACTGATCTATATGTCTGTTCTTATGCCAGTACCATACTGTTTTGATTACAGTGGCTTTGTAGTATTGTTTGATATCTGGTGTTGTGATTCCTCCTGCTGTGTTCTTCTGTCTCAAGATTGCTTTTGCTATTCGGGGTCTTTTTTGGTTCCATATGAATTTATGGAGTATTTGTTCTAGGTCTGTGAAATATGTCATTGGTATTTTAATAGGGATTGCATTGAATTTGTAAATTGCTTTGGGTAGTATGGCCATTTTGATGATGTTGATTCTTCCCATCCAAGAACATGGTATTTGCTTCCATTTATTTGTTTCTTCCTTAATTTCTTTCTTCAATGTTATGTAATTTTCAGAGTACAGGTCTTTTATCTCTTTGGTTAAGTTTACTCCTAGGTACTTTATTTTTCTTGTTGCTATAGTAAATGGTATTTTCTTTTTTGTCTCTGTCTCTGCTATTTTATTGTTGGTGTACAGAAATGCCTTGGATTTCTGTATATTTATTTTGTACCCTGCGATTTTGCCAAATTCACTTATTATATTGAGTAGTTTTTTAGTGGAGTTTATAGGATTTTCTAGGTATACTATCATATCATCTGCATATAATGAAAGTTTCACTTCCTCTTTCCCAATTTGGATTCCTTTTATTTCTTTTTCTTGTCTGATTGCTGTGGCTAGGACTTCCAACACTATGTTGAAAAGGAGTGGAGAGAGTGGACAACCTTGTCTCGTTCCTGAGTTCAGGGGGAATGCTTTCAGTTTTTGTCCATTGAGTATGATGTTGGCCTCAGGCTTCTCATATATAGCCTTAATTATGTTAAGATATGCTCCCTTTATTCCCATTTTGCTGAGTGTTTTCATCATAAATGGGTGTTGAACTTTATCAAATGCTTTTTCTGCATCTATTGATATGATCATGTGATTTTTGTCTTTCATTCTGTTTAGGTGATGTATTATATTTATTGATTTGCGAATATTAAACCATCCTTGCATCCCTGGAATGAAGCCCACTTGATCATGATGTATGATCTTTTTGATGTGTTGCTGGATCCTGTTTGCCAATATTTTATTGAGGATTTTAGCATCGATGTTCATCAGTGATATTGGCCTGTAGTTTTCTTTCTTTGTTGTGTCTTGACCTGGTTTGGGGATTAGGATAATACTGGCTTCATAGAAAGAGTTTGGGATTTTCCCTTCTTCTTGGATTTTTTGGAACAGTTTGAGGAGGATAGGAGTTAGTTCTTCCCTGAATGTTTTGTAGAATTCGCCTGTGAAGCCATCCGGTCCAGGGCTTTTGTGTGCCGGGAGATTTTGGATTACTGTTTCAATTTCCTTCTTTGTTATTGGTCTGTTGAGACTTTCCACTTCTTCTTGATTCAGTTTTGGAAGGTTGTATGTTTCTAGAAATTTGTCCATTTCTTCTAGATTGTCAAATTTCTTGTCATACAGTTGTCTGAAGTAATTTCTAACTATCATTTGTATTTCTGAGGTATCAGTCGTGATTTCTCCTCTTTCATTTCTGATTTTGTTTATTTGTGTCTTCTCTCTTTTTTTCTTGATTAGACTGGCTAGAGGCTTGTCGATTTTGTTGATTTTTTCGAAGAACCAGCTCCTAGTTTCGTTGATCTTTTGGATTGTTTGTTTAGTCTCTATGTCATTTAGTTCTGCTCTGATCTTGATGATTTCATTCCTTCTTCTTGCCCTAGGCTTTGTTTGTTGTTGTTGTTCTAGTTCTTGTAGCATTGTGGTTAGGTTTTTTATTTGAGATTCTTCTAGCCTTTTCAGATATGCCTGTATTGCTATAAACTTCCCTCTCAGGACTGCTTTTGCTGTGTCCCACAGGTTTTGGGTTGTTGTGTGCTCATTATCATTAGTTTCTAGAAATTTCTTGATTGCTTCTTTGATGTCATTGTTAGCCCATTCATTATTTAATAGCATGTTATTCAATCTCCATGAGTTTGTGTGTCTTTGATTTTTTCCTCTGAGGTTGATTTCTAGTTTCAAGGCATTGTGATCTGAAAAGATGCTTGATATGATTTCAATTTTCTTGAATTTGTTGAGGCTTGTTTTGTGACCTATCATGTGGTCTATCTTTGAAAATGTCCCATGTGCACTTGAAAAGAATGTATATTTTGCTTCTTTGGGGTGAAAAGTTCTATATATATCAGTTAGATCCATGTGGTTTAGTGTGTTGTTCAATGCCTGTATATCCTTGGTGTTTCTTTGCTTTGATGATCTGTCTATTGTTGATAATGGAGTGTTGAAGTCCCCTACTATGAGTGTGTTGTTGTTGATATCCTTTTTGTGGTCTTCTAGTATTTGCTTTATGTATTTGGGTGCTCCTATGTTGGGTGCATATATGTTAAGATGCATATTTTTAACATTTTAAGAGGAATGTTAGAAAATAATCAGATCTATTATTTTTATAGAGTGGAAAGCCAGGACATAGTAAAATAGTTAGTTAAGTGCAAAAGACAATTCTAGATAAAATAATGAAGTTTATTCTCTGTAATCTCACCCTCTGTGTTGCACTTCTTCAAATAATTTATGCTGACATTGACCCTAATTTGTCATGCTTTGCAAACATTTTATTGTAATTATTTTAAGCATATCTACTACCCAAAGGAAAGGAAGTAGGGAAGGTGGAAGACAGTATAAGGGGATACATGGTGATGAAAGGAGACTTGACTTTGGGTGGTGAGCACACAATACAATATTCAGATGGTGTATTATAGAATCATACACCTGAAACCTTTAAAGTTATATTAAACAATATCACCCCAATAAATTTAATAAAAAAGAAAAAGTCTCAACTAGATTTTGACTCAGAAGTGTTACTGTATTGTAGAATATTATCATGAAAAATTCCTCTATTGTAATTTCCTTCTTTGAAGATGGTGCCCTAATTAACAATAATAGCTGTGAAAGGACATTTTCAAGGTTAAATAACAATGCAAATGTGAATTCAGTATTTGTGGTTATTGTATGATGTATAAAAGCCAGTATCCATGTTTTCTTGATATATGGTACAATATTAAATATGATTTATTTAAGACAGTTTTATGTGGAATTTAAAGCATATTTTTTAAACAAACATAAAAAGACAGAAATGTCAAGGTTTATGAAGTCAGTGAGAAGAGAATGATTCATATGATACATATCACCCTGGAACACGTTGAGAACCCTGTGTGTTTCTCAGTCAGCAATGCTACTCTAGACTTGGAAATTCTGGTCAATAATTTTTTTTTTTTTTTTACCTCTCGAGGAAAATAGCAGAAAGCTCATGGAGGAAAGAAACATTTCTCAATATCCCATTTATAATCCACAGCCAGATTGATTCCAAAATTGGAGAATAAACAGAGATAAAGATCCCAAGACATCTACATGTTGTCTTCTATGCTACCCAGGAAAAGAAAAATTCCAGGAAACTGAGTGGTTGAAAAGTATTGGAAAACAAAATAATATATGCTTACCTGATACCATCGCTCAACAAAGCACTTTAAATGAAAGTAAATAGAAAGAGTACACATCTTACAAAAATTTAATTTGCAGGAGAACATAGCAAAAATGTACTAAAGAATAAATTCTTCTTTTCTCTAATTCATAAGATGTACACTAAAGTCACAGAAATTATGTTAAGATTATAAATTGTGAATTCTTTGAACACATTATGTAGAGAGCTATATTTCATGTGTAATGGAAATAGTTACTGTATATTTGACTTTTCTACTGGATGCAGATTAATAATTCTTATATAATAAAACTATGCTTGCATTAAATACTAACATGTAATAGGTAATTGTGTAGAGTATTCTTAATCTCTATTAGTTCTCAAGTAGAATATTTGACCAGAGAGAACTATCCTGAGCCTTAAATTCTAGTCATGAATATCTTACATCCTAGTTTAACTATTATCTATGCAACATCCAGCAAAATTTTATGTATAAGTTCATTTTCATGTAATATCACTATTGAATTTATCTGTAAGCCCTTATAATAAGTTATAAATGAATAGAAGATGATAAACACTGTCATAGATGAAATACCAAAGATAGAGAAGTTACTATTATATTAATATGGAGTTTTATAAACTCTTAAAAAAGTGAATTCTAAATAAAAGAATGTATATATACTTAATGATATGAGGGAAGTCTTCACAATTTTTTTTTAATTGGCAGACTATGTCCCAAATTTATTTTAGAATACATACATACTTATTTGTATTTTATGCTGTGTCAGTGTATAGATACAATATTAAATATGTTTATATTTATTTATTTTTCTTATAAACTAATATACATATTTTCATTATCATCTACCTTGAAAACCCCCAACATGGAATTGCAGAATTTTGTTTTCTCCACACCTTTCTTCTTAATTGTAGGGCATTTTCCAAGACTTTACATTGTTCTCACAATGCAGATTTTTCTCTCCTCTCCCTGAATTGCTTGTGCCTGACGGGTAATGGCAATCATAGGTATACTGTTCTCACACTGGATGTTGTTTCCTGTGTATTCTCCAAGTTCTGCCTGCCACTCCCCTCATGACAATAGTGCACAGCTCTGTCCTTTCAGCATCACCATGCTACAGATGAATCTTCTGCCCTTAGTCTTGCCAAACAAACAAGGAAAGTATTGACTGATTTAACCCACAAAAGTGTTAGCATTGATGCACAATCAGAGCCACCAATAACTAAGGGAACAAACAAAGACAACAGTTGGGAAAATATATATGACTAATATTAATAATATTAGTAAATAATTATAAAAAGCAACATAAACAGATATGAAAAGTGGATTCACAGATAATTAAATACCCAAAATAAATGATAATAAAAAATCAACCTCTATCCAACTAATTTTCAGGGATAACATACAAAGAAAAAAGTTCACAATATATTTTCTTGTATTCATAGGTATAGTAAACATTTTGATAATGATCAATTTTGGGAAGAATGGGGAAAAGGTTTTCAATCTTGGTGTTAGTAATGGGAGCAATATAAATTTCTTTCAAAATAAAAATGTTTACGCTTTGTCTATATCAACATATATTTAAAAATAAGAAAACTTAAAAAGGTACAAAAGTGTATATATGAAGAATGTCTAATGTGGTATTACTGTAAAAAAATTGTAGACGTAGGTCTGAGAAAATTATGTTCACATTTCAGAGAATGAGGCGTATTTTCATATATTGACAGTTCTTAATGATACTTTGACACAGATGAGCATATGCATGTGTGTTTGTTATAGGGATCAATAATAACTAGAATATAACTCTTATTCCAACCCAGCTTTCAGTTATCATTCTCACATATAGTCAATTATATTATATCTCTCTATATACATATATATGTATTTATACAAATGTATATAAATAGTAGTTGTATTACCCTATTGTTTAGTTTATTATAATAAATATAATAATATATAAGAAATATTATCGTCGGCAGCCGTCCGTCTCGAGAGACGATGGTGTAGCTTCTTAAGAGTCTATCTGCACCGCCGAGAATGGCTGTGCAGTCCGACTCGGGAGTGACATGGTATCTGTCTCCTCCCGTGTTGAATTGACATCTTATGATGACGCTGAAGCTACAGAGCCTGGGCAGGGTAATATGGAGGGTCTGCTGTTGCCCATGCAGCAGACCCCCCCTCTCTTCGCAGCTGAAGTGTCCAAGGGAAAGACGGAGTCGATACAGCTTGGGTTCAGGTGCGCCGCAGGAGTTGCCGGTGTTGACTACAACGTCAAACCGCCTTAGGGACTCCGGCTCCGGATTTTCTGTCGGGGTTTACTCCCTTAGCCTTTCCCCTGAAGAGATATGCCGCAAGGCAGCGGAGGTTTTTTGGAGTCAGAGTTTTCCTTCTCTGATGTACCCTGACTGGAAGTGTCGATCAAGAAATATTATAATGCATAATAAACTAAACAATGGAGTATTAAAAGTACTAATTTATACAAAAGTTTTTTAAGCCTTGACCCATGTAATGTAGTTGGTTAGGCATTGTCCCACAAAGCAAAAGGTTCCTGGTTTGATTCTCGGTCAGGCCACATGCCTGGGTTGTGGGTGGGGCCTTAGTCAGGCATGTATGAGAGGCAACCGGTTTCTCTCACATCAATGTCTCTTTGTCTCTTTCTCTCCCTTTTCCCCTTTCTTTGTAATAAATTTAAAATTATTTAAACATTTTTAAGGCCTTAAATTGACATAAAAATCTATTTGTACATCTTTCACATTAACCATCATAGTAGTTATTTCTGAAATTCATGTAGATTTTATTTACTGTTAGTAATAATTTTCTTTCTGCTTGAAGAATTTCCTATAATATTTCTAGTAAGTTAGGTATGCTAGTAACAAATTGTCACACTCTTTAATTTTTCATATCTTTATTCACATTGATTTTTTTTTTAGTTTAAGCTAATTTGCTTGAAAAAGTTAATGTAGCTTCCAAAGGCAGCATTCTTAAGAGCAAAGAACAGCTGATGAAGTGAACCTGGTTCATAAAGCTTAAGTGTCTTAATATAATTTGATATGCACTTTTTTTTGGTAGAACACATTACCTTATTAGTATACTTTTCATGCAGTAAAAAGCAAACCCTAACATCAGGTGTTTTGTGAATTTCATTATACTCCCTTTAGAAAATATATTGGGATTATTAGTATTTGTCTAAAGGAATGCAGTTTTAAAACAGCTTATGATTAATTTTTTTATATATGAGCACTTGAAAAGGATAATAATGGTACATTTCACAAGGTAATTCAGTTATTTTTTTCTTTTTCAATTATTTTATTTTAATGTTTTGATATCAATACAAATTATTTACTGAGTCTCATCTTTATTCTGTGTCTTTTTATCTGCACATTTTAATTTGCATTATTGTTTTTCACTGTTACTAAAATTGTTTAATACATAAACATTTGTGTAGTTATATATGCATTATAGAATCTATTCTATAACATTTGAAAGTTTAAGTTTCCTTATATTCAAATGTTTTCTCCTTAAATCAACATTATTTGAGATTACTACCCAGACCCTCCTTTCCTATACTCACATTTTTCTGACCCATTTTTATTCTCTGTACTTCTTTAGCATGTACATATCTGAATATTGGATTTTTTCTTTATACCTAAGTGGATGTACCTCATTAAACTTATTTCTTTAAGGTGTATATTTGGTACTACTGCTATCATCTTATTTTACTCTCATTTTTCTTAGATTGTTACAGTCAATATAGTCTTCTTGTTCTATCTTTGATAGCATACTCATATTCTGTCTTGAGCATGTGTTTAAGTTTCTTCTTGACTTTCTTCTCTGTATCCCACTCATTCCAGTCCAGGTCCACTGTGTCTCTTTCCACCAGCCCTTCCTTTTTCAAGGGTTACCAGTATCCTTTGTCCTGCTTTTCTGTGTCCTAACAGCTTTGGAAAGTTGGGCTTTGCAGGCTGTTGGTAATACAAATTGTTGGATTTTCTCTCTACATTATTTTTTAGTTATTGAATTGAAAAGACTGTGCAAAGATTTATTCTATTCTATAAAGGAGTACTGGATAACCCTTCACTTCAGGATTCACTCCTGAGCCTTTGCCAATGCAAGAAGCAATTTTATATTTATATCCTCCTGTTGTCAATATGTAACCAGACACTGCCCTTCTTTTCTTATCCACCAAAGCAGAGACATATAGAAAAAATGTTTATGCAGTGTTGTTTAGTTATAGTGACAGTGTAAGACAATTACATGGAGCTTTTGGAGCACTTTACTTTGAATGCTCTATTCTCATTAGGATTTGTCTTTTAGTATTGTTTTCCTTTTTGCTTTACAAATATCTATATCCTTTTATTAGAAAAGATAAAGTAGGTAATGCTATTATAACAAACATGATTCAAAATACCTATGTATTAGCTCAACAAATGTTATTTTCTATTCATATCAGAATCTGTTGCAGTCCATCACTTTCTTTTTGGTAACTTGGGAATCGAGTCATTCCATTGTGTGGATGCATATCTGGAACACCCAACTCCAATCTCCCATCTGAGAGACAAAACAAGCAGGGAGATGTTGCACAATGGGCCAACTCTTGTGGGCCAAACTTTGAAGTGTATTATATCACAGGTGCCTAATACCAGTCAAAAGTCAATCACATGGTCCCTGGACTAAATACCAGAAAGATTTGGAAGGTCAGATTTCTGTGTGCCCAAGAAGACAGTGCTTTGAATAATTTTGTTTATCAAATCACTTCATTCCTCTTTCTCACATAGGTTGTTCTTATCCCCCTCTGCAAAAGATAATATAAAGTCCCATCTGGTCACTGATTATTGCTCAGAGTCCATGTCATTAGGAACCATCAGATCCAGATGTGACTCCCTTTTGTCTGGAGACCTACAAAGTTAAAAGACAAATTATCTTCCCCTCTCCAGCCCTCACACTATGCGTGAGGGGGGAGACATAGATACACAAAATAATCTGTCCCAAAACACACAATAATCTGGCCCATTTGGAAAGGCAAAGAATGAAATACATACATTATTTACAATAAAAACAATTTAAATCCCACTAAGAAGAGATTTTATTAAAGTGTCCAGGCATCACACTGGAAGTAAAGGAATTACCCTGATTAAACTCTGATTTTGCTCATTTTAGGGAACTCTGTGTTACTATTTTGTGATCTCTGGCTCTGATCTCTGAGAACTCTGGGTTTACTACTCTCTTTGGTCATATCTGAAAGAGACAATAGAGCAATATACTCCTCAAGGGCTTCCCTCTCCTAAAACAAGGTGGGTACCCCTAGGTTTATCTTTGGATAAACTAATAGTTTCTTTGGTAAACCTGCAAAAACTGAATAAATTTCTGATCCATTTATCTCTACCACCTGAAATTCCTTTTCAGATACAGATTTTGAGAATTTTACCTGTCTGTTTTCTAGCTGCATTCTTTTCTTATTCCCATATAGATGGGAGAATAATCTTTTAAATTTTATCTTTCTTTTCCCTGGGTCATTTTGTTAGACCAAGTTCATTTTAACTGGCCTCTTTTTAACATTCCAGTTCAGAAATATTCTCCCCCACCCTTGGAAAGCCTTGAATTTCTACAATTTATCTTATTATTGTTCTCTATCATTAAAAAATCTGTCAATGGCTACAAACATCTACCGCATTCTTCCCGAATAAACCACATTCTGTAAGCATGACGCCTGCCTCCAGGTTTGTAGTAGGTGACTTTTGCATTCCCAGGCTGTTACATCTGATGCCTTGCTGCCCTCTTGCAGTTGTTATTTAGCAGCTTGAGGCATGCAAAGTGATGCTTTGCGATACCGTTTAGCTTTTTAGAAGTACAGCACCCTATGCCTGCATCAATTTCTTTTCTGATTCCTTGCCAAGTCTCATTGTCTTAATTATTTAAAGTGTTATTTCTTATAAAGTTTCACTTATGTACTTATGACCTCCATGTTTGCCGTTTCTCTCTTAAATTATACTTCTGTGACTTCCCCCTCCTTGTTGCTGTGCCTTCTAACCCAGTTCTTCCAGAGAACTATGGAAGGAGAAAAGGGAGAAGTAAGACAAAATGTTTTGAAAGGACCAACTGGAAGTGGCTTCCTTCATTTTTCTTTATACTCCATTGCTCAGAAGTTAGTCCATGACCTCCAAACCAACGTCACCAGAGGCTTGGGAATATGGTTTTCTTGTGTTTCCAAGAGGAGAAAACAATGTAATGAATTACCTTCCATACCCAATTATTGATACAGTTAACACTGGACTGACACAATATTTGTTGTGCCCTTTTATACTAAAAAAAAAAAAAAAAAAAAAAAAAAAAAATTAAACCATCCTGTGCATTTTTCACTCTCTGATGGCCACTATTTATCCATGTAAGAGTAGGTTTGTGTCTGGTTATTGAAGTAAATTTTATATCCCTAGACCCCTATTCTATCTCGAAACATTTTCTTAAATATGAGTGAGTTTTCATGATTTCCCTGTTTTCTTACATTGTTTTTGTTTCTCATTCACATCTTTATTTTTTACCTTGAATTTTCTTTATTAAAATAAGCAGGATTGGTGCATACATATCATATTAAGGACAATGTATAAAGCTATTATTTTATGAATTCTATATGCTCATTGACCTACATTAGAAAATACAGATAAAATATACAGTAAAACAGTGAAGATAAGAATTATATATGCTATTGCTCTATTTAAAAATCAAATCTTGTACATTTTTGCCCCTTGGTGACAATGACCTAAAATCACTCTATTTCACTATTCATCAGTAATAAAGGTCATGGTATTTATCCAATTCTACTCCTACTAAATTTTCTATCAACTATCCTCAAAACCCTTTTTTAGGGCAATGGGGGTCTAATTCAATGACATCCTTCCTGAAAACTGACTCAACTGGTTGAAATATATGTTATTCCTAACTAATTAAGCCTTGCAAGTTCAGAAGCATGGTCACTTTAATTAGCTAGCTGAGATAATGAGCTCTTTTTCTCATCTTTAGTTTCATTAGTTCTGAGATATTTCAGTACTTGCATGATTTATCAGTTAATTTCTAAAAATCTACTATATCAGCGAAGGCCCTGGCTGGTTTGGCTCAGTGGATTGAGCGTCGGCCTGCGAGCTAAGTGTCGCTGGTTCGATCTTCCAGTCAGGGCACATCAGAGAAGGAAAACTCTGACTCCAAAAAACCTCCGCTGCCTTGCGGCATACCTCTTCAGGGGAAAGGCTAAGGGAGTAAACCCCGACAGAAAATCCGGAGCCGGAGTCCCTAAGGCGGTTTGACGTTGTAGTCAACACCAGCAACTCCTGCGGCGCACCTGAAGCCAAGCTGTATTGACTCCGTCTTTCCCTTGGACCCTTCAGCTGCGAAGAGAGGGGGGGTCTGCTGCATGGGCAACAGCAGACCCTCCATATCACCCTGCCCAGGCTCTGTAGCTTCAGCTTCACTGGAGAGGACACTCCAGCGTCATCGCAAGATGTCGATTCAACACGGGAGGAGACAGATACCGTGTCACTCCCGAGTTGGACTGCACAGCCATTCTCGGCGGTGCAGATAGACTCTTAACAAGCTACACCATCGTCTCTCGAGACGGACGGCTGCCAACGACGACGACAACGACGACAACGACTATATCAGCGAGAATTGTCACTTTTTCTTCTTGTTTTAGAGATTATATTGGAAGATACACAATAAAGAAAAATAAGTATGATTCTTTGAAGGTCAGTGCTATTTTTTTCCTTAAACTTCATTCTCCCCCTAAAAAATGTTGTCACTTTCTAACGATTGATGTTCTTATTAAGATGACATGTGTCACATCTATTAAATTGATTTGATGACCATAACTAGGATGGTAAATAGAGGGTTGCTTATACATTGTATTACCAAATGTTGAAACAAATATAAATATATGGATAAATTTATCAGATTAATATTTTTAAAAATCATCTAGATTACACTTATAACTTTGACATATTCTTTTAATTCAAGTGACACATTATAATCTCATTTTGAGAGAATATTAATAAAATATAATTTAAATAGGACATTTTATGGTGTTTTAAATATTAAAATTTTTTAAAGTGTACAGAAAAGTATCATTGTAATACCTCTGTGCTTTCTAGGTAACCACAAAAAAGTTCTATATTTAATCTTTGTATTATAATTTCATAATAAAATCAATTTCCTTGTAGTTTGCTGAAATCTGAGTTCTCTCAATTAGAATTATATTATTTTGGATTTGTACAAACATTTTCTTCCAAGTTTTAAAATATGCTTACATGTTAATTCAAGATATATATATATTTTTTTAATTGAGGCTCTTTCAAAATGTAGAAAACACCAGGAAAAAAGTGCCATTAAAGAAACTAAAATAGAGGGTCTGTCCGGAAAAAGTCTAGCCATTGTTAATATAACAAGAATGGTTTGCACATTGCCTATGTAAACTGGCAATCAGAGAGAGTGGACTGGAATGTGCATTCATAAACAATGATGAATTCACTGTAATAGTCAGTGAAGGCACTAGACACTGTTGAGTAAGCATGTGTACTGGATGGCAGTTGCATTCAAAATGACTGAGAGAGTAGAGTCATGAATCTGCATAAAATTTTGCATTAAGCCTGAACATTCCTCCATGGAGACTATTCGGATGACTCAGAAGGCTTAAGCTATGGGTAACTGGTGATGTGCCTGCTCATGCATCAAATGACTCAGCCCCTCTACAGCCCAGAGTTGGTGCCCTGTGACTTCTGGCTTTTCCTAAATCTAAAATCACCTTTGAAAGGGAAGATACTTCAGACCATATATGATTCAGAAAAATACAACAGGGTAGCTGATGAAAACTTGGAGAGCTGTGTGAGGTCCCAAGGTGCCTATTTTGGAGGGGACTGAGGTGTTGTTGCCCTGTGTACAATGGTTCTTTATCTTGTATCTTCTGCAATAAATGTCTCTGCTTTTCATATTATATGACTGGATATTTTCTGGGCATACCTCATACAAAATTTATTTTTCCTTCTACTGTCATGCAATGTTAATTTTTATTTCTTATTTAATGCTACTCCAACTGAAGAAGTTTTAAGTTTAGATTTAGTAGTAAGAATTTTGCCATTAGTTTTCATATAATGCAAAATAATTTTTTAAATACTGTGGGTGAACTATATGAATGGTGGAAAACATTGCACAAAACTATTTTTTTTTTTTGTTTGCATGTTTGTTTCATTTTTTGATAGGTGAACATTCTACCTGCACTTTCTACAGTTGATTTACTGATAAGAAAAAAAAAAAGAAAGAAAGAAAATGGAAACAAACATGGGGCCACTTCTGAGTGTTTCTGAGAGCAACTGCAAAGTTGGCTTGTCTCTGAATAGAAAAAAAAAATTAAATTATTAAAGTATACCAATTATTCACAGGGAAGTAAGAATGAATTTGTTTTCTTTTACCTCTAATGGAAAAAAGCCTCATAAGAGAGTAAGTAAAAATACAACAGTAGCACTGTTTTTCACTGAATCTAGAAGTTTTGGGGAAAAAAAGAAATGGAGAAAAATGTTAACAAATATTTTGTAACACTAATAACCATAAATTGATATTTCTATGATAGAAACCTGACAGAGAAAGGACTCATGGACATGGGCATCAGTGTGGGTATGGCAGGGGTGGGTATAAGCATGCTAAATGGTAATAAAACATACAATACAACTTATTAAACAAAAAAAAAATAAAATAAATCTAAAAGTTTCATCACTATATATATGACTTTAATTTTGATTCTATACTAAAATATAGATACTATGAATTCTACCCTGAATATTTAGTCTTCAGAAATGAATTATGTATTAAAACTTCAATTTTACACATTGAGGCATTTTAAGATTAGTTAATATGGAGTCTCATCAATATTTTTTTTTTTGGATTTCTGTAAGAGTGCTAGAGACTAAATGTAAATGGTTCTCAGACAGAGTAACAATCTGGGTCTTCATGGTATTATTATTTTTCTCTCAGACATTATTCTTCTGGACTGATGTTTAGTAACTTGTCCTCACAGGAGGGCACTGCTGATTTTCTCTCTTTCTCTTGTTCTCCTCTTCATAGTCGTGGTCTCTGTGCCTTATCTCTGCACTTCTGGGTGCACTAAAAGTAGATCTGTCTTTTAATCCAGCAATCCCCCTTCTGTGAATATAGCCAAAGGAACCCAAGATACTAATTCAAAAGAGCATAAGCACCTCTATGTTTATTGCAGCGTTATTTACAATCTCCAAGATATGGAAGCAGCCCAAGTGTCCATCAGTAGATGAGCAGATAAAACAACTATGGGGCACTTACACAATGGAATACTACTCGGCCATAAAATATAAAGAACTTTTACCCTTTGTGACAGTATGGATGGACCTGGAGCATATTATGCTAAGTGAAATAAGCCAACCAGAGAAAGACAAATACCATATGACTTCACTCATATGTGGAATCTAATGAACAAACTGAACTAACAAGGAAAATGGAGACAGACTCAGAGATGGAGAGCAGGGGGACATCTGGGTGGGGGACTTTAGGGGTTGAAGGAGTTAAGTAAAAAGGAAAAAGGAATCATGAACAAGGGCAATAGTGTAGTGACTGCTGGGGGAAGGAGGTGCAAGGGGACTAAATGTTATTGAGAAAATACAATAAAGGTTAAATTAAAATTATTCTAATGGTTTGTTCTCTTTGGTCATGTTTCAGGTGTCTCTAGCCAAGCATAGCATGCAGACATTTTCTTACTAACATACTTACACAAGAAACTAGGATATTCCCAAATATACTTAGGGGTCTTGGGAACACACACTCTGCTCTCAGGTCTCCCGCTCATCTAGGTTCTGCCTCAGGAATCCACCAATGCCAAAGACTCTAGCTTGTCTCAGCACACAACTTATTTGTACCTAGACTTGGGCATATGATAATTTATGTAACTGTAACTCTTTTACGTCTTTTATTTTAATTCAAAATTTAGAATGATAAAAGCTTTAGCTCAAAGTTGACTAATTCTCTAGGCTTTCATGTCTTATCCCTCATTTCCTCTTTTCCTAGGGCCCTGAAATGATATACAATATCTACACGCACTAGGAATAAAAATGCATAGACTACAAAGAACAGGGTATGGGATGAAATACTTACTATCTAAAAATATTTATATGTACAATATTTGTTTTGGGGCATAGCTCCCAGGAACCAATAAAATAGGGGGGGTAGTTTTGTTCATTTATTTAAAAAAAATAATCAGGTAGTAGTGAGAAAAATGCAGCCAGTTAAAATGAACAAATATTTTTGTTTGTATGAAGGCGGTAGACTTGAGGGGTAATTGTTCAATATGTAAAAAAATTCCATTATGCTAGATGTATAATGTCTAGATATCTGCTGTACAACACAGTGCTTACAGTTAAGATAGTATTATGTACTTCAAAGCGTGTTAAGTGGATATATATCGTGATAAGCATTCCTACCACTAAAACAAAACCAAACAAAAACAAAGTCAATGGGATTCCAGGCAAGTTTGGGTGTGCTGGGTATGTCGATTACTTTGATTACAGTGATGATATCCTGGGTGTTGGCATATGTCCATATTCATCAAGTTATACACATTACATATATGCAGTTCTTTGTATATCACTTATACCTTATTAAAGCTCTTAAAATAATTATCTAAAGAAGTTTAATTTATCATATTTTAATAACTAATATGTAAATGAAAGAATATAGATGGATTTTAATTTATTAAATACAATTTCCTTCTTATAACTATATGTTGCTTTTGATAAAAATAGACATTTGAGTTATAATCACCAGCTCACAATTATATTCAAGTTTCATATTTTAAAAACAACTAAATTTTGTTTCAGGACATATATATCTTTACTTCTTAGGTATATGGGGTTATCTCATTTTCAGCTATAATAAAATAACTTTGTTTAATTTCACCGAGCTTTATAAATCTCAAGTAAAATATTGTAATTCATGCTTGCTCTATCATTTAAAATAACTCAAAATTGACTGAACATTTTAGCAACCTATTCATTATATTGAACAATAAAGCATATGTGTTAACATTTTAAAATGTCAAACACTTTTGCTTAATTGAACCAGTTTCTTACAAGATGTTAACATGCAATATCAATAAATGGAAAACACAATTTTGACCTTCCAAATGGTCAAATTAACATTTAAAATAAATCTATACATATTGAGACATGACTTATTTTTTGGAAACATTATATTACTTACCAATTCATGGAGATTAAATAATGATATTGGAAGGACAAAATGAAAATAAATCAGATTACTGATTTTGTACTTTAACATTGAAATATCAATTTTGAAATTACTTTTCAACATAGAATTGTAATCTTTAGGTGCTATAAAAGAATGTTCAATGAATATGTCATTTAAAAATAGTCGCTAATTTAACAGTCATATGGCAATACTAACTAATTTTCTCAATATACAACACTTTGAGGGAGTTATTTGTTATTATAGGCATGTTTTATATATGGAAACTTTTTCACACAAAATTTGAGTAAGTCACCAAAACCTCACAGGTAGAAAATGGTAGAAATGAGTTTTACCCTTACGTCTTGGCAACTTTGAATTGTTACATGATTAGCAAAATTTTATTAAAGATTTCTGATCTCTGCAAATAACCATACACACACATATGCATAGCACATGTATAATTTTAAATATTTATATTTATGGATGTTTGTGTATGTATATGTGCATGTGTGTGAGAGTTTGTCTTGCACAAATATTGCATTTGTGATTCCATAGGTCCATTCATTTTATTTCATTATCCATTCCAAACAATTTTCTTCTTTGTCTCTATCCTTGATCCTACTCGTCGTCGGCAGCCGTCCGTCTCGAGAGACGATGGTGTAGCTTCTTAAGAGTCTATCTGCACCGCCGAGAATGGCTGTGCAGTCCAACTCGGGAGTGACACGGTATCTGTCTCCTCCCGTGTTGAATTGACATCTTGCGATGACGCTGGAGTGTCCTCTCCAGTGAAGCTGAAGCTACAGAGCCTGGGCAGGGTGATATGGAGGGTCTGCTGTTGCCCATGCAGCAGATCCCCCCTCTCTTCGCAGCTGAAGGGTCCAAGGGAAAGACGGAGTCAATACAGCTTGGCTTCAGGTGCACCGCAGGAGTTGCCGGTGTTGACTACAACGTCAAACCGCCTTAGAGACTCCGGCTCCGGATTTTCTGTCGGGGTTTACTCCCTTAGCCTTTCCCCTGAAGAGGTATGCCACAAGGCAGCGGAGGTTTTTTGGAGTCAGAGTTTTCCTTCTCTGATGTGCCCTGACTGGAAGATCGAACCAGCGACACTTAGCTCGCAGGCTGACGCTCAATCCACTGATCCTACTAAACAGAGTCAATTCATCCTTTGAGTATTTCTTATTCTTACTAACCGACAACAAACAAGATTTAATTAAATAATAATTCACTGTGTTGCCTTTCCAGCATCTCTTCTTGCTTTCCAGAAAATCCCAGGTGTAGATGTGAGAAACAAATGAAAATGAGGTTGTGTTCATGCTATTTGAGTCAATATCTTGTTTAATGCCAAAGCCACTTCTTGATCTTTTGACCACGTAAATATATAAATTACTCTTATTTTTAACACAATTATAACTGAATATTCTCTTATTCATAGCAAGCACTGTTAACTGATACATTGTTTGTCCTCTTTCTTAATCAACATTTATTACAGTGCAAACTAAATTATGAGAATGTTTTAATCACCATTGCCTACAACAATTCATGACTCACTATTGTCGTTAAGTATATGTAAGTTAAATAGATACGATATATCAATAAAATTTGAAATTCTTAGTTTATAAAAGATCATTTGTAACCTACAGCAATTAGGAGTCTAACAGGAATGAAAACATAATTCCCAAAATTCTAAAATAAAGACTATACCTTTCTAGTTTATATCAATAAGCTTGTTCCAAATAAAGTGTATGTTTCCTCATTTTACAAAATTTTAAAGCTGAAATATAACCAACACATTTTTAAAAAATATTTGAAATGCAACATACATCTTTCCCTGAGGATTTGGATATAGCTTTTGTGGTGGGAAGAGTATAGAGGAGCTTTGGTTGTCTGGGTAATGGCGAAATCAATGGATATTCCCCAATCTCCAAATGTTCCCTGTGGTCCCTGGAAAGACTCTCCCACCTCTCCCCACTGAGACACTGTTTTTGTCTGTGGAATGACTGCTATTGCCCTGATTCTTTTCAATACCACATTTGTCTCACGCAAATATGCACATTTTTGTTGGAAACATTAGAAGTTTCAAAAACACTTATAAACAGCTTAGATCTTCTCTCTGCTTGATAATATAAATAGCAGATAGAGATGGATGTTAGACACACATATAATTGTAATTTAGACAAAGAGAAGCAAAGAACTACTTAGCATTAATTATATTATAGTACTAGTCATTAATAAAAGTAGGAATCACCTGAAAGTTCAAGAAAATAGTTTTGCTAAATATATTCTTTTTGATTTTAATAAGAAATATAAATTTTCTTATATCATTCCCCAATTAAACCTGTCATGGAGTAGGGATAATCTAGAGTTATTGAAAAACTGCAGAAAAAATGGAAAAGTATATATATTACTGATTTAGTTAGTTTTTTGTCATTTTCTTGATTAATATCTACTTATTCATTAATAGTAATCAAATGCCCTTAACATGCCTTCTTAATTACTAAATTGCATGTATAACTAAATTTTAATTTTTAAGAACATTATTGATTACATGTAAGAAAGAAATAAATTCTCATGTGACCATATAGAATATAATTTCTAAGACTTTTAGATTTTTTTAGAAAAAGTACACATTTTCCAGTGAAATGGGAGTATTAACTTATATGATTCCTGTCATTCTTTAGTTTTTGCATGCCTGAAGTTTCATTGAAAAAGCTGAGAGGTATTGATTTTATAGATGTCTATTTGAATAATTTACTTTAATTAATTATATTGTACAAAAGCTAGTTATCTAGAAGTACTGTATTCTTTGAAATATGATATTTTACATTGCACATTGTATAAACAAAATATTTATACCTTAGTAAATTTTCAAGTGATTTGACCCTATCTTGTCTTTAATTTTGTTGTTTATGTTTGATGAAGTAGAGGATTCATCATTAAAAGTCAAGTTTATGCCATCCATCTTCCATTCTGTGTATTTTCCAGAAAGATAATAAAGGACAATAGCGTACATGGATTGGATGGGTTAACAAATGTAATTACTTTACAAATATAGCCAGGTTACTATTTTAGGATGTTAAAAATTGTGTATTTTATATTCTAAGAATCTGAGCTAAAATTTGAAAACTGCAGTCAATGAGAGATGGGAACAGTCCGTTCTAGTGACACTATGGGGCATCCTTTATAGATAACAAAACCTATCCAACGTTTTTAACTCCTCGGTATGTTTCCATTAAAGAAAAAATGAAAATTTTAAAGACATATTCATGAATGAAGAAATTTGGAGATGTTTCATGTGCCATCCTAATTAGCACACTTCTTCATTAAACTAAATGAGAAGTGGGGAAGAGAATTACCAACACAAACTGGGGTTAACTATGCAAGAAGAGCATGTGGCATCTCACTATGTAGAATGATAATTGGTGATGTACAATCATTTGGCAGTTGCTGAGTGCTAATATCGAGATGGAAACTCAAATAATATTTTTTGTTGGTTGACCAGTAGTTTTCTTCTTTTTGCTGGTGAGCTGCCTTGACTGCCTTTAGATCCTCGAAAAGTAATGGGAAATGAATAACCACTTTTTTAAAATGGATCTTATTGGGGCTTATGTAATAACCATAAAATGAAGCGTCTTCAGAGAGTTTATAAAATTCCCATCCAAGAAGGCTTTTACTTTAGTTTAGTGGGGTGACATTAATTAATAAAATTTAATAGATTTCAAATCCACATTTCTATGATAATAATCTATACATTGCATTGTGGGCCCACTGCCCAAAGGCAAATCTCCTTGTCAGCATATATTTGGTCCTCTTTGCCCTTTACTATGCTCCCAAGCCCTTTGCCTCTGGTAACTACTATATTATTGCCTGTGTTGTTGAGTTTCAGTTTTTTCAGTTTTTCTCTCACATATGAGTAAAACTGATGGTCATGACCTTGAACATTCCTTATCTTGTCTGATCCAGAAAGGCTTTTACAACTAAGAACAAAGTTTCTGGGATTCTTTCAATCAGATGACTACTAAATAAGCAGTCTTTTGAGATTCCATCTGAAATCTGGCTAGGATGGGGTTAGGGGTAAGAAAGGACATCTTTTAAGATACATAGTATATGCTTAGCCTCAGAAACATTTGAGGTTTTAATCTTCAGTGGAATCATCCTTGCTACACTAATTTATGGAAAGCCTAAGATTAGTTTACTGTTTGTAAGATAAATCAGTCCTGCTATGCATAGTATACATGGAGTCTGGTACCTGTATCATCTTCTGGAGATAGGTTAGTCAGTTATCTGCAATTGATGAGTACAATTTATTGAAAATAATTTGAAATTGATTAAATGTAGTTACACCAAGCAATTGAAGGAATGGGAGTAGAAGAAACCCTCATATTGATGGCTCCCCAGAGCGGAGATTATCTGTCATTGATCATATACATCTCCCAGTGAAGACATCCATGTCTCCCACCAGACTGCCATTTTGCACACTATATTCCCATTCCTGTACTCTTTAACTAAACAAACGGTGCTAAGTAAATCCTATTTTTGTCTGATGAGTTTGATCATGAATTGAAGTCTAATACCAGTGCTCCTGGTCAAGCAGAGTTGGTAAAACATCCCCTCACTGTACTCCCCATTGTACTCTTGACCGCTTTCATGGTGATCCCAATAGAACACTCCAAATGATCTTTAAAAAGTATATTGTCATGCCATTCCTTAGCTCAGAGTCTCCAATTGCTTTCTATCTCCACAAAAACACAAAATGCAACACTTCTGCAATGTCCAGAAAAGCATTAAGCCATCTGATCTCCTTTTTATCCCTCACATCTTTGTCCATTACTCTCTGTCCCACTCTATCCATGTGAGTCACACTGTTTCTACAACACATCTCTCTCATCTCTGCCTTAGGACCCTTGCTGGTGCTTGTCCATTTGTTTAGAATGCCCTTGATTCAGAGACAGTTTGCTTCTTCATAGCTTCTACATAGCTGTGTGAAAATTACGTGAGTACTTCCCTGTCATTCCGATTAAAAATTGAACCTCCTCCATTAGTATTTTCTTCTTTTAGTTTTATTCTCCATGACACTTTCTACTTTAATTTATATGTTATTATTTTACCTGTTTTTTTTTCACCTGCTAATAAGTAACCTCTACATGGACAAGTATTGTGGAAATATCCACTGTTTCTAAAAAATAAAAATGGCTAGCAGCAGGTACTAATAAATAAGTATTATATCAAAATCTCCTTTTGTATGTAAAATGTTTCAGCCACCTTCTGGAGTAGCTGAGACTTTAATTACAATTTATTACAGTTATGTATAAGAAAAATGTACACCATATATAAAACCACAGATTTTATTTATAGCAGTAAAATATTCATGCCCTATGAACAGTTGTGTTATTAACAACTTACATATAAATGGGTATTTTACAGTGAATAAATAGCTCTACATAATTTATCTATATTATTACAAATTAACCCTGTTAGGGAAAAAAGCATGCTAATACCACAATTTTATATATTCAAGACAGAGAAGGAAAACTCTGACTCCAAAAAACCTCCGCTGCCTTGCGGCATACCTCTTCAGGGGAAAGGCTAAGGGAGTAAACCCTGACAGAAAATCCGGAGCCGGAGTCCCTAAGGCGGTTTGACGTTGTAGTCAACACCGGCAACTCCTGCGGCGCACCTGAAGCCAAGCTGTATTGACTCCGTCTTTCCCTTGGACCCTTCAGCTGCGAAGAGAGGGGGGGTCTGCTGCATGGGCAACAGCAGACCCTCCATATCACCCTGCCCAGGCTCTGTAGCTTCAGCATCATCACAAGATGTCGATTCAACATGGGAGGAGACAGATACGATGTCACTCCCGAGTCGGACTGCACAGCCATTCTCGGCGGTGCAGATAGACTCTTGAGAAGCTACACCATCGTCTCTCGAGACGGACGGCTGCCGACGACGACGACGATATATTCAAGAATATTGTGTTTTAGAAAGACTAAATTCAAGCCAGAAACAAGGTTATCTTTTCTCTCTAAATTACATTTCAATGGTCACAAAGAAAATAGAATAATATTCACCTGCATTGTGCTGTTTTTCAATTCTGTTTTTTCTATTCACTTTAATTTTTATACCACAATGCCTTTCACACCTATATTCACCTTGTTAGTTAATATTTATATTTCAAGAAACAGATAGAATTATTCTTAAAGAACACTTTTACAACCACAACTAACACAGGGATGCCATCTTTTATGCTTCAATAACAGTTCATGTTTTTTTTTTGTTTTTGTTTTTACCATATCAGGATAAGACCTGTTCAAGTATCAGCCACCCTTGAAGCACAGTAAGCCCTTCTAAGGCAAGGATTATCTATTATGTGTTCTTTAGCTATAGGACTTAGCATTAAATACACAACTGTAGACACCTCCAAAATATTTATGGAAGTGAACTGAGGCTGAGTTGCCTCCAACACCGTAGGCTCGGTTGGAAACTACTCTGCAGCAGAGGTTTCATGACCACAAAGGAACAAACTTATCCAGGACACTGTATTTTGTCTGGGGGGTAAAGGAGGTGACTGTCCCCTCTAGGGGAGAAAGCATAAAACCTCCATTCCTCATGTTTTTTATTGCAAAGGGTACGCATGGGAGATACAAGGTTAAAATTCATAAATCATCAATAGCTTTTGGGAGCCTGGATTACAGTTGACAATAACAGATTACATGTACATTTTTGGCATATAATGCTTTATTATTTTAAGAAGGGTAAAAATGCAACTGAAACACAAAAAAAGATTTGTGCAGTGTATGGAGAAGGTGCTGTGACTGATTGAATGTGTCAGAAATGGATTGCGAAATTTTGTGCTGGAAATTCTTGTTAGATGATGTTCCATGGTTGGGTAGACCAGTTGAAGTTAATAGTGATCAAATCGAGATATTAATTTAGAATGATCAACCTTATACCATGCAGGAAATAGATGAAGTACTAAAACATCCAAATCAATAAATGTATTGGTGAAAACAAAAAATGTGTATTTCATTTTATTGAAAAAAAATACAGACTTTTTAGCCAACCTAATATAATTCAATACAAATATTAAACTAGATATACATTTTTATATCTTTGCATTGTCCTGGAAAAAGTGAATTACCAAATAGCACTGGGTTTGACAAACTATGAAAAATTGATAAACATGAAACCCTAAAGTACTAAAACAATTTATAGAAAGAAATTTTCATGATATATTAGAAATGTTTCTCTTCTAGGATACTTAGTTTCAAGCTGGGGTTAGTGACATTTATCTAGCATTTGAGAGACAAGCATTTTGGTCTTTGCTGTGTGTAGTGGATTGCATATTTTAATGGTCATGTCAAAATATAGTTCTCCATATATCCAAATATATGTTTCAAGAAGATGAACCAAAAAATAAAGCCATACTATGCATCACAGTAAGCCTAGTACCTCTGCTTCCTTGATTAAATATTTCCATCTTTAATGGTGGAGTTGAACAACAACAATGAGTTATAGATGTCAGTATGAAGCCCTCAGACCTTGGAAAATAATAATTTGGCCCCCTCCTTTCATTTATTTTACGTATTGCTCTAGCCAAGGTAAAAAATGTCCTATATGCTTTTAAATAGTGACATTTTTTATAACCTATACTGTCTCAATTTTCAGCAGCAATCAAGAATATTCACAGCTCCTTCCACTTCAAAATATTATCTTTCTTGTGACTTTGACAACCCAGTTATAAGTTTATCTCTTTGGATGACAAAGATGTTTCTCATTTTATCAATTCTCCCTCTAATGCCAATAGAGCAGTGTCCCAGGCATACAATGTTATAACTACATGCATAAATACATGCACACAGTACTTCAAGAAGTAAGGAAGATAAGTAACTCTTTGACATCTCCATTTGAATAGGTGGCAAATAACATCAGCGAGTGCAATTCCAAAAATATCCAGTGATCAGACTTTGTAAACCATAATTTATCTTTTCTGGAATTCCAGCATTAGGTGCCATAATACTCTTAAATATAAGAATCCCGTTTCTGAGTATTTATCCAAAATAACTGAAATCAAAATATTGAGATATATGCACCCCCAAGTTCATTTCACTATAATAAACAATATTCAAGGATAAAGTCAATAAATAGCAAATAATAAAGGAATCAAGAAGTAATCTTTTATTCATCTCTGTCTTTCATGCCTCCACACTTACCTCTCAAGTAATATTGTATATTCAACTTAATGTACATTGTTTTTCCAATTTTATTTTAGCATATTTCTTTCTACTATAATAAAAACACCTAACATTATACTTATGCTTTTAAATAATTTAATTGTACAATACAGTATTTTTAGCTATAGGCATAATGTTGTACCGAGATCTACCGAAGTGAGTCATCTTGCAAACTGCAATTATGTTGAATTTTCCATTATCCCTACCCTTAGCTCTTAGCAACCACCATTCACTCTTGCTTCTATGAGTGTGACTATATTAGATAATTCATTTAAGTAAAATCATACAATATTTGACCTTCTGTGACTGACCATTTCACTTAACATAATGTCTCCCAGATTCATCCATAGCTTATATTGCAAGGTTTTCTTATTTTTTAAGACAGAATAATATTTCAATGCATGTATCCACCTCATTCTCTTTATCAATTCATCTGTTGATGAACACTTTGGCTTTTTCCATGTATTGGCTTATGTGAATAATCTGCATCAAGAAAAGTTAAAATCAGAGAGATACAAAAGAACAGTGCTTATAATATGCTCTCTGTTTTATAATTTACCATCTTAATAAGCCATCAATATTTACTAAGCACAGTTTTAAACAGTGCAACTATGCTGCCTTAGTAATTTATTCAACAATATTTATCAAGCATCAGATATTCTTGTTAAACAACAGGGATACTACACTGAACTAAAGAGATGTGGTCTCTGTCATCAGAGTGCTTTTTTTCTAGACACGTGGAGCAAGAAGATACATAATGTGTGCCGATGCCCAATTTTCACCAAAATCTCCCTTTGAATAACCTTAGCTGCAATGCTGTCCTTAAAGCAGACTTGAAATGACGTGGAACAACAATGATGGGTAAGATAGAGTTCCAACTCATAAATTCATTATACCATACAGAGTTGTCATTGCTGCTAGAGGGACTTACAAGAAATACCAGAAGTCATTTTCTGAAAGACTCAGTTATCTCTGCATGATGTGGTCTCAAATAATTAACATGCTCACTAATTAAAGAATCCTGTTCCTTTTCCAGTTAAAAAAAAAAATGCTTTTGATACAGGATGGTGCTTACAATGCACTTTTTGTTTATTTATTTATTTATTTATTTATTTATTTATTTATTTATTTATTTATATTCAGTTTATAACTTACTTCCATGCTGCCCAGCAGGACAGCTGGAAAATGCTTTTAAGTAAAAAATTTCCTGACAGCATTATGTAATGAAGCTAACATGTTCACAGTTTTTCTGGTATAACAATGTATTTGCTTTACAAAAACAACCCCATTTAGAAAAGTTCTGAATGCTGATGATATATGAGTAACTTAAATACTTGGACAGTGTTTCTCCTGATAATAGCTTGAAACACCTACTTTGAGATAAGTGTTCAACTTCTATTATCTTCACTTAGTCATGGAATTGTATAATTCTGAGAAATGTATTATATAATTATTTAGTTAGTTTTTCTATTACAGTTGTCCCACATTTTCCCCTGTTGCTACCCCCGATCCACCTCACCCCCTCTCTCACAGTCGATCGCACCCTGCTGTCCATGTCCATGGGTCACTTATACATGTTCCTTGACTAGACCCTTTCTCTACTTATCCCTTTCTCTCCCTCCCACCTCCTCCCTGGTCACTGTTAGTCTGCTCCTCGGATTATATAATTTTTGAATCAACATTATCAATATGTGAGCACAAATAAAAAAATTTATAAAATTTGAGCTTTCGATAAAAGACTAACAACCCATAAGAAAACATATTATTCCTTTAGGATGTCTCAAGGATGGTTACATTGTTGATTCAGACACTCAAAAATAACAGGGCACAATCACGTCTATGTGATCCTTTTGACCAATTCCTCTGGAAATACCATGGGTTTTATCAATTGCAATTTTTATATAACACTATTAACATCAGTTAATAATATTATATGAATTTCAGATATACAGCATTATAATTTGATATCTGTATATTCTATTATATGCTCACCACCAAAATCTAGTTTCCCTCCATTACTATATATTTGACCTCTTTTACCCAACTTTGCCTCCCTGTACAAACCTTGTCCTTCTAGTAACCGCCATTCCATTGCCTGGGAAGATATGGTTTTAAACATTCATTTTAGTGCCTATGGTAGTAAAAAAAGGCAGAGTATAAAGATAGCCATCTTCAAAGCTTTGTCTTGCAAAGTAATTTTTTTATTAGTTAATGAAGGTTTTATGGAAGATTTCTTCTCATGACAGCACTGAATTATAAGTCCTTAGACTAAATACTATAAAAGTAGAATGAGATTATTATTATTGGTTTCAACTAATCATGATTTGTCCCCTATGTCTCTAGTAGGGCTTTATCTTCTCTAAGATTTAGACATCTCTTGCCTTTCATGAATAAAATAGAGTTTTTTGTTTGGTATCAAAGGGAAGACAAATGAAGATAATAGATACTGAACAGTGCCTTTAACAAGCAAAAAATATAGGAACTCCTAAAACTTCGGGGATTTTCCCTCCAGGTTTATGAAAAGTAAGAGTGAGTTTAATGAAATATGCACATGCCACATATAAAGTCTCCAGAACTCTACTTAAGATGTGATATAATTAAGAATCTATGTATGAAAATATTTATTCACAAATATATATGTACTCATCTGTTCATTGCAACATTATTTATGGTGGCCAAGACATAAAACACAAAGAAGATGTGGTATATATACAATGAAATACTACCAGCCATAAGAATAAATGAGATACTGCCATTTCTGACTACATGTTTGGATTTTGACAATATCATGCTAAGCAAAATAAGTAACACAAAGTCGAGAATCATATGATTTCACTCATATGTGAGATACAAAATGAAAGAAACAAATGAACAAACTAGACAAACAAGCAAAATATCACAGACAGACAATAGCATGATGGTTACCAGAGGGAAGGGGGAGTGGGAAGTAATAAAGGGTAAAGGAGGTGTAATATATGGTAACAGAAAATATTTGACTTTAGGTGCTAAATACACAATGTCATTTACAGATGATGTATCATAGAATCATACATTTGAAACCTATATAGTGTTATTAACTAAAGTCATCCCAATACATTCTATAAAAAATAAAAATTAAAAGTTAAATGTAACTTTAAAAAGTATGCATGGATATTCTAACAGAAGCTTCAGTAAATTATCTGAGTAACAATCCTTTGCCTCTGTGATCCCCCTAATTGAGAAGCACCCCTAATTCTTTATGATGATCACAGTAAATAATTCTGCCAACACAGCAATTTATAATTTCTTCCTTCCTTTCTTTCTTTCTTTCTTTCTTTCTTTCTTTCTTTCTTTCTTTCTTTCTTTCTTTCTTTCTTTCTTTCTTTCTTCCTTTCTTCCTTCCTTCCTTTCTTCCTTCCTTCCTTCCTTCCTTCCTTCCTTCCTTCCTTCCTTCCTTCCTTCCTTCCTTTCTTTCTTTCTTTCTTTCTTTCTTCTTTCTTTCTTTCTTTCTTTCTTTTTCTTTCTTTCATATTTCTTTCTTTCATATTTCTTTCTTTTTGCTTGTTGTTCAGTCACAATGAACCAAAAATGACCATATAGCAGCTGTAGCTTTAAGTTTAGTGGGAGACTTACTGTGCTCCTTGGTAGAAGCATCTTCCAACTATGATCCAGAACCCTTATTCTTTCAGAATATCAAGTTGCAGGTAACAGGAATTAAAAAAAAGAGCATGCCTTCTATTTCCACAAAGAGTTTGGAATTAGTTTAAATGATAAAGGTAAAGATAATTGTGGAAATTTCTAATTCTTAAGATTAATGACTAACACAATTTTCCAATTCTGCAAATTTTTGTTTATCAGTTATATATTTTTGATATACCACAGTTTATTTAACCAATTCTCCTTAAATAGTCTTTTCATCTGTTTCTGTACTTTTATTGTTGAAAACAATGCTCAGTGAATAAGCTTATCCGTAGATACATGTGCAGATGTATCTGTAGAATACATTATAAGATATGGGCTTTCTGAATTAAAAGATACATGAATTTATAATGTTAATTTTAATAGATTACCTCTTATAGGTGTTTATATCATTTTGCATTTCTACCAGCAAGATACAAAATGACAGAATGGGCTTTTATGAATGAATGTCACGAGCATCTGTTCATAATACAGTCTTTCTGGTAAGTCAACAAAGCAGCTGCTCTGCTAGCTTCCTGCTGAGCACCCCAGCACCGAGGAATAGACAAGAGTCACATGAGGTAACTATGCTATTCACTCAGCTGTTATTAAGTGCAGGTTCACTCAAAGTATAGCATTGACATGCGTTAATATCCTACTCACTCTCTAACAAAGAGTTATAGCACACACATACACACACACAGAACAATCAATAGAAGATAACAAACCCCAGTCCCAGAGTCTCAGTCTACAGGTCCAGAGACAGCACAGTGGGCAGAGGAGTTGTCAGCATCTTCCAAGGAAGGATCTCTGGAGACAGGTGGGCAACAGGGTCCGTGAAGTCCTCCATTCAGCAGGACAGAGCCTCCGGTGTCCAATGTCAAGGGAGATCAACATGGCATGGCATGGAGCAGCACTCTGGTGTGTGGAGCTCAGCTTTCTCAGCAGTGCCTCAGTTATACCTGGACAGTGGTGTGCTCCACCCTTCTGGGTCCTTTTGATAAATACCTTGGCAATGCTAATGCCAAGACTGGAATTTGTCTAAGCACCTATGGGTGGTACATGGCTGTTTTACTTGACACCCCTGCTAGTAAGAGTGGAATTTCCCCAAAAGCCTATCTATGGGTGGTCCCTCTCTGCAGACATAGTTGTTCTGATCACATGGGCAGATATCTTACCCATGTCTCCCTGTCAGATGTGTATGTTCTAAACACATGATTAAATATCTTGTGTGTCTTCTTGCCAGATGTGTCTTGAAGCAGTTTTCCTCTTGAACCAAAATGTCATGGCTTATTGAAAGCCATTGTAGTTGGCATGAGTGACTACATTGTTTTATATACTTTATATACTTTATGCTCTCCACATTGAATTATTACTATTAAAAGGACTGTAGTGAGCTATGATATTTTATGTACTAGTCAACAAAAAAAGGGAGCAGGTTTGGTTACAGGAATGGACCCAGAACCTTGTTTTTAAAAATAAGAAATTTCCAAATTGTTTGGGAGACTATTTACTTAATTTCTTAAAAAAAATCATTAAAAATAGTAACTGGGTCACCTCACATCTAGCTTAAGTATGCAGTAGGCATGCAAGTAAGGGTATGGGACCACAGAAGAGCAGAACTAGAACCCAGATTGAAGCAAGATTGCTTACCATCATGCTCTGCAGTTTTTTAACTACATAAGCATAACATTTCCTTATTGTTTTTTGTTTTGAATTGTACTTTTTATCACGTGTACTTTAAACCATTTTAATTGATTGAATAGCCAGAAGGTTCTGCAGTGTCTTCTGTGATAGCTCGTCAAAAGCCCAGTGTTAGATATCTACGTTACTGTACAACACAATCTGTCCAAATCTATTCTTCCTTCCAAGCCTGCTTCTCTTCTATGTCCCCATTATGATGGAAGGTGCTACACAAATCCACTGAGAAAATGGAGGCAGAAATTCTCAAACAATTTCTGATCTTTTTTCCACTTTTATTCCCTTTACCCTGTGACACTTTAGTTAGTATTTATCAACTAGTTTTACAGATAAAATCCTGACTTTAATTATTGTTTTTTATTTTTAAATTATTTTTAATTTACATGATATTAATACTCCTTCATTGGCTAATTTTAACTTACTAATATTGTTAACTTTCTCTTTCACCAACTGTAACCAAAACACTTGAAGACAATTGTAAGGCTTCTTAGAGTATAGTTCCTGGTTCAACAGTATCGGAAATGACCTGTGGACCAGTGAAATTTTTAAAAACACAAATTCATCATCTCCAATCTAACTGGAAAAATAAATAAATAAAGCAAACCCTCTGTGATTGGGATCTGGTAACCTGTGCTTTAAAAATCCCTTCTGGTGATTCTTCCTTGTGAACCACTCTCTTAGGGAATGGGTTCCCCACAAAGTCAGATAAAGCTGGGTTCTGTATCAAGACTAGGAGAAAAGCAATCAGGAACCAGGAACACCTGCCCTGGACGTTTATATAAGTAGCAGATTTTCTTTTAAGCTACTCATTGATAGTTTATCGACACCATTATGTCAGTAAGTTTCACAGAGAAGCATAACCAACAGGATATATGTGTTTATATGTGATTTGTTTTAATAAATTGACTCACATGATTGTGAGAGTTAGCAAGTCCTAAACATACAGGACAGGCCAGTAGCCTGGAAAGTCAGGAAGCATTTTATAATGCAGGCTTGAGGCTGAATTTCTTCTTCTCTGCGAAAAACAGAAAAAAACAAAAAACAAAAACAGGAAAAAAAAAAAAAAAAACAGCTGCTGCTCTTAAGACTTTGAACTGATGGGATGAGGCTCACACACATTATTGAGTATAATTTCTTCCTCAGGTTTGCCTCATTTTATTCCTCTTTGCTTTATTATCCTTCATAGATTTTTTTGTTTTTTAAGAAATTGAGGGCAAGCCCCTCCACTAGAAAAGGATTATGACTCGCATACTGTGATGTTTTCTTTATTGCAGTGGTTTTGAACCTAGCTCACCATACTTCCGAGGGATGCCTGCACTGAAAGTCAACTGATTGTAGATATTGATCATCTACAAAATACCTTTTCAGCAATGCATAGATTTGTTTTTGATGAAATAAGCAGGTACCATAACTCAGTCAATGTGACACATAAAATTAACTCTTGCATCCAGCTAGTATTATCTTAATTAGTAGAATTATTTTACCCTAGTACTCATTAAAATAATTATATATTATATAGAATTATAATATATACATATACCTTTTCATTGTTACAATGTGTTAAGCTATTTTCTGCCTTAAGGCTTATATATAGTTATCTGTACTCATAATGATTATTGCTTTGCTCTTTCTCTAATTCCCATTCAACTCCTATTTCTTGTGTTATTTTCTCTGAGCAGTTTCCTTAACTCTCCATTTAATTAGACACTTCATTTTGTTTTTAGTAAGAATACTTTAATTATGTATTTATATATATGTTTATGTGTTCAATGTTTAATTTTACCACTA
Organism: Furipterus horrens; assembly: GCF_987537825.1. Taxonomy (NCBI): domain Eukaryota; kingdom Metazoa; phylum Chordata; class Mammalia; order Chiroptera; family Furipteridae; genus Furipterus; species Furipterus horrens. The sequence continues at coordinate 20,542,550 of NW_028327175.1, forward strand.
CTCTGGAGTTTGAATGAGAGCAAGAAGCATGTATGTTTATATGGCTTACATTTATTATCACCTTTAATTCTTGTATTTAATGGGGAGCTTTTTTAGTCCTGAGGGAACTATTTTGTCTAGGGTTATGTAGTATGACTAACTGAGGTGCTTGCTGAGAGCAAAATGAATACAGAATGGGTTGTGGAAGAAATAGTTATGCAAACCAGCTATAACCACATAACCAGTGATAGCAATGAGAACTGTAATTGTTGTAAGTATTTTTAATATTTCTGTGTGTATATAATAAGCAAATATCATTGTTTGCTTCCCGCACTTTTCTACTAGACTTGTAATAAAAATGTATTGGTTTTATATTATAATATTATATTTAAATATTGTTAGTAGATTTTTGGGGTACACAAGATATTTTTATGATGTTAGGTGAAATGTGAAGTTTATTTGAAACTGTGGTTCTCATTTAGGTGTTAAATATGATTTAAGAAGCTACATTAAACTAGATGAGGAGTAGACTTAATGTCACCACCTGACTGGACCATGGTGCTCAAATATATTTGCTCAAATATTTTTCTAGATGTCTTTCTGAGAGTGTTTTTAGGTGAAATTAACATTTAAATCATTGAACTCCAGTACAGTAGATTGTCCTTCATAGTGTGGAGGTGCTTCATCTAATTAGTTGAAGACCTGAACAGAACAAAAAGCTGACCTCCACCAAGATAGAAGAAATTAAGCAGCAGCAGGCAGCCTTCAGACATGAACTGTAACGTTAGCTCTCCTGGGACTCTAATGCTGGCCTACCTTGAAGAGTTTGAACTTGCTAGTTTCCCTAATCCTATGATAAAACTCATTAAAATACATCTTTCTATCTATATTCACATCTTATTGTTTTTGTTTCCCTGAAGAACCCTAACTAATACATGTTTTGTAATATACTGTTTGTAAAATAACTGAAATTGCTTGTATAATCATATGTATAATAATTACACTTATTAAGGAGATGGCTCAATGGTCCATTTAGATATCATACTCATAGTGTTCTATAATCCAATGAAGTTTAATAACTTTGGCTAAGATGCCTCTCTATGTAGCAATCTATTAATTATAACAGTGCACTTTAAAGTTAAGTTCTTATGGGATGAATTAATCCAGAATGTATAATTTCCAATGTATGATTTGTCTATATAACTGAAACAATGGCTATACCCAGGTAGTCACTTTTAAAGACCAGTATAGAGCAGTTCTTCATTGTGATTTTAAGAGCATGAGATTTGTATATCCTTTAGTCAGAGTCCACTTTTAATTCTCAATTTCCTGAGAAGAAATGAACTGATTCACATACTTCTAGAGTTCCATTTTCTTCTCAAGTACGAAAAATGCATCATGCAAGGGGTGTTTGAAAGGTAGAATTATAAAAAAAATTCTAAATCAGCACAATTAGTATTTGGCTGAGTTGAGTATACCTTAAAGACAAATTATAATATTTAATCTATGAAAGATAAGAGTAATGGTAACAATGAACTTTCCTTTTTTATGTTCCCTGGAATTAAAAAGATAAACTCCATAGACATTGAACAAAGTAGTGAAGAAAGGAAGAAAAAAGAAACAGATACATTTTGCTACTACATAATTATTTTACATATTTCACATATCCAGTAGTTAAAAAACCTATAAGAAGTAACTCTAGCAGCTAAAAAGGCTCCGACCTCTTTCTATATGAGAGCTAGAAAATGATTTTCTTTCAAGTCCACACAGCTTTCATAACATTCCCCAAGGCAATGCCTCATGTGTACTGCAGACTAAGTCCTGTGCTTTAGGTTCTTTCCACACTATTTTGTTATGCCTCCTCTTGTACAGAACCACTCCGTCCCCATCATATGATGCAAACCAATGGTGATCTGTGATCTAGTGGAAACGAGCAGCCATGTCTTTCGAGACAATTTAGAATTGACAGACAGAAATACTATCACCCTTTCTCACAATGAGGTCTGTATAAGTTTTGCTCTCAAAATTTATTCATTGATGATTTCCTCAAGTGTATGTTCTTGCTCTTTACATATTAGAAAAATACATATATGCAGACAATAACAGTCTTCTGGTCTGTGCAAAGCACAAGTGAAAGTAGTTCAGCATATCATGTCCACCAGTTAAAAATACACCATTTGCAAAAAATGGTTTCCTTTTTTATATAAATAATTCAAAAGAAAGCACCGCTTTACAAGTATCTTTATTTCTTTGCTTGTTTTGACAGGCTATTATTCATCTGCACTTCTAATTTCTTGTTATTTGTATATCTGTCACAGAGAATCCAAGAAAAAGTGACTATAACATTATATTACTTAGTGTTTAAATACAATGCTTCATAATATCTATCAATCTAAGGTTATATTACTTCAAAGGACAAAAGTCAATATTTGTATTGAATTGAAAGACTACAAGAGAAAGAATTCAACTATGGGATTGAAAAAAATAATGTGATTGTTGATTAAAATGTTTTAAGCTTTTGCATTCATGCAAATAAGCTTTCTTCTTGCCAATATTAATATCACTTCTATCTATGAATTGAGTAAACTTATTAGTCGTGGAAAAATTTAAAAGGTCTACTATGCACTTCTTTAATGAGTCATTTTGTTAGTAACATATTTATCAAGTGGTTGGTAACCCCTTGCTATTCGTGAGACAAAGATGGCCATAGGTTGAAAATGTGCCTTTTTGTCCTTTACCTTGTTTTTATGCCAAAACTGAATAAACTTTTTGGATTAACAGGAAATTCTTATGGGTCTTTAATTTATCTGGATGACAAAGTGATTACAGCATCTGCATAAATATTAATTCTAGAAACCATTTAGAAAGCAGAGCCTTTCTATAACTTACTTTAAATTTCTGAAATATCAACTATAACAAAAATAATTTTCTATGGTACTTATTAGAGATAAACACCAACAATTTAAACTAGTAGATGTGGTATGTAAATCTGGTTAAAGGAAATGATTATGAATCATTAATTCTAAAAGTGTCAGCAGATGGTCCCTGAAACCAATTCAATGCCAACAGGAATCCCCCGTTTCGGGTGTGGTGAAGAAGAAAACTTTATTCTGTGAAAAACAGCTCAATTGTGATACTGCATGGTTGGCTGTAAGGCACCCCTGGAGCCAACTGGCCCTGGACCCAGGCCCCTCTATTCTAGGCAGCTCTGCGCTTCTTTGTTCGGGTCTGTTCTACACTGGTTTGCTCCTCTCTGTGCCGGTCTGCTTCACCCAGCTCCTGTAAGACATCATAGGTGTTTCAGGTCCAGCCAGGGAAACACAGCCTTTACTCTTCGGTGGAAATGAAAAGTGAGCTCTCTGAGCCAGAGGGGAGCTGGCTTATATGGGCAGAAGTTCCTGCCTCTGGTCCCTGATTGGTCCATCCTCATGCAAATTAAATCCCAAATCCTGGCAATTTGATTGGTCCCAAAGGCACTGTCCTGATTGCTCAGAATGGAATTGCTCCCGTTGGTCAGTAAAGATGTTGATGAGGATATAGCTGTGCAGCTTCAATGAGATGTGAAGCTTCAGTTCTATCGGTTAAAACAGGGTTCCAGGAACCCCTCAACGGCTGATCAGACAGCAGAAGCAGATTGCAGGGAGGCATATCAGTGCAGGAGGCAAGCAGCTTAATGCAGGTTTCTCCCTGAAGTGCAGTTTGTGTGATAGGCTCCTGTTTGGAAACAGCTGCTATGCTGTGTTTTTGCTTTTATTTTTTAAATTTAAGCGCAGTTAAGCCACCAGGATACCTTCTTACTAGGTATCTTCTCTTTTTAGGGTTCACGAAAGCAAGAGAATACCAGATAATATAGAAAAAAAGTTTAATGTTTTTTTGGTTCAGTGTTTAGAACTTCCTTAAAATAATAGTAATTTTGATACTAAAGTTGATAAAAACTTCAATTATATCTTTTATATTTTACTGTCAAGCTTTATTTCCCTCAAATTTTAATTTAAGTATATCACAAATAAAAGGTTTCATCAATATAAATACTATCTCATTAAATGTGAATGGTATGTATACTGGGCTACACAAATTAAAATTTTTTTTTTCTTTCTTACCTTGTCTTTTATTCAGGGGGTGTCCTAAGGTGGAAATAAGGTTTGTATTCTCATATAGAATAATTTTCTTGAATCTATATTTCTTATGTCATTTAACACATAGTATTTTTACTTTGTTGATCATGTTGAGCAAAACATATTCTTTATCTTTTTTAAAGTATTTTAAAATTGTTTTTCTATTACAGTTGTCCATTTATTCCCCCATTAATCTCCCCTACCCGGCCCACCTTCCCCCTCTCCCACAGTCAATCCCCACCCTGTTGTCCATGTTCATGGATCATTTATACTAGTTCATTGACTAAATGCTTCCCTTTCTTTCCCCCGTTTCCCCTCCTGGCTCCCCCATGGTCACTGTCAGTCTGTCCCTTGTTTACTTGCCTATGGTTCTATTTTGCTTGTTTATTTTGTTCATTAGTTTACTGTATAGATGACATCATATGGTATTTCTTTTTAGAAGCCTGGCTTATTTTGGAAACAGCCTAAGTGCCCATCTATAGATAAGTGGATCAAAAACTGTGGTACATTTACACAATGAAATGCTATGCAGCAGAAAGAAAGAAGGAACTCCATCTTTTTGTAGCAACATGGATGGAACTGGAGATTGTTATGCTTAGTAAAACATGTTCTTTATCTTGATGATGTATTACAATTCTTTAGACCCAGAGAATCACCACACTTCTTAAGATACATACCATTTCTGTTGCTGATTTCTTTAAAGTTTTAGGACAGAACAAATTTTTTTTCAAAACTGGTGTACAACTTTTCACTCTCGCCAGGAATGTATGAGACTTCAAGTTGGGCAACATCTTTAATAATACCAGTATTTCCCCCTTTTTAAATGTCAGATATTTTGTTGGGTGTGTGTGGCAGGATAGTATTTTGGTTGTAATTTTACTATCTGTGATAATTAATAATGCCAAGTATTTGGACATTTCAATATCTTGGTGGTATATTTTCTTTCTTTATTTTTACTAATGTCTCAAATTATTTATTAGGTTGACTACTGTTTTCTTATTGATTACTATGAATAATTTACCTATTCTGAGTACAATATCATTTCAGATATAGAAAATGTAAAATATCCACCAGTATGTGGCTTCTCTTATAAGTGCACTATACTTAATTCTGTTTTTTAGTAAATACACTCTTTTAAGTTTAGTTTAGTCTAAATTTATCTTTTAAAAAAATGCTAGTGACTTTGTAATAGTTTTATATAGATATAATTAACAAAATAAAATTTATTAATTTTAAATGTATGGCTTGTTGAGTCATCCCCAGTTAATAAAATAATATAACCAAAATCATATAACTTAAGACCTATCATGGTTATCACCTCATAAAGTTTCATCATACATTTCAGTCAGTCCACTCTAGACAGCTACAGCCAATTCAAAAACAAATTTGCTTTCTATTCCTTCCCTGTAGTTTTATTTTATTACGAAATATATGAACATAGAATCAAATAGTATTTCATCTTTTATAAGCTTCCTTCAATAAGCATGATTTTTAAAATCCATCTATGTTGTGTTTATTAATAGTTTGTTCATTATCATGGCTAACTAGTAATCCATTGTAGATAAATATAACTTTGAATTGTTCATTCACCCACTGATGGATATTTGGATGAGTTCAAATTTAGGACCATTACAAATAATTCTATTGATGTAGAAATTATCAGTTTATTTCAATCCATTTTCCCATTCAGTTCTCCAAACCACATCCCCTGACAGCTGCCAGTCTCTGTCTATGAGGCTGTCTCTATTTTGCTTCTTAGTTCATTTTATTCTTTAGATTCCACATGGGTGAAATATGGCACATGTCTTTCTCTTACTCGCTTATTTCATTTAGCATAATGTTCCCCAGGTCCATTCATGCTGTTGTAAAGGATAAGATTTCCTTCTTCTTTTTTATTTTTTTACAGTTAAGTAGTACTCTATTGTGTAAATATGAACCATATCTTTTTATCCACTCATCTACTGATGGACACTTGGCTATTGTAAATAATGCTATGTAGAGATTGAGTAAAAAAGAAAAAAAAGTAAACAAAAAAGGTCTTCTATTGTGATGATATCATTTAATTTATTCCAGAGAAATGTTACAAACTGCAATGGTTTTATAATCATATTGTAAAAGTATATTTAGCTTGATAAGGCACATTCAAACTGTTTTTTACAGTGGTTAAACCATTTTGCATTCTCAGCAACAATGCATGTGATTTCTATATCTTTGCCATTAATATCATCAGTTGTTTTAATTTTAACCTTTCTTATGTTGTGCAGTGATATCTCACTGATGTTTTTATTACTGTTTTCTAAAAGACTTGTGACACCAACCATCTTTTTACATTATTTGTAGCTGTTTGCATAGTTCCTTTGTGAAGAGTTTGTTAAGCATTTATTATCACTTTAATTGGGTTTGTCTACTTTTATCAAGATAAAAACATTATTATATTTTTAATATTTTCTGAGTTGCTTACTTTTAATTTTAACCAACCCACTATTTTTGAGATAATGTTCAATTAGTCATGATGTGCCACTTATTTATTTTTTTACATTGTTAGGTTTAATGTACTCGTATAATGGTAAGAACTTTTGTATTTGTGAATGACATTGTACAGCAATTTGCACTGGTTTTAATATCAATGTAACACATAACTTATACAATATATTGTGCATACGTTATAAAATACACTGGGAAGTCATCTGACTTTCTCTGTTCTTGATAGAGTTGGTATTATTTCTTCTTTAATATTTGATAGAATGAACCAGTACAAACATCTGGACCTAGAAAGATTATCATGAAAAGTAAATAATTATAAGCTCAGCTTATTTAATTGATTTAAGGCAATTTAAGTTCTCTATTTCTACATGAGTCTATTTTCGCACATTGCCACTGTCATTGCTTTTTGTGACTTTATATAGATTTCACCAAATATGGCACCTTACTTTATCCACAGCAGGAGAGAGAGAGAGACAGAGAGAGAGAGAGAGAGAGAGAGACAGACAGACAGACAGACAGACAGAGACAGAGACAGAGAGAGAGTGAGAGAGAGAGAGAGAGAGAGGGAGGGAGGGAGGGACAGCCATACACTGGTTGAATAACACTTGGATTATGTGGATTGATCACAGTTTGAAGTAAAATACCATGACTTCTTCATATGCTCTTGGCCATACAGGCCAAATCTGCTAGAATATTAGAGAGGGTTAAAAGAGGTAATGAACAAGGAAGTTTGGAACCGCTGGAGATCTGGAGATTGTTATAGAGGCTAGCTAATAAAAAAACAGTAATTTTATACAAAACTATATGTGTGTGTATAATTTTTTTCCTTATAAATGTTCATGGAAACTTCAACCATATCCAACTAATTGAAAAACATTTATTCCTGTGTCTAGTTCTACCACGTTTTTCTTAATGAATTTAGAGCCTTGTCATAGGTTATACAAGGGGAGACCCTCCCCAATAAAGCATAATTATCTTCTGGAGGGCAGGCTCCTTGCAGTGCAGGCTTCCCCCACTAGCTGAGTGTTTTATGAACATATCTGTATCAGCGTAGTAGCCGGCGTTGTTGTGAGAGGATGTGTTTGGCTTCAGTGGAGACTCTTTCAAAAGCATCTGCCCATTCCAGGATGGCTAATTTAGGACACTTGCCCACACTGTGCTGGTGCTGAGTATTTAGCAGTTTGTGACCAAAAACAGCATGACCCCCACACCTCACCCCGTTTATTTACCTGATCTTGCTCTGAGCAACTTTTTTGTTTGTTTCCGTGATTTAAAAAAAAAAAAAAAAAAAAAAAGTCCATAAAGGGAAATGATTTCTCTATGTGGAAAAGGTGAAACAAACAATCAAAAAGGCAGAAACATTAAAAGGCATCAAAATCAATGAGCTCAAAAACTGTTTCGTGCAGTAGAAAACACATCTCAGTAGGTGTATGCATCAAATGGAGAGCACTTTGAAGGTGGGGTGTGGTTAGTGTTCTCAATATTAGAGGGTGTTTTCTTAATATTCTTGCTACATCCAAGCTTTATGTTTTCCCCGCGTGCGCATATCTTGGAGTACGTCCTCGTGCTCCTGTCTTTTCCCAGCTGGAAACCACGGGTTCTTCCATGGTGCTTGCCAGCCTAGCGATGGCGCGCAGTACGCGTGGGCTCTGCTCTGCTATCTCAGCCTCGTGTTAGGCAGACTATATGCTCTGTGTCTGAAGAGGCGGGATTTCTCAGTGATTTGGCCCATAGGAGAGCTCTAAATAATCTGCACTCAGAATGATCTTCCCTTTTACTCCAGAACACAAAGTGGTTTTTTTGTTGTTTGTTTGTTTCGTTTTGTTTTATGTTGTTTTGTCTTGTTTTACTTTCTTGCAGCTGTAGTAAGTCTTCATCACTGCCCTAAGAAAAAACAGCTTGTCGTTTTTTGTCTTAGATTTTAATCATTTTGTGTGTGTGTGTGTGTGTGTGTGTGTGTGTGTGTGCGCGCGTATTTTTTTTCCTGGACAGAACTGCTTTTTCATATACCCTGCTATAAATGCGTATACCAATATCTGTGTGACACCTCTCAGAAATTGTTGTTTATCATTAGATTGCAAGCTTTTTAATTGTCCTTCAAACAAAACTCTAACATATTCAAAGAAAGTCATTATCTTGGGAATTCACCCCAATTTTTGGCTGACAGAATTAATGTAATGCTTTTTTCAGCTTTCTACTTCCTGGAGGAAAGCTAGAAGACCTGTGCCTTTATATTTTAAAGGCATAAATGAATTTATGAGCTTTGATTGTTGCTATTTGTTTCACTTTTGTCTCACTTTATATTTTTATTTTGTTTATTGTTTTCTGCCTTATTTTATTATGCATATATTTCAGTATACCATTTTAATTCTATTGATTTTTTACTATTATTTGTTGCATTAATTTTTAGTTGTTGATCTAAGAATGACAACATGCATCTTTATATTGTCACAGCAGTCAACTTTTGGTAAAATGCAGAAACTTTGAAATAATATATATAGTTTTAAATGCACTCTATACTATTATGTTACATATAGTCAATATGTATGATACAAAAATACAGTGTTATTAGGTTTGCTTTACATTATTATGTTTTCACACAATGTAACAGAATTATATTTATAATATGTAGATTTTTATATAATATGTAACTAAAATATGTAATTAAAAACAATAATTTGCATGTGTGTGTAATCTACCATACATTTAGCATATCTAGTACTATTCATTTATTTCTATATGTCAAATTTATCATCTGGTATAATTTCCCTTAGGTCTGAATCATTTTACCTAATTTTAACCTGAGGCTAAATGGTCACAATGAATTATGAAAACCTATTGGTTCTATTTCTCACTTGAAGAGTAAGTTTGCTGAATAAGTGTTTTTTGAAAGTGGATTTTTGTTTCAGCATTTTGAGTACAAGGTTTTCTCTAATGAAAAGGAAGTTGGTTAATAAGATCAAGATCCAAAAATATGCTTGATCTGTAAGTAAAATTATGAAGTGATTTTAGGAAGAATTTTCAGCTTTTGAAAATTTAATGAAAATTACAGTATTTTCTAACAATGTGGGTACTTAATTTAGGTACTATAGGAAATAATATATATATACACATACACACTCTCCCCAATCTTTTCCTTTGAGGGATAAATAACAAAAGAATAAAGTGTTTATCATAAGCCAGGATACATTTTAGAGTCTGCAACTTTCCTTTGAAACCTAAGTTATGATGTTACTGAGACACAAGTATAGTATAAAGCATGGAGATATTTGAAGGTAAGCCCAAGGGAGATATTAAAGAAAGGTCTCATTTGCATAAGCAAGGTTGTATTAGAAAATGGATATTACAGAATGACTCGCAATAAACAAGATTCACAAGTACTGTGACAAAATGACTAATTAAATACATTTGCTGTAATGAAATAGTGAAAATGATAGCAAAGAGTCTAGTTACATAGAAAATGGGTATTCAAGATTTATGGCTCTCATTTTTCTTTATACATACCTTTCCAATTTCTAGAAATCTCTTTCAGTTTGTCTCTGTGTATAGATTTGTAGATAAATCAATGTATGTATACATGATGTGTTGTAAATATATATACACATGTATGTGTTATAAAATGAATGTATTCTCCCCAAATTCACACGGTAAAATACTCACAATTGTAATGGTATTAGAAGATGGGGCCTTTGGGATGTGATTGGAATTAGATGAGGTCATGAAGATGGAGCTCTCTTGAACAGAATGAGTGCCCTTATATCACTAGAGAGCTTGCTGCTCTTCTCTCTAAACCATGTGAGGATGCAACAAGAAGGCAGCAGTCTACAACTTGGAAGAAGGTCCTCACCAGAATCTGGCAGTTGTCTCATTCTTTTTATAAGCCAGCCAGTCTATTGTGTAGTTATAGCACTTTGAATAGAATAAAATAGTGTATTTTAATATACTTATAGCTTAAACCAATATATATAAAGGGAAGATAATTTACTAATATCTAAATACTTTGTAGGTATCTATCCCTTAATTATCTATTGTCAGACATGTCTTTTTTATCTACAGAAAGTTGACCAAGTAATTAAAAACAAAATTTTTATCAGCAAAATGACAGTGGTACTAGATATTGTGTCCCAGAAATTAGTTTAATTCAATCTATAATCATATTTGTTACTAACTGATGAACAAAAAGACATTTTCAAGAAGAAATTGAATCTATAAGAAAAGCATCTGTGACCAAAAACCATAAAACAATAAGCTCTTTTAAATTTAAATAAAATTTTTTAAACTTAAAAAAATTAAATGAATAGTAGGAAATAAAATTAAACACATGTCATAAAACAGGGACAATAAGGGTGGGAACCAACCCCCCATCAAGACATTCAGTGTTGTAAGAAAGTTTTCAAATTGCACAGTCACTGGATTTTAAAATAGACATCTGAATCTAAGCAAATCAAATGTGAAGATGGATAAATACATTTTCTGACATGCAAACTTTACAAAATATATCTCTAAGAACTAATCTTTACCAGGTTCATTCAGTTGATGTCTTAGATTATTCAAGCTGCTATAAAAAATACCATAGACTAGGTGGCTTATAAACAACCAACATTTGGGTCTCATGCTTCTGGAGGCATGAAAGTCCAAGATTAAATAGCTGACAGATCTGGTGTTCGGTAAGAGCCCACTTGCTCTTTGAGAGCTCTCTCTTCATTGTTAACTTCACATGGCAAAAAGGAGTCAAGGATTGCTCTATATTTTCTTTTCTAAGATCACTAATCTCATTCTTGATGCTTCCAGTGCCATAACCTAGTCACTTTCCAAAGTATTTACCTCTTATTACCATCACCAAGAGTGTTAGAATTTGAACACGTAAATTTTGGGGGGACATTAACATTCAGTTCTTTGCAGATGGGTAGCAGGAAAAGGCATAAAAAATTGCATTCACTGAATAAGGGAGGGGATTTATTATCTGAATAAGATACTATTCTCAGTGCCCTGAGAAACTCATAATAGAAGAGATAAATACTATCTAAAATTTATTTTCATTGTAGGCTGTCTAAATATATATAATTCTAGCCCTAACCAAGGTTATCGCTAATTGTATTCAGTGGCATTCTAGATTTTATTTCAATTTAAAGAAATTACATTACAGTTGCAATAGCTAAATTTTCTTCTACATTTAAATCTCTCAATAGATAAGAGTAAACACAGCTATAATATTAGTCTTGATTCACACTGTAGCAGTTTAGAAGGGTCTTGCATGCATGTAATATTACTCTATACCACCTCTTCCAGAGAATGCTCTCTTCATACCATATTTCATTTTTTACTGGTCTCTGATTCTTGTCATCTTGCATAGATTGATTTTATTTTTAAATCACATATGAAATAAAAGAGTTGAAACTTCCATGCTTCCTCCCTGCCTTTTTGTCTTCTACCACAAGTGCTGCAAAATATAATTGGCAATGTTCATGAAAATTATTTGTTCATGTTGCCAACTTAAACTGGACCTCTGTAGCTGTTAAACAGCATTCACTAATTTCTATCATATCTTCTGGGACACTGTTATTGTCCATTTAAATTAATAATGTTTCTCTGGCTATGATTCATGATCAGTGAAAACACATTCCTTGATCTTAACTTTTCTGTTTTGTTTCGTTTTTTTAATCTTATTTTTCCTTTCTGAGAGAAAGAGAGAGAGAGAGAGAGAGAGAGAGAGAGAGAGAGAGAGAGAGAGAGAGAGAGAGAGAGAGAATCTTCTAATTTAAATCTGTACAACCTGAGCCAATCCAAAACTCCAAAACTATCTTTTCTGAAAATCTAGTCTGTCATTTATTTTTATTTCTTAGAATACTCCTGATTTTTCATGTAACAAGGGCCACAGGTGTCCTCAATTTCTATTAAACAAAAAATAAATAAAATAATATTTTCCACCATTATAACTCTTTTTTGCCCTCATAGTGTTTGAGTAAATTTGCCTAATTTACTCAAACTTCTCTAACCCAACCTCATGTTTAGACATTTTTTTGTTTATTCACATGCCTTAACCAAAACACTGATTCACTGATTCTTCTCTATACATTGTTGCTTAATTATTATATTTTTCAAAATACAAGGATCTCCTTTTCACACTTTCTATTTTCTTTAATCACTTTCTAATATTTAATTGCAACTTCCTCTTTTAAATATCATTTTTGAAATATTGTTTCCTTATTTTTATATTCTTTTTAAATTTACGTTTTAAAACAAATCTATCTTATAAACTTCCAGTTTTGTCTGTATTACTTATCTGTCTCTTGTGATCCAGATTTAATATTATCATTTATGTATTGCACTTCTACTTTTATTAAGTTATTAATGCAGATACTTATTTGGCATTTTAGACACCAGTCTCTGCAAAATAATTAAAGTAATAGACAAAACAGAGAGCCATCTCTACCGCTGTAGTTCACATTTTAGATCTCTATTGTTCAAGATGGTAGCCACTGGTTATATGTGGTTGTTTAAATTATAACATAAAGTTGGTAATTTAAAGAAAAATAAAATCCATTTTCTCATTCACTCTATACACATTTCTTGTTATCAAAATTCTCATGTGGTAACAACTATCATATTGGAAAGCCAACATTCAGATTATTTCTTTCACATGGAAAGTTCCATCGTATAATATTGCTCTAGCCAGAGGGGACAGATAAGTAAATAAACTCATAAAAAATAAGCTGTATCTTGAGGTATAATCTGTTTTATAATAGCATTCATGGAGAACTTTCTTGAATATATATTTGTGTAGAGACTAATGAGAGAACAAGCTCTGCCGATATGATAGAAAAGAGTGTTCCAGGTGGTGAAATTAGCAAAAACCAAAGGTTTTAAGATATGAGCATGTTTAGTTTATACCAAAAAGAATATGGAGACCTGCATGTCTGAAGAAGAACAATGGTGGGAAAAGTAAACAAATAAATTGTGTATCAATAGTAACAATAAGAACTGGTCAGATATTGAATAAATTCTGAATGAAGAGCAAACAATCTATGCTGAAGGAATTGATGGGAGATTTGACTAATGACTTGACGGATCATGGCCTGAGGAAGAAGAGGCTGTGGTACTCACCAGTTTAAGGGAGGAGGACTAAGATTAGCAAATTTTTACCAAGGAATTTCAATGAGATAGGTTTGAGCAATGTCAATTTTGAGAAACATACTTGATATCGCAGAAAAGAAGACAAATAGAGTTAAATATATATAGTTAGAGTTCAGGACAGATAAAAATGGAAGACCTGCCTTGGTCAGGTGGTTCAGTTGGTTGGAATAACATCTATACACCAAAACGTTGCAGGATCAATTGCTGGTCAGGGCAAATAACTAGGTTGTGGGTCCCAGCACCGGCTGGGGCACACATGGGAGACTATAGGTCAAAATCCTTTTACTTGCCATCTCAGCATGTAATTCCTGTGTTGACTCTTGAAACAATTCTTTGACATCACACTCCTGGATTTCTTTTAACATTCATTTATTCTCTCTTTGTCTCCTTTCAGCCTTACTCCAGTCTATGTGATCAGTATTGTAAGGTTTATTTTTACTTTTTTGTTGCTCGCTGACAAAGTCCCTCTACTGCTCCAACAATGATAATGACCTTTGCAAAGATAATGCACACACTTCCATATCCAGTGTAGACTGAGAAATGCAAAACTGCATCTTTGCTTGGATGTTTACTTCAAAAAATTCATAGGTGGTAAAGTTGAATTCTTAGTCTTAAATTTTTGAGGGATTTTATTTTCTATTTTGAATCTTCTATCACAGTCAATAGAACCACTCTTAAACCAAATAGCGCAATCCAGTGACAAAGAATAACCTTGAAAAACCGTCTTTCTAAAGTCTAATTCTCCACTACGTACTCTCCATTAAAAATCTTAAATATTTCTTAAATTAGTACATAAATATCCATCTTCAAACCACTTATTTGGATCAATCATTAGCTTTCTACTTGTCCACTGTAGTGACATTTTTATTCCCTTCTCTTTAAACCTCTTGTCCCTCCCAACTCTTCTTTCCTCAACAATAGGTGTTTTATTTTGAAATAAAGTTTTGATCATAAAAATCTCTCTTTTTTTTATGTAAATAATTCCCCAATACTTTTAGAATATAGAATGAAATAACTTAAACCACCCTCAACATCTGGGACTAGCTTAACTTTCTTCTCTCCACACAGTATAACAGACAACACTTGTCTATCTGTGATCCAGCTACCTTGGCCTTCCATTTCGTGCACACTTTCTCACATACATTTAATAATCTTTTGTTCTCCTCTCACTTACATGTTCCTGAACTCCATTTTAAAGGAAATTCTTCTTTAACTCACATGATGTAGTTATATTTTATATCATATATTTTTAACACACTATACCTCTCTATCATAGCTTTCTGAGAATCATATAGTTGTCGTCGTCGGCAGCCATCCGTCTCTAGAGACGATGGTGTAGCTTCTTAAGAGTCCATCTGCACCGCCGAGAATGGTTGTGCAGTCCGACTCGGGAGTGACACGGTATCTGTCTCCTCCCGTGTTGAATCGACATCTTGCGATGACGCTGGAGTGTCCTCTCCAGTGAAGCTGAAGCTACAGAGCCTGGGCAGGGTGATATGGAGGGTCTGCTGTTGCCCATGCAGCAGACCCCCCCTCTCTTCGCAGCTGAAGGATCCAAGGGAAAGACGGAGTCAATACAGCTTGGCTTCAGGCGCGCCGCAGGAGTTGCCGGTGTTGACTACAACGTCAAACCACCTTAGGGACTCCGGCTCCGGATTTTCTGTCGGGGTTTACTCCCTTAGCCTTTCCCCTGAAGAGGTATGCCGCAAGGCAGCGGAGGTTTTTTGGAATCAGAGTTTTCCTTCTCTGATGTGCCCTGACTGGAAGATCGAACCAGCGACACTTAGCTCGCAGGCCGACGCTCAATCCACTGAGCCAAACCAGCCAGTATCCACTGAGCCAAACCAGCCAGATGTAGTCTTCAATATATTCATGTAATTGTTCCATTAATTTCTATTTCTTTCTAGACTCTACTTTCCCAAGACATGGTGTTTCTTGTAATGTGAAGTGAAGTATGGATTCTTAGTGTGTATAGATATTACATCTGAAATTATAGAACAACTTAAATTATTTGTTGTTTATTAATTTATTTCTAAAAATTAAATAAGTACACAATATAATTCTAAACTACATTCCTGGCTTTATCAACTATATTCCCCTACATATGCCATTTTCTCAACCTATACTACCACTTTATGACTTGCTCTTTCTGGAGACACTTCTAGCCTTTACACATTTTTCCTAGATTCTATTCTGTTTTTGTCATGTCCCCTTATCAAACTCTCCAGTTTTATCTTTACAGAATCTACATAAAATTGAAAGACCAGCTTGAATGTTATCTCATCCCTATATTTCCATTCCTTTAGTATCATAATTAAAAAAAAATCTCTTCAAAGGCACTGATAGACTATATGGTATCATAGTAACTTTTATACTTCAGTTACTTTCTTGTATACCTCAAGGGTTCTGTAAGCTCCTTGAGTGCAAGTACATTGACTTCCTTTTCCTTTTACTTTTTCTTTTTCTTTCTTTCTTTCTTCTTTTTATTTATTTTTTTTTTTTATCCTGGCAACATCTAAGTCAGTGCTTTGACTGTAAAACCCAAAATTTTTAAAAATTAAATTGAAATTCTTGAGGTCAAAGAAGAAAAAAGGTATTTAAATCTGGCATGAAAATGTGTTGGCAATATAATAAACCTACTCTGTTATTTAAAAACCAACTTTAGATGAACATGAAAATTATAGAGGCATAGCATTATAATTTTAGTTATTTAAAAAAATTTAAATTAAATGAAAAAGTCTAAATACATTATTATCTATTAAACTTTGATTCTGCCAGTTGTCTAATACTTCTTCACATAGTTATAATCTTGGGACATTACATAACATACACTTCAATTAAGCTAAAAAATTTTAAATGATGCTACTCTTTAAAACCACTTAAAGTAAGCTATAAAACATCAAAGCAATTTACAAAAGGACAGTAGTTATGCTTTTTGCATTTTAATTGTAGTTCTTAGCCCTATGCAATAATGTATTTATTGATTTGCATTTCTATGATTATCAAGATTATTTCTCAAGTTGCCCGGTTGAAGATACATATTGCAGTCAATAAAATTTGATATTCATTTTAGAAACTCAATATCTAGATACAAATTATGTAATTTTTGTGATACTTATAACTGAAAAAGTAATTCCTTCTCTCAACTGAAAATAACCTTTTGAAAATTCTTGTCTTCTAGAAAGATAGCTTGGAAAGATAACTACACTTTATTGAATTAAATATAAACTATTCTTATTAATTTTAATTTTAATAAAGTTTTAAAATCATTTAAAGTATTATTGGGAAAATGTCTAGGAATAAATAGAATTGATTCACATTTTTATAGAAAATTTAAAAAGTCAAATCTATAGAAACTCACATATCATTAGAAGAGCAAAGGAATGGGGAAGAGGCTACAAGGTGATAACATACAGTTCATGGGAAGTTTGTTTTGCTTGTAGCACCCAATTCCCCAGTAGGTGACGAGGCACCTATTTGTAGGCAGTGATGCATTTCTCAAGGAGTGAAGAAGGTTTCCTTGAGGTAAAAATAAATTTGACAGTGTATAAAATGTAAATATGGATTGATATGAACACTACTACTATGGAGTAAAGTGTGTGCCCCAAAATCCGATGTTGAATCCTTAGTGCCCAATATGATGATAAATAAATGGGACCTTTGGAAGACAATTACATTCAGATGAGGTCATGAAGGTGGGGCTTTCATGGTGGGATCAGTACCCTCATGTGCAGAAGTAGCAGAGAGCTTGCTCTCTTACTCTCTTCTCACCAGGGAAGACACAGCAAGAAGGTTGCCATCTGCAAATTAGTAAGAGAGGTCTGACCAGAGAGTGACTATGCTGGCATCTTGACCTTGGACTTACACTTTCCAGAACTGTGGGGAAAATAAAGTATAAAATTCTGTTGTTTAAGTCACCTAGTTCATTTTATTTTGCTATGGCAACCTGAAGTAACTAATATAACTAACAAGTCACACACAGAAATCAAACATTATATTTTATATTTCCAAAGTAGTTTCAGAGCCTGGGCACTACTGAAATTTTTATTAAAGAATGTTTACCCATGGAGAAGTAATTTAAATTGTATAAGCAATAATCTTCAAAAAAATTAAATTAAATAAAAAAACTTTAGTTTTAATAATCAAACATCATTTACTCTCATGTTATTATTTGGTTACTTCTTTAAGGTTGAAACCCAAAAGTTAATGTTGTGTAATGTCATTTTTTCTTATGGCAATGTTTATATTTCTTCAGAGCAGTTAGATGTATTCTCATGGTCTATTCAATTGGTAGAATTTTTCAGAGTAAAAATGACCATCATAGTGAAAATGCATTGGAGGTATTTCAAAGTAATAACTACTTAGAGCTAAGCTCATATAATTGTATAGCTGGAAGAGATTTTTTGAATCTCTTCCTTTATATTTTACAGATCAGGACGCTGTACTTTAAAATCATTTATAAACAGATTTATAGATGCAGGAGAGGGAACTAGGTATTCCAATGTCCATTAAGTGTCTTTGTTGTGTTTCTTCTATGTATTACTTTATACACTATTTTAAAATTCATATATAATTGTTCACCCCTGGCTGGTTTGGCTCAGTGGATTGAGCGTCGGCCTGCGAGCTAAGTGTCGCTGGTTCGATCTACCAGTCAGGGCACATCAGAGAAGGAAAAACTCTGATTCCAAAAAACCTCCGCTGCCTTGCGGCATACCTCTTCAGGGGAAAGGCTAAGGGAGTAAACCCCGACAGAAAATCCGGAGCCAGAGTCCCTAAGGCGGTTTGATGTTGTAGTCAACACCGGCAACTCCTGCGGCGCACCTGAAACCAAGCTGTATTGACTCCGTCTTTCCCTTGGACCCTTCAGCTGCGAAGAGAGGGGGGGTCTGCTGCATGAGCAACAGCAGACCCTCCATATCACCTTGCCCAGGCTCTGTAGCTTCAGCTTCACTGGAGAGGACACTCCAGCATTATCGTAAGATGTCGATTCAACACGGGAGGAGACAGATACCGTGTCACTCCCGAGTCGGACTGCACAGCCATTCTCGGCGGTGCAGATAGACTCTTAAGAAGCTACACCATCGTCTCTCGAGACGGACGGCTGCCGACGACGATATAATTGTTCACAGAAAATTGAATATATATATATATATATAATACCTATAAAATATTTTGCAAATAATAACAAAAATCAAGTATACTGATTTGAATGTTAAAATTTGAAGTTTTTCTTTAAACAGTCAAAAGTAAAATACTAGTGTAGTTTTATTAGTATTCTATCCTTTTAAATAAGCAGTCTACTGATTATCTAATTGACAAATGACAAAATATTTTAGACAATATTATAATAATATTTCAAATTCAATTTAAACTGTATAAACATTATTTTCCTAGTTAGCTACTTAATAATTGAATTGTATATAATACATTATTTGACATTTAATAGTGAAATCAACACTAACCAAAATATTATTCTTAGAATTTAAGAACATGGAACATAAACATGATCACATATATCTTAATTAAATAAAGTATAAATAAAATATTTTTTAAAAAGTTATTGTGCCCAAAAACAAAATTGTGACAATAAAACTAAATATAGTTTATACATATTAACATATTAATAGTTTGTACATATTATACATACACTTTAGTTAATACACACATATAAGCTCATATTACTTTAATTGATTTCATTTTGTATGTAGTTGCTCATTGAAATACTGTATATTTTCTAACCATTTGAGATAAGTGTTTATTAATTAGAGTCTCTACTCCTTTACAGGCAATACATAAGAAGATGGCTCTCGAAAGTAAATTCTCATGAGAAAAAGAACTCAAGGCATAATTTTGACAACAAAGTAAGGAAATCTAAGATAACATAAATTTCCTTTTGAATTTAAAAAATATATATATTTATATAAATATCTATATTTCTTTCTTATTCAAATACCAATAAAGTTTGACTAATGGAAATGGAACTGCAATATGGCAATGAATGCTTGCACGATTGTGAAAAGACACAGAAAAATGAACATCAGAATATCGGTATGAGAGACTCAGCTGAGGGTCTGAGCAGCCAAGCACACACTCAGCTACAGAAGGGCAAATGCAAAGACAGAGCTGCTAGAGGAAGGAGTGTGAGTTTGTTGCCTCTCTGAGTCTAAATCCAAGGGACCAGTGTATTATCATTTTTTCAGAGATGGCCAAGAAATTGAAAAGTTAAAATAAATTGGGATACATCAGGCAAGGGAATCCTATTCAACGAAGAGAATGAACAAACTACAACCAAATTTAATAATAAGGATGAATGTCATGAAATATTGAAGAAAAGCTAGACAGAGTACATATGAAATTATTCCTTTTAATTGATATTAAGTGCAAAAACAGACAAAATATATATAAGTTTACATCTCAGGATTATTATTGTTTAGGGGGAATGGGCAATTATAATCACAAACAAAAAAATTGATACAAAGGAGGCATCAGAAAATCTGGTAACACTCTGTTTCTTTCTGTGGATGTTCATCACATGCCTTTTTTTAC